>NC_056055.1:144723792-145054792 GCF_016772045.2 Ovis aries | reverse complement strand
TGAGTGACTGGGCATGCCCATGTATATCAGTGAAAGAGTTGGCTGTTGCCCTCAGAGAGCTGAAGCACAGTGGGGAAAGCAGTATCCAAAACAAAATAATAACCAGAAAGTAGGACATAAAAATGCAGTATGTTACTCAGTCATCAAATGGGAATTAGGAGAAACCCAAAAGACATCCCTGGGAAAGTGATATTCAGGCGAAGACCTGAAGAAGGAGTGGGCAGTAACTAGGCAAAAAGAGAGTCAGAGCATTTCAGGATAAGAGAAGTGAAGTCATACAAAGCCCCCGGGACAAGAAGAAACTTGGCAGGTCCAACGATTAAGAGAATCAGGGGTGGCAACAGTAGCAAACAGAGAGGACAGTCCTAAGGAAACAAGTCGTAAACACGATGGTCGTAAGAGGGCTGTAAGACCCTAAGTTCAGAACTGACTTAAGAATCACTGAGCTTACAGGTGGTAAACAAACTTGTGGACATGGATAAATCAGACAAGGGAGAAAAGGAAGAAGCATGAGGGAAAAAAAGAATCTAGGTCTGAACCCTGAGAAATTCCAGTATGTAATGGTGAGTTAGGTAGGCTGCAGTCCATGGGGTCGCTAGGAGTCAGAGAGGACTGAGCGGCTTCACTTTCACTTTTCACTTTCACACATTGGAGAAGGAAATGGCAACCCACTCCAGTGTTCTTGCCTGGAGAATCCCAGGGACGGGGGAGCCTGGTGGGCTGCCGTCTATGGGGTTGCACAGAGTCGGACACGACTGAAGCGACTTAGCAGCAGCAGAGTCAAGAAAAGTCTGAAAGATGAAGTGAAATAGAGAACCAGGGAAGTGGGGCCCCAGGGAATAAAGCCCAAACTCTAGCACACACACAGCCTGCATGTGCGTGCTTGGTTGTTCAGTCACGTCTGACTCTGCAACCCCATAGACTGCAGCCCGCCAAGCTCCTCTATCCATGAATTCTCCAGGAAAGAATATTAGAGTGGGTTGCCATTTCCTTCTCCAGGGGATCTTCCCGACCCAGGGATCAAATCCGCATCTCTTGCACTGGCAGGCAGATTCTTTACCACTGAGCCACCTGGGAAGCCCCTCATAGCATGCGTACCCCCAGCAAATCAGCCTATGGAACAGGTCACTCTGACCTTAGACAAATATGATATATATTTGCTACTTCTTCTATTTGTTCATGAGGTATCCTCTACTTGAAATCTTTGCTCCAACCACCAACAACATGCTTTATTTGGCTAATTCCTATTTATCATTTGGCTACAATGTCCATAGCACTTCCTCCAGAAAGTCTTCCTTGACTGCCCGTGGCTTTGTAATGTGCCCCTTTCAGTGCTCTTATTTTATAATTTTCTATTTGAATATCTTCCTCTTCAACTGTACTAGTAAGCTCCTTTAAGGAAAATCTCTATTTACTTGCCATTTGACATGATATCCCAGGGACTGAGCCCAAGTAAATGTATGGCTTAATAAAGATCTTTGGAACAAATGAACTTTGTACCCGTGTAAAATGTTTTGCACATAATACTCAATGCATATTTGTAAATTTTAATTTAGAAAAATTTTTCTGTTGCAAAAGTATAAATTGATCAAATTTTAATGCTCAGGAAATTAAAATTTTTCTATTTTTCTTATAAATAATCCTAGGTAAGAACTGACAATATTGCCATCAGCTGACAGTTCTGAGTTTTGAAGTTACTGAGGCAGCTATAAGGTCATTTTATATCAGAAAAACTAAGAAATAAAAATCTGGAGACACTGCCAAAATCAGATGCGAGTGTCTGAGCCCTCAATTCTATTCCTTCACTTTAGGGTTAATATGTGTGGCTCACTAAGATCCCAAGATCTATTTGGAATCTCAGTGTTTCCTGTGATTGCAGCTGGGTAGGCTGTTGTTCTTACGTCTGCGTCTTCAGTGCCTTCAGACAAATCTCAGTGTCACACAATTGCTGAGGTGCCAAGAGATGCCGTCCACCGTGATGCTGCGGCCAAGCACTGGTGGGAGCATTTGCCAAAAGCAACGTGAAGATGACCAGTCCTGAGAGGAGAAGATCTGCCTTGGGGCTGCTCCTTCATGAGAAACAATGATAAGCCACCATTTCAGTACCCTCAGAGGCCACTGCCCACTCCATGCCAGGAAACAAGGGCTTGGGAGTGAGCTGGTAGCCACTGGACAGGTTCCCTGAACTTCCTGACTACTTCTATGCTTTCTTACAGTAAACTCCCATCACGTAGGATAACGGAAGCATGCCTCTTACTTTTTATGCTCTATTGTTTATATCAGAGGAACTACGAAATGAAAATCTGGAGATATTCTGAAATCTAAGCCAAATTCAAGAAGAGAACAAGAACAGAGCAAGAGGTAAATGTTGGGGAAAAGGAAAACGACATCTAACCAACCAAGAAATGCCATTAATCTCTTCAGTTGATGTTGCTACAAATTTTTAAAAAAATAAAGTTGCTAAGAATTGAGACACATAAATTTAGAAGGATAAGGCTAATTTAAATTTCTGGAATAAGTGCATGTACTCATTTTTTAAATAAATAACACTTGCTAGGAGAAAAACTCAATATTTTTGCTTGAACTTCATTTCAAATCCTTCTTAAAAAAATAGTTCCATTTAATGCTGACATTTGTTCAAAATACACATTTATCCACGAATGATAAAATTACATTTTTGGTTGATATTCCACAGTCCTTGTCATCTCTCAGATCTATTCAGTATGTATGAAAATCTCCTTATACTACCAATGGAGAGGCTCTGTTAAAATGTCTCATTTTTGTGTCTACTTATTCTCCTTGAAATATATGAAAAGGGGAAAGAGAATCTAACCCTTAACTCTTTAGTAGGTTGAATATGCCCCTTGTCAATATTATTACTACACTAAACTTTCCTATTTAAGAAAAATATCAAGTCATAAGTGAAACTACATGACTACTACAGATTTAAACTAAGCTACAAACTTTTGTGATCATACAAAAACCAAATAGCAGGGTTGCTCTTAAGAATCATTAGAGCAAAACAGTGCTATCCTATTTAAATCCTCCATATACTGAAAGATAAAAACAGAGAGATATGGAGATCATATAATCATGCTATTTAATAAAGGGATATTGTACATTTCCAATTGAGTGAGTGAGTGAAAGTCGCTCAATCGTGTCCAACTCTTTACGACCCCATAGACTATACAGTCCATGGAATTCTCCAGGCCAGAATACTGGAGTAGCTAGCCGTTCCCTTCTCCAGGGGATCTTCCCAACCCAGGGATCGAACCCAGGACTCCCGCATTGCAGGCAGATTCTTTACCAGCTGAGCTATCAGGGAAGCCCATGCAGTGGCCCAAATCCTCAACTTTCTATATAAAGTAAAAAAAAAAAAAGGGGGGGGGTAAAAAGAAGTCATATCAATTGATCCATGAGATCATCTGCAATTGTATATTAAGAAGAAATCCTCCTGGAACCCTAAAGAAGAACAGGAACTGTCTTTGTCTCATCAATGAGCAGACACTTGATTAGCAAGAAGACAAGCATTGTTAAGATCTGTCTACAACATCCCACCAAGATGAACAGAGACAGCTCCGGAGGACAACCAACAACACACAGGCTGTGTTGAGGAAGCCCTCAAGTGTCACTGTAATCTTGAAAGAGCAGCCTTGGCCTTTAGAGTGGTTTACAGTTTAAACTGCTCTGGGAGCAAGTGGCATCCAGCAATGAAAACGTAATATAAAGACCCAGTAGCCCCTGCAAGAGGACATGCTGGCATGTGGATGGAGCAGATCTCTGTTTTGGCTGACATCCTTATCACGGCAGTTTATATACTTTACACCCCAACTCCCCTAGACTGGCCCTTCATAAAACAAAAAAAAAAGTGGAGGCAAGAGATTAAAAAATTAACATAACTCATTTCGACAGTGGTAGACACAACAATGTTCAAATTTACAAAGACAGCAAGAAATGGTTAACTTCAGAAAAGAAATCTGAAAGCCTAGGGACTAAAAGAGACGAACGACTTAAAACATAAGACAAAGGCTATTGCCGAAAAGCAGGGACTGTAGTTGAAAGTCAGTCTGATATATACTGCTTTGCCCTCAAAGCACACAGAGTAGTCATCTGTTATTTTCCCCGGAAATTCTGATTCTTAGAGCAGATTATGTGCGAAGCCTCAGGAAAGCCCTGGGCAGAGGCTAAGCAGTCAGCCTTTCTCCTCCTTCCTGAAGACTCAAGAAAGTGATGGAACAGGATGGCTAGTTCCTTTCCCAACTGGATTCATCCTAGAATATGGGGAAAAAACTCAGGATTGTCATCTGGGCATTTGGCAATACCACAGAGCAGAAAGGGGCACTGGACCCATTGGTAAGTAACTAGCTACTTGATAACCTTCCCCCATTTATTGCTTTTTTCTTCAGAGAAAAGAAGAAAAGATGATAATCACTCAGCAGGTAAAAAAAAGCACAGACTAAGCATAACTACATGAGCAAGAATCTACAGGATGAAGCAAGAAACCTTTTTTAAAAAAAAAAAAAAGAAGAATGAGCAAAAGAGAAGGAAAAAGACCATTGGATATGGCCATTTTCTGTGTCAAAGTTTCTATTTTGGGAAAAAAATTAAATTTGATTTTTAGATTAAGTACCCTTAAATTGGAGAAGGAAATGGCAACCCATTCCAGTACTCTTGCCTGGAAAATCCCACAGATGGAGGAGCCTGGTAGGTTACAGTCCATGAAGTCACAAAGAGTCGGACATGACTGAGCGACTTCACTTCACCCTTAAATACCACATGTAATATTTAATTAAATATAAGTTAAACACTATCATTTAAATACCAAGATCTTACTAGAATGAAAATTACCTAACTTTTCAAAAGAAAGATAAATGCATTTATTGTACCTATTAATTATATATGTTTATATATAATCATGTTTATATGTGTTTATATATGTTTATATATAATTAATAAAAAATAAGGAACAAGGTAAAGTCCATAGAAATTTGATTTCAACTAGGTCCCAAAGTAAAGCTTATTTCTACTGCTCTGTAAAATTTTATCGTCCAAGGAAAGCCAGATTATAAAGATATCTTTTAATGCTTCAGATTTTTTTCTCCATTATTTTTAACAGATAGGCAATGTACCTAAAACAGTGAAATATTTTTATATAGAGGTCAGAGTAGCCCTGGATTTTTACATTCTTCTAAATAAGGAACGCAACGTCCTAAGATAAGAAGAGACAGATATTTTGAATTAAGCAACTCAGTGCGTTCCCTTGAAGGAAATGGCAAATAATATATTCATTCTTGCTTTTTCCAAACCTCTAGCAAAACATTATGTTTAAAAACAAAGACTGTTCCAAAAGATCCTAACAGTTCAAGAAAAGCTGTTGCTTCCTTATTGCTACCCTTCATATTTTGCTAGCTGTCAAATATTTATTAAGAACAAAACAGTACATAGTTTGGAGAAATCAGATAGTAGGGACTTAAATTCTTGTCATTAGATGAGACATTCAGCAACATATTTTATTTGAGCATGAGCATTACATGTTCAATTAGCTATCAGATATTCACTCAGAACAGAGACTGTCACCAATATCAGAATTACAAGAAGTGACTGACATAAACGGGTCCATTTCGTACTCCGGTGGCCCCTTTCAATTTTATTCCCTATGAGCCTTCCCTTATTCTCTACCTCTGATCATATGTTTCTCAGTTTCTTTAAACAGCCACGCCCCTTCCTGACATGGGGCCTTTGCACCTTTTACTACCACTGCCTAAAACACTGTGCCTCCACCTTCTGCTTCTCCTCCCTCAGATAAACCATCCATTCTGTGGGGAAGTTTTCAGTGCTCCTCCCAGCCCTTTGTTTCATGTATGCATACGTGCAACTATGTGATTACTATCCATCAGCTTCCACTACTCAGCATGCTGCATGACACCGGGGATGACGTCAATACGTGATTCCCACAATGTTCCTCCAGCAGTCAGCACAGCGCCTAGCACAGGGAAAACACTCCTTTAGCGATGACTGATACCATCATCAACGGCTCTGTAGGAGACAATACTAGGGATTCCAAAACAGTAGCTTGGAAACCTCACAGGGTTTAAAAACTTCTAGGGGAAGGAAGGGCCCACATGAGACCAAAGAGAAAACACAGGCGAAGTTTTCAAGAAATCGGCAGACTCAACAAAGGTGGATGAGATGACATCTCTAGGACTTTGTGAGAATTTGAAAAAAAAATAAAGACCATATGTGTGGAACAAATATCATGAGCAAAAATACTTGGACTGAATAGGCAAAAACTATGCATGAGACAGGAGATGGAAGACTCAGGTGAGACGACAGAGACCGAGTTCCCAGGCCTATGGAAGAAGTATCTTGGCCCAGCACTGCTGGACACTGGTTTCCATCAGTGCGAACAAGCGAGGAGGGCACCCCAAGAGTGGATCCTTTTAATATACACAGATGACAAACTACCTTTTTTTCAATGGCTGGAAATAGATAATTAAGTTTTTAAAAGACAGTTTTACTAGAATAAGATTATCAAGTGGTAAGAGAATGATAAATAACCACATGGCGATCTAATCATTTGGGAACAAGTTCAGTTACAAGTAACAGAAAAATCTATTTGGCTTATTAACCAAATAAAAGTTTTGATTTTTTTTTTCTTTTTCTCACATTTGAAAACAGGGGTGGACAGCTCAGGGTCTGATGAGGCCGTTCCATCAAGTAACTATGGATCCAGGCTCTTTAAATGTCAGCTCACAATCCCTCAAGGTCACAAGGTGGATCATCCCCACACCACCTCTGTAAAAATCCTCAACTAGCAGGAACATTAGAGTGCGTGCCGGGACAAAGAGATAAACTAACTCAGAGTCAAAGCATCTGTGTGGCTGGGGATCCATACAGATCTTCTGGGCATTTCATATGAATTCAGAAAGCCAGGATGAAGTTTTTGCTGTATGAATTCATTTCCCGTCTAGCATCAGGGCCTGAGGCCCAGTGTGGCCTCACTACTGGAAATGTCCCAAGCCTGGCATGGCAGGGGAGTTAGCACTGCCCCACCTGACAATCTGGATCGGTGACACTGGAGAATCATGCCATGTCTAGGCTTCCAACCAAGAGAAGAAAGTGTGTCTGCAGGCAAAGAGGGGCCCAGAAACTCTCCTTCAAGCCCCTTTGCTCTTCTCTGTTCTTGATCCCTTCTGCTCTCCTTCTCAGGACAAGATCCAGGCAGAGTGCTCATTCCTCAGACTTTCTCCCTCAAGGATAGCAAAAAAGACCCTAACTCAAGCGGGTGTCCAATTTTATAAAGCAAGATATCAGAAGCCCTTTCAGTGTGCTCTGTTATGTGGTAGGAAAAAGGGCAAAAGAAACAGCTCCAATTTCATTATAAAAGAAAGTAAACATTAAAATTAAGTCTAAAAATATCCCAAACCGTGGACACACACATATACATATGAATATATTCATGTTATTTTAGGACCTAAATCCAACACAAATAATAAAGAGGGTCAAAGCATAAATCCCACTCTAATGTTCCCAGTAACTTCATCAAAGGAGTGTTCTCTGAAGCCTCAGTGTTTTTAAAACTCATGTAATTCCTGTGACGATGCCAGTGCTGACTAATTCATCTTTGAAGTGAAAAGAAAAAAAAAAAAAAAAACCTTCACAAGTGCTAATGCTTATTCATATTTAAAGCAGAAAACCACTGGTCATGCTTATGTTGGACACAATGTTATTCCAGTATCTCATTTCAGTTTTTCAGCAGTCGTTTGTTCCCAGAATAACCATAAGACATGCCTAAGCAAAAAAGTTAATAACTGTTTCTCACAGTGAGGAAGAAGGACAAGTAGGGGAGGGGCAAGGGGAGAAGAGTTTAGAAAAGGGGAGAAAACATGAGGAGAGGAAAGAGAATATTTATGAGAGCCCAGGACCCATCAGACTTTTTGCTGTAAATTTTTGAGCTGCCTGGCATCAACCGAAGCATTTTTAGAACCTTCCTGTTTCAGTGGTTTTCAAAAGCACATCTTCTCACATTTAACTTCTCTGAACCTTAGGGGTAACTTATCATCAATGGTTATGGCATAGTTTAATTGGAAGCATATAAGATAATGATACTTTTTGTGATGTAGGGTGCCAGAGAATCAATGAAATATGTGATATTCAGTCTTCTGATACACCTGCGGGTATTATTTCATGAACTTTTAACAGCATGCATATCACTTTCTAGACCTAACATTCCCATATTGTGATAGCACTAGGGAAAACTGATTTATATCTATTTTTTATAATTTTACCTTTTTCTCACTTTTCTAAATATTTCTTTTCTATCAGTGCAAAGCATGTGTATCAGTATAAAACATGTATAGTTCCTTAAAATAGAGTAGGAAATGGCGACCCACTCCAGTGTTCTTGCCTGGAGAATCCCACGGACAGAGGAACCTGGGATGGCTATAGTCCATGTGGCTGCAAAGAGTCGAACACAGCTGAGTGACTAAGTACAAGTACATTCCTATAAAAAAAAATGGCAGCAATACTGTTAGAATTATAAAATACTTAAGGCTGCCAGGACTCTTAGAAACACCCACTGAAATCATCTCATTTTACAAGTGAAGAAGCTGAGACTGAAGAGAGCCTGACTTGCCAGGGGATCCATCTGCTCACTGGCAGAACCTACCAGGGAACCTATCTCTGGATTCCTACCTGGTCTTTCCAATCTGCTTACCCAACTTTGCGGTGCTGTTTTGACAAGACATCTTGGATAAACACATTAGATAATTGAAAACCCAAATATGCAACCATATGCAAATATGGCTCAAAGCACCCAGCTTTCTGAATGTCAAAAAAGTTATTCTTTGTGTTTCACATTTTTCAGCACAACTTGCCAGAAAGAAAAAAAAAAGGCATATTCAGAAACAGCCAGCAGAGGGAGTCTTTATTTCTTGGTGCAAATAAAGAAAACAGGATGCTTTGAAAGTTGTTTTGTTAGCCCTTTAATATTTAATATTGCTTTATTATTATTGGGCTTCTCTGGTGCTCAGTTGATAAAGAGTCTGCCTGCAATGTGGGAGATCTGGGTTCAATCTCTGGCTTGGGAAGATCCCCTGGAGAAGGAAAAGGCTACCCATTCCAGTATTCTAATCTGGAGAATTCCATGGACTGTATAGTCCATGGGGTCACAAAGAGCTGGACACGACTGAGTAACTTTCACTTTTTTCACTTTTATGATTATTAACCCTATAGAGGTCCTGCTTAAAATAGTTGTAAGCTTCTAACAAATTTAAACCTATTTTTAAACATTCTGAACTATTTGAATTTTTAAGATAAATCATGTCTAAATCTTTAATAAGAAGTGTTACGGATGGGGTGGAGGGTGGTGTGTATATATTTTTATATATACATATACATGTCACTTCTGGTGGTATATAATATAAAGTCCCCTTTCCTGGAACTCAAGCTGATCATGGCAAAATTTTTGGAATGATCATGGCAAAATTTTTCTTCAAATCCTGATAAAACTACCCCAACTAATTTGACTTCTGAAACTATAAAATAAAACTCCTGGTATCTTCACAGACACAACTGAATGTGTATATCCAAATGTGAAGTCCAATTAGGAAGCTATAAACAACACAGGACAATGCTGTTTTGCCAAAATGGTTTTTTAATCCCTCTTTTGAAACTGTCTTAAGAGCAAGCATTTTTAATATCCTATGGGAGTAGAAAATCTTTATCCTTTCAGAGAGCTTAATAACTGAAATAACCAAAAGTCTTACTTCTTGTTTTCTGCCAAAAAGAGATTCTTATTTTTTTAGATTTGGCTTAGGGTGCTGAGGCATGGCCAGGAGAGTCAGCCCTAAGACCGGCCCCGAGCAAGAGTCTTAGACTGTTAATCAGCCCAGCTATTTTTAATCTGCTTTCATTGCCAAAAGTGGACCAGACATTGTAGTTTGCAAACTAATATGAGGTATGGCCCTCATTCATGCAGAGGTTCAGACCAGGTGCTTGAGGCCATTAGTGGACTCCAAAAATCTGCTCTGTGATCAGATCCTAGACCACCAGCTTATCAACTATGAGTCTTAGATTCCTCATCCTGTAAAATGGGCAAAGTGACAGCAAACTCATAGCAGTCTGTTCATAATAGTGACTACTATTATACAGTTTTGAAAGCAAAATAAGTCCCAAGAGATTTCTACTGAGGTCCAATGAACTCTCTCATATGGTTTGATCACTATATCTTTAAGGCAAGATTGAGTGCACATCAAGGAAAAAATAGCTAAGAGGGCAAAAGACAGAGTGATTAGAGAAAAAAAAGGTGAGATTTGTCCAATGAGCAGACTACAGGTGGGCTTCCTGGCAGCTCTGCTGGTAAAGAATCCACCTGTGAGGCAGGAGACCCCAGTTCGATTCCTGGGTTGGGAAGATCCTGGGAGAAGGAATATGCTACCCACTCCAGTATTCCTGGACTCCCTTGGTGGCTCAGATGGCAAATAATCCACCTGTCAGACAGCAAAGAATCTGCTTGCAATGCGACCTGGGTTCAAGCACTGGGTTGGGAAAATTCTGGGAGGAGGGCATGGCAACCCACTCCAGTATTCTTGCCTGGAGATCCCCATGGACAGAAGAACCAGGCAGGCTACAGTCCATGGGGTTGCAAAGAGCTGGACATGACTGAGCGACTAAGCACAGTACAGCACAGACTTCAGGTGAGAGGCAAGGGCTTGGCAGCTGCAGGGTGGAGCGCACTCTGCAGCCTGCATGCGCCAATCAATTCTGACAGGCAGTCCCTGTGCAGGCAGGGCTCACCTGGGCTCAGTCCTGCCTCATCACTCATTAGCACTGTGCTTTGGGTAATTTCTCCAAGCCTCACTTTTCTCATCCCAGACTGGGTTTGCCCACCAATCCTTTAGGGTTCTTAAGAGGATTAAAGAGACCATGTAATTAGTGCTGAACACAGTATAGCTGCTTTTATTTCTATTGGTATATGTGGATGGCAGGGAGTGCTCAAAACTGCCCAGGGCAACAAGCTGGGGGGTGGGGTTGGGGTGAAACAGAGCTCATGAAAAAGCAGGGTGGACCAGCTAAAACGGGCCTTGAGTGCACGGCTTCTCACCAAAAGGTATGGAACACAGGGAAAAGGAAAGGAGTGCTACAGAAAGACAAATACAAAGAACGAAATGCCAATAACAGGTCAGTATCAAAAAAGCCCAATTTACTTTTTTTTTAATGTGTTTATTCAATGAATAGGAATTATATCTCAGCTTTGTACATTCCTGTGCTGGGCAATTGAGTCTAGTGATGATCAAAACTGATACAGCCCCTATCAGCATATAGCTCACAGTCCAGTAATGTCCCCTCTGTCTACTGAGGCAATGTCTTAACACTAGGTACAACTGTACCTCTTTCAAATGTTACATATAACCCAGAAGTCCCTGATGGATAATCCCTCGGAGGGTGAAAGGGGAAGTTATCTAAATACCTATCTTATTATATTTAAAACTATATTCCCAGATTTTTAAGAAAATATTCATCGGCATATAATAGTTGGATTAAGTTTTTAAATTTAAATTAGAGTCTTCATTTCAGAAAGTGAGCAGAGGGAACAAGAATTTGAGAGACATATTGTCTTTTGTTCCCTGGCTGCACAGTATCAAGGACAACTACTTTTTGGTTGATTCATTTGTTACAAGAAAATTTTTGGATACCTATTTAACAGGATAGAGCCCCCCCACCACCACCACCATTTTTAATAGGCAGATTTTAAACTGTTTATGAAACTAGTAAAACATGCCAGATGAGGGGGGGGAAAAAAGAAATTCACATTTGTTGAGCTTCTACTACATGTCAAGTACTTCTAAATATTTATCCTATTTAATCCTCACAACTGCTCTGTGAGGAAGCACCATCATTCCCAAGACAGAGAAACTGACTGTTAGAAAGGTTTAAAAAGAAGACACCTCAAGTCACAGCACTGATCAGTGACAGAGCTGAGTTCAAACTCAGGGTTTCCTGACTCTGAAATAGAATCTCCACTCTATCACACTTCCTAAAAGTGCACTTTTAGGGAAAAGAAACATTCTGTAAAAAAAAAAACACAAAATCCATTCATCTATGTGGTACCCTTCCAGGGTGAATATGCAACTCTGTTACCCTGTATAAAGATTAAAAAGACAGAAGAAAGATTAAGGTTTACTGGGAATGAGAACTCCAAGCAAATAAGCAAAAAACAGTACTCACTACCACTTCAAGACCCCCTTTCAAGCAAGACAGCCACCGAAAGTCAAGATACCATCTGTGATCTCAGGTAGCCTCCCCTTCTCAGGAAATCTGCTCTCTCCCTACTTACTAGACTTTTACTGTCTCCAATGAAGCAATAAAATATATTTGTTCAAAAAGCATAACAATATCTTATAGCTGGCATGACAATAATCAAAATCTAAGGGATAAACATTTTCTGCATGCCTTATATGTAGGAGGCACTTGACAGCTAGTTGCCCACAAAGAACCATCCTCCGTATCTCCTGATTCTGATGAGAAGGGCAGCGTGTGGAGTTCAAGGCCTACATTGCCAGGCTTCCCTTGGATCCAGACCACGTGACACGATCCTGGCCAGTAAGTGATGAGCAGAGGCTCCTGGTTATTCCCTGGTGGCCCATTAATAACTGACAGAAGTAGCCTGTATGCCCTTGGTTCCTCCCATTTTGTATGCTAGGAATGTGAGCCGGATGACTAGCGATTTGCAATTGTCTTTCCATAAAAGGAAAAGGCACCCACACTAAGGATGGTACAATAGAAAGCAAGGTGCTTGGTTGCCTGAGGACACTGCAGGAAGGCTAAGTTAGCTTTGGACCAATTCTTCCTGTAAAGAGAAAAAAAAAAATCTCTCCCCTGTTTAATACACTGTCATTTTGAGTTTTCCGGTTACATGAAATTAAATTCAGCCTGCAACTCAGAAAGCACTTTATATAAAGTCTTTTCCTTAAAGGCGTAAAATCTAGTTATAAAACAAACTACACCAAATTTTGAAAACCAAATAGAGCAAGATATATAAAAGATATATGAGGTCCACAAAGAAAACTAAAAGTCAAATATGAAAAGTCAGAAAGTTCAAGATACCTAAGGATAAGATAATAAGACTTCAATATCATAAAAGGTGGTAATGAAACTGATGTCACCGAGCAGGCATGACTGAATTGAGGAATGAGTAATAAAGGTATAGCTAGTGACACCTGAGCCAAGACACCATCAAGACAGATGTGATGAGGATGAGTCTTAGAAGGCTTCAGGATGGGATTACAGCCTGAGCTGGGACACAGCCAATAGCCTTTGGGAAAACAAACAGGATCGTGGAGTTGTCTGTAGGCCACGGAGCACATGTCAGGGTGCAGAAGTACAGAGGGCCAAACAGCACACCCTGCTTGGAGCACAAGGAGGAAAACCACACGCAGGAATGGAAGTTTCATTCAAAGCTGGGGAGACGCCTGTGGATCCAGGTCCTGAAGCACAGTGAGTGCTACATATTTACAAGTTTCTGGGCAAAATAGTGACATGAAGATCTATCCTTCGTTCTTTACAAAATTGTTTTTAGAAATTCAGAGCAATAAAAAAAAAGAAATTCAGAGCAATAATTCTAATTGTATGAGGAGAGAAATGAATACAACAAACTATTCTCTTGTACAATAGGGGAACTGGATCATTTAGTAAATGGCCTTGCTCCATATTATACTCATGAATTTTGGATTTTCAAAATGATTTGAATCTTATGAAAAATATATTCTAAAAAGTATCTCTTATTTCTCTGAGATTTTGGAAGACATGTTAGAATTTTGTGTGCCTTTGAAAGTCTCCTGTAATTGTAGTATGAATTAAGAATGTAGAAATGCTTGGAAACATAGTTTGCAAAATAATTTTCATTCGATAGAGGTAGAACCCTTTCTACCCACAGAATCAAAATATGGACATCTGGCCTTCTGACCTTGAAGTCCTTCTATAAAAAGAATGTGAATTTTATATTGCACTTAGTGTAAGCCTTATAATGCTTCAGTCTTTTGTTAACTCTCTGGGACCTTAAAATAGTTTATTGATGTAATGAACCCAATTAGAGCACTGGGTACAATTGCCTTTCCATCTCTCTCTCTCTCTCATTCTCTCCATTCTCCTCTCCCCTGACTATTTCTTTCATACACACACACACACGTGCACACACACACACACTCATTTTATTGCTCACAATTGCTTTCTGAATAAAATGTTTTCTACACTAGAACATATGGGAGTTGGTGGAGGTGCAGAGGAAGATGAAAGGATTTGTCTGAGCTAATTTCAGACTAGAAGCTGAATGGCAGTTAAACACATCATAAGGCAATTTCATTAACATATTAATTCAGAAGGTAACACATATCTAATAAGAGAAGCATACTGGAAGTCACAAGACCTAGATTCTATTTCTAGCTTTGCCACTGACCTTCTGAGTGACCTTGCCTAATAAGTCACTCAACACCCAAGAGACTCAGTCTTCTCATCTGAACAAAAAAGGCATAACCTAGTAGTGATCTGAGAAAAATGCTATGAGGTAAAGAACTCACTCAGCACATTTGATGAGGATGTGATCATTTCTGAGAGAGATGATGAAACTTTCTTCAATGGAACCTTGATTAACTACTAACTAGAATCAAGGAAATCAGATCCTAATAGAATTAGAGAAAATAAAATGTTCTTGCCAATTTACTTCATAGAGAGTCCACACAAATACCCTATTCCTCAAAGATCAAAATACATTTGATCTGCTACAAAAAAGACCCATACCATATTATGAGCCATGTTAAAGTTCAAGTTCTCAATCCATCTCAGGAGGTCGTATACCCAGTTAAATCATATGCACTTGCTGATAAGAAACTTACTCCTTAGCACTGATAGGCATTTCCAGAAATGTCCTCAGCCTTTGAAATGATTAGGATTCCAGTTGGCAAATTTTTGCAAGCACCACTCATTCAGGTTGAGCAAATTCTATGCCAAACCTGTGGAAAAAACACCTACATTCTTTGGAAAAGGAAGAGCTGCCCCAAAATACTTTGAGAAATGTTTGTATTAATTTGTATCATCTTAAATTATGGTGCATATAGAAAATGACAAGTTAATTACAAGTACAGAGTAATTTCCTATCTTAGGGAAAAAAAGGCATGGTGTGACCAGAACAGATGGATATTTTTTAGTCAGAAAAACACCCAGTTCCTAAAATAAGATCAACACTAAGATTTTCAGAACAATCTTATAGACAATAGGTTCTCTGGGGATTAAAATGTTGTGAGAAAGAAATAGTATTATGTATTTTCAGCAAATGATGTGCTAAATTATATGAACATCTAATATGTGCACTCACAGGAAAGGAATAACATGGACTTGGGCAAAGGGAATTTTGACTTATGTAATTATTATAATAGAAACCTGACTAGAGGCTTATTATAAAAGACCAAGAGAAATCACAATGATATATCTATTGGCAGCTCAGACTTAATATTAATTATAATCATAGTAATCTTGTTTTGCTACTTACCAATCAGAGCTGGATGTTATTTACTCACACCAATTTCCCCTAGACTAACTGCTCCAAATACTTGAAGATGACAGCATCTTTTTCTAATATTTTATACACTAAGAAAATAAGAAATGGTTTAAATATTTTATTATAGTTATAAAAATCCAAATACTTGATTCACAAAATTATAGACACAAATAAGACTGAAGAGAGCACTTGATGAAAATCTCTCAGCAATTATATTGCAGGTGAGGAGGTAATGAGGCCAAGTTTAAGTGACTCGCCCAAGGTCATACAGCTAGGAAACGGAGAATCCACGTGGCATGCTTTCCACCACACCAACAGGTCATGCAAAAAATGCCACATGATGAAAGTTTCTTGGTTAATCCAAACTGAAAAATTAACTGGATAAAGAAGAACCCAAACATAAGGACACAGACATGATATATGCTATCATATCTTTTCACATCCCCAGTGACTCAGGAAATCTATATAGTCATTATTAATATACTACTAAGTCTAAATCAAAATAAAGCTTCCAGCTCAAAGCAAAATATTTTTAATTAAATTTGCTCAAGATGAGAGAAAGACATCAAGAAAGATAAGAACAAATGTTGGCAAAATTATCATATACTATTTCATTGCCAAGTAAAATGTCCCTGGTGAATAAGTAGTCAATTGGATAAGAAAATAAATTAAGAACAATAAAAAGAGACACTTCTTAAAAAAAAAAAAAACTCTAATTGTAAGATTTGTCATTTTCAAATAAATTAAACCATGACATCTGACTTAATGAAATACACTGATAGTTAACCATTAAAAGTTAGGTATGGAAATAACATTACAGTTTCTAGAGTCACCAAAATCATTCAAAAATTACAGTGCCAAAATGTGTTTTGGTGCTTTCTTTTTTTATATAACAGATTTGATTCTTTAAGGATTTCAATACATGCTTCTTATTTGGTGCATTTACAAGAGAAGTTTAGTATATTCAGCTTTACTTAAATGCTACATTACGTGGTGTATTTATTACCTTATGAAGTACAATGCAGCGAGTGAGACATAGGAATAAACTTTACAAAAAACCTAATAGACAAAATATTTTCACACAAAGGATTGATTGCATTAATAATTAACAGAAAGCCTTTTCACGGGGTAATTCAATGGAAAGTTTTTCTTAAGCAAGAAAGCAGAAACTCAATAGAAATGGGTAGAAAACTGGAGGCTAATAAACTGGTGCCATATGTTTAAATAGTAAAACAATTACACAGTCCATTCAACAATGAAGATGGATATATTATGAATTATGGTGAAACAAAGAAACTGCTCCTTAGTAAACAAATATAAAACATAATAGCTAGCAGATTGCCTATTGAACTAAAAGCAAAGAGGCCTGAAGTTACAGTAGAAGGGGAAAAAAAGAAAGAAAAAGCTTCAATACAGTCTCTAAATCACAATGCCCTGAAATTGAGACCAAACTGCTTTCACATGGAGCTTTTTTACAACAGAGATGTGCTGGCCCTGCTTTTTTTCCCCCCCCTTAGTCTAATTTCAATAATCTGTCCTTTAATCACCTACAGCCTCAATGAATTCTAGCCCCTCTCAGGATAGGTAACGAAAGTGACCAACACACTAATAAACACAGTTACAGGAAGAAAAAAAAAATGCAAGAAGAAGAAAAGAAAAAAGCAGAAGTCACATACCCTTTTCTGGAGAACTATGGGCGTTATTGCAGGCAGAGTGACTCTTCTTGCACTCAAACTCATGCCTGTTCTTCTCAGAGGGATCCCCTCCCGTAGATCATGGACGAAATGAAAGAAATCTTTTATAGTTTCTCCTTGGGAATCTCGGGCTCAGTGCAAAGAAACAACTAGGAAAGTAATAAATGTCACTCTGCTTATGTGATTCCAATCTACCCAAAGCCAATTAAGGATGGCTGTGGGACAGGACAAGGCAGCGACCAATCAAAGCCCAGAAAACTCCGCCTTTGTCCTTGGAAACACATTCTGATACTTTTGTTTATGATATTTAAAGAACCAGATTAACAGCCATCTAGTTCACTTAACTTTTTTTTCCAAAACAGTGCAATTCAATGCCATTCTTTGTTGACTAGGCAGTTATGTCTTTACTAAAACATTTCAACATATGGCAGATAAGAAACTGTTTACATTGGTGTATTTAAAGTGTATAAATATGCAGATGCACTAAATTTACTTATGCTACTCATAAAAGTGATAAATGGGTCGATTGAAACATGTTATATGAGGCACAAAAAAAATAATGCTGAAGTTAGAGTCGGTCCAAAATTGTTCATTTACAAGTTATAATAAAAGGACTCTAATATATACTTAGGCATTTCATCTTCTAAGCAGCTAAATTTTTTTGTTATGAACCTTTCAGCTACCCTTGAAGTTACACACTTAAATATTCCTGTTAAATACAACCTTAAGAATCAACCTAAATAATAATGTTAAATATAAACAGGGCATTAAGCTACAACATATCAATTGGAAATGCTAATGTTTTTTAAAAGCACAGATCTGTGTAACTAAGCATATTTCACTTAATTCAAAGCATTTAAACAATAATCATGCTTAAGGCATTCTCAAAATTTTAACAAGCATTTTGACTTTTGTCTTATAATAACTAAAAATTGTATTTCAGTATTTTTGAGGGTTGGAGAATGGCCCATTTCTGGTTAATGAGAAAATTTTCAATAAAGTCTAAATGAAGAGTAAGAGAAACACTCAAAAATGACCAAAAAAGTATTACAATATTAAAACTAATCTAGTTTTTATAATTATAAAACCTCTTCTGGACTAACTCCTCAACAAGCACCTACTCAATGCCCTTCAGTCAGGACACAGGGTATGATGCACTGTGCTTAGCATGAGGGGCGCTCCTCATCACTTGATCACAAAGTGGTTGTTGCAGAAACAAGGCAAAATGGAAGATTCTCAGCAACTCAGGCACAAACTTTCCATTTCATTGTCTAGCTGCTACGGGCAGGGTTCACATGGGTGTGTTTTATATGCGTGGTGATCTCATACTCCTCAAAAGAAAAAGACACTACAAACTCTAGGGTTCCCTACTTTGAATTTCAAATCCTACACAGATGGCTCACAATGGTAGTTAGGGGTAGGGGGAAGTCACTTAATAAAAAAGTCTCAGTCATCTAATTTGGGGGCATGCATTTGATTCCTATCCTATTAGGTTTATTGTGGTCTTTTTTTTTTTCTCTCTTTAATTAAAAAAAAAATTTACAAGTTTGAGTTGGTATCTGCCATACAACAAACACAAATCGGCCATAATTATACATATATCCCCTCCCTGCTAAGACTCCCTCCCCTCCCCAAAACCCAACCCTCCAGATCATCAGCAAGAGCCAGACTGGGCTCTCTGTGCTACACAGCAACTTCTCACCATCTATCCATCTGACGCCCAACAGTGCATACACGTTGATGCTGCTCTCTCCGTTTGTCCCACTCGCTCCCTCTCCCACTGTGTGCACAAGTCCATTCCCTACATCTGGGCCTCCTTTTCTTCCCTTCAAATAGGTTCATCAATATCGTGGTCTTTTAAAATAAAACTACCAACAAAAATTCTACTAATATTGAGAGGAAAGTCACCATTTGTGAAGGAAGCTTTGGGTTTAACCTTGAGTCACTTTTTCGGCAGGCACACAATAACAAAGCCCACTGTAACTACATAGTTTCGAGATTACTATCTGTAGTTTTTCTTTCTTCTTTTCTCAATTGAGTCTTTGAATATTACAACGAAGCGTTATCTCTGGTCTCAAAAACATTTCGACCATAATCGCAGTAATTCATTCCACTAAATCTTGAGGCAAAGTGCCTACTATGTGCTAGGCAGTGAGTTAGGTGGTAGGCGCACCCTGATAAGTAAGGTATGGTCAACTGCTTTGTAGTGGAATAGACACTGATTTTTTAAATGAAAAATCACATATGTAACTTTGTTCTGTATTTTCCAAGTCTCTATAAATGTGTCATCATATTTTCATAATTTAAAAAACAAAAACATGATTTAAAAAAATATTTTAAAAATTTTAAAAAGAGGTGAACCAAAAAAAAAAAATTACATTCAGTAATGGACCCTCACTGTGATTAAATGCCAAGTACCAGGAGTGCACCATCGTGACAGGCTTCAAGGAGGAAATGACATTTGCTCTGAAAAGTGTTTAGGAGACAAGAATATACAGAACTTGGTAACTGATGGAGACACAGAGGGAGCTTCTCAAAGCTGACTGCAAGTTTTGAAGTCTTGGCGAACGGAGAGTCAGAGATGCTGTTTTACATCACACAAACTTTTCAAACACTAAAATGAATCCTTCAAGTCAAAACATCATCCGGGCTCTATATTCATTGCAGTACAACATCAGTTCAGTTCAGTTCAGTCGCTCAGTCGTGTCCGACTCTTTGAGACTCCATGAATCGCAGCACGCCTGCTCTTAAAAAACATTCAAGAGACAACAAACTGCTGAAGTACAATAGGTCATCTCTTTGGAACTCTTGAAAATTAAAGTTTACAAATTTTCAGGGAAAACCATGAGGGGTGAAATGTGGCGTTTTGTGACTCGTTTCCAAAAAGATCTTTAAAAAAAAAAAATTCACATATATTTTTCACAGTCAAGAGGCTGAAAAGACTAATGAGACACTGCACTTAATAACATACGAGGAGTCCACTTTTCAGCCATCCTTTCCAAGTGTTCCTAGTGACTGTTCTTTATCTTACTTCCTAATTATTGTAGACACTGATTCAAAATTTAACTTTCGTCTATGCTTTTTACCACTATTATGAATGGTTTGCATACTCACTAACCTTGTCACCTGAGCCTTAATTTCTTCAGCTGCTGCTAAATGGGAATATAAAGCTATGGCCAACAATTTGGGGATTGCTATGAGGGTCAACGATGGCAATTCTGTGTAGGATCTGGAAGAGTGCAAGGCAGGGGCTGTAAAATATTCCTTGAACTGCTCCTGCAAAGGACTGGGCCGAAGATTCCTTCTCCTTAGACTGTGTCACAGATCATGGTTTCCAAAATTCAATTTTGACATAACAGGGTTGCAAACAATATAGTATGGTATAAAATGAAATATTATAGAATAGCACTGGATATTATTTTGTTCTTTGTTCAGTACTTTGTTAGAACCAGAGTGAATTCTGTCACTCAAAATAATGTATATCAAAGTTTCAATCTGAATTAAGACTAACAAAAAATAACAGATAATAATACACATTATGATGATAATAATATATAAGGGAGAACCCAATATGAGCCAGGCATTTAGCTAGTTTTCACTGAATTCTCACAACTTTATAAGGTGCACGTGTGTGCTTAGTCACTCAGCTGTGTCAGACTCAGCAACCCCATGGACTGTAGCCTGCCAGGCTCCTCTGTCCATAGAATTCTCTAGGCAAGAATACTACAGTGGGTTGCCATGACTTCTTCCAGGGGATCTTCTTGACCCAGAGACTGAACCCGGGTCCCCTGCATTGCAGGCAGATTTTCTACTGTCTGAGTCACCAGGGAAGCCCACTCTATGAAGTAGGCACTAGCTATTCAGTAGATGAAAAAAAGAGCAGATGGCTAAAAATGGTCTCAGAATTAAGCACATATTGCAAAAACTTACCCAAATTCACAAAGTACATAAGTCCATCAGTCAAGGTGAAAACTACATCTGGCCCTCTCCAAGACACTACTATTCTACTCTACAATTTTCTCTCCCACATTGTACTACATAATTTGATGTATAATTAGCATAAAATGTCATCTTCATACCACTCTTTTTCTAATGTACCTAAGCATTCATTTTACTATCTCACTTAATAAATACACATGGGGTGGGGGCTTTAGTATCCATAAAATATGATGCTATTTGCTATCGGGAGTTCAGAGTTGATAATCCCTGATACCTATGTAGCAGAGGAGCTGACACATGGCAACGTGTAAACACTTGGTCAAAGTAGGATACAAGGTGGGATCCAGGCAGAAGGGATGCAGCATAAGCACCGATCACCCTCTAGGTTCCAAGCCTGCCTTCCAAGCCTCTCCTTCCACTCAACATCAACGACAGCTTCCTGGAACTCACTTAAGCATGTTCAAATTCTACCTCTTTATATCATAATGTTCTCTCTCTAAAACCCAAAGGCCTCTCTAAAACCTTTCAAGGCCTCAAAACCTGTCCCACCTCTTCTGCAAGTTTCACTGGTGATGCATCAGTCAAGCATCTCTCTCTCTCTCTCTCTCTCTCCTTTTTTTTTTTTTTGTACAAGTTACCTTAGAATTGAGAGGTAGAGAACGTTCTATAAAGCAGGCATTATTTATTCCCATTTTACAGATTCAAGCCATATCCATCTTTTCCAGACTCTTTACCCTAGTTTAGTCAAGCTTCAGCTACTGTTTCCTAACATTCTATATTATTGAGAATGTAGGCTTCTTGAAGGTAGGGACATGTCTTTGTTGTTGTTGTATAGCAGCTACTGCTGCTGCTCCTAAGTCGCTTCAGTCATGTCCGACTCTGTGCGACCCCAAGGACGGCAGCCCACCAGGCTCCCCTATCCTTGGGATTCTCCAGGCAAGAACACTGGAGTGGGTTGCCATTTCCTTCTCCAATGCATGAAAGTGAAAAGTGAAAGGGAAGTCGCTCAGGAGTGTCCGACTCCTAGCGACCCCATGGACTGCAGCCCACCAGGCTCCTCCGTCCATGGGATTTTCCAAGCAAGAGCACTGGAGTGGGGTGCCATTGCCTTCTCCTGTTTAGCAGCTAAGACATGCCTAACTCTCTGTATCCCGATGAACTATAGCCTGCCAGGCTCATCCGTCCCCGGGATTCTCCAAGCAAGAATAGTGGAGTGGTTTGCCATTTTCTTCTCCAGGGGATCTTCCTGACCCAGGTATCAAACTCACATCTCCTGAGGCTCCTGCATTGGCAGACAGATTCTTTACCATCAAGCCACGAGTGACACCCAGGGACATGTGTAACTTCCCTTTGACCAGCACTCTACTGGTCAGTCTACTCTAGTGGCTTTATACATGCAGGAAAATGCTGTAATAAATGCTTCCTGTTTACTAAATCCTACAAATACTTCTTTAGGGGACACATCGACCAATCTCCTGTCTCACACAAAACAAAACTTGTTTCCCCCCTTCACCTTCACCATGTCCCTGAATACCATGCCATTATGCTACCCAGTGGGGTAGCTAATTGCCCCTCCATATTCATTAACTCCCTCAAAGACGCAGATCAAAACTGGTCCCTCCAAGAAGTCATTCCGTGCATCTGAATTATATCATTTCTTGTTCTATACTTTTTTTTAGGGCTTAAACTTTTCCATTTCTCATGCCTTTTTCTGTACATACTAATAATTGGTTTTTTTTAGTCCCTCTTCACTTTCTGCCATAAGGGTGGTGTCATCTGCATATCTGAGGTTATTGATATTTCTCCCGGCAGTCTTGATTCCAGCTTGTGTTTCTTCCAGCCCCCCGTTTCTCATGATGTACTCTGCACAGAAGTTAAATAAGCAAGGTGACAATATACAGCCTGACGTACTCCTTTTCCTATTTGCAATTAGTCTGTTGTTCCATGTCCAACAGTTCTAACTGTTGCTTTCTGACCTGCATATAGGTTTCTCAAGAGACAGGTGAGGTGGTCTGGTATTCCCATCTCTTTCAGAATTTTCCACAGTTTATTGTGATCCACACAGTCAAAGGCTTTGGCATAGTCAATAAAGCTGAACCGTGCTGTGATTCATGGGGTCTCAAAGAGTCGGACACGACTGAGCAACTGAACTGAACTGAATAATTGCTTTGATAACTAATAAATCCTTTTGTAGGCCTTAGTTATTTGCCCAAGGAAAATATAATCCTTACGGGTGGGATGCAGGATTTCCCTTCCTGTGCTGCTCCCAGAACACCCAGCAGGGTGCTCTCTGTGCATAGCAGGCATTACGTCACAGTCAGTGTGGAATGACGACTCACTCTGGTCACATGGTGGACAAGCTTCCTTTCTCGTCTTAACAATTGCTAGCCTTATGATTTATTCTGAACAGAAGCACAGTCTTCTTCACAGGACCGTTTGGATATTCTTCTGCTAACTGACAAAGTTCTGGGCTTCCCATGTGGCTGGTGGTAAAGAATCTGCCTGCCAATGCAGGAGACGCAAGAGAGAAGTGAGTTCAATTCGTGGATTGGAAAGATCCCCTGGAGGAGGAAATCCCCTGAAGAAGGCAACCCATTCCAGTATTGTCTGGAAAATTCCGTGGACAGAGCAGCCTGACAGGCTACAGTTCATGGGGTCACAAAGAGCTGGACATGACTGAGCAGCTGAGCACGCATAGTCCTGTCAGTGGTCAGCAGTGTTGCCACTAAATTTAACTGCTGTCCTAAGAACAATGGATTCTGAAAAATCTCAAAATATTTTGTCATAACAGTTAATTGCAATAAGTAGTCTAGATCTTTAGATACAAACTCAGTACTTCTAATCCTATCAGTTCATCTTACTCAAATACCCTTTGCTTCCCTAGGTATATGACACAGCATCATTCTTTATATTTGGTGGATCTGCTTGGATCTTCCTCTATCTTACTTTTCCTCCTCCACCTTGACAGCGCTTTCCTTCCATCAAAACTGCCTGGTCTTTCTTACTGATTAAAACTCTGATAGAAAGTTTCTTCTTTTAGAGAAATTACTAAATGACTTTTGAGACTAATTATGATAAATATTACTAATCTACAGGTCATTCAAGTATTTTTAAAAGTGCCTAGGTATTCTTTCTCCAGATGACACAGTTTTCTAGGAGCATTATGGCTGCCAACCAAGGAGGCATAATGTACTGCGCTATCTACAAGAGGGTAAATGGACACACAAAAATAATTATAACAATGTGTTAAGTTCTTTAACCAAGTATACATAAAGTTCTGGAACCATGAAAGAGAAAGACATGAATTTCACCATGAGCAAGCAGACAAGCTCCCCAAGTAGACAAAATATTGAAGAATGAAAGTAATTCCAGATAATGGAAACATATACAAAGATGAATCTGGAACAGCATGGGCCAGCCAACAATGGTCATTCTATGTCGCACTGAGAAGTTCGACTTTCATCCTCAAAGGTAGCAGCATTTGATCAGATGTGACCTTTATCTTAGTGTGGAAGATAAACTGTGGAATGGTGACTAGAAGGAAGAGAAAGAAAAAGAGAGAAATCAGTCCTGAATGAGTCCCAGAGAGAAATGGAAATTATCAAGATAGAAACCAAGATTTCCAAGATGACAAGGAGGAGAAACACAGGATCGAACAGTAAAAACATTAACAAATATAAATAAAACTATATTTTCCCTGTATATGAGCTTTCAACATAAATTATAATTTAGAAAAGTATAGACTATAAAAAGATAAATGTCTTATCTACCCTATTCAAATTCCATATAGTTTAAGGGTCTCATAAGAAAAATGGAGCAGGAAAGTGGACAAAAAACAAACACTAACTTTCTTCATGCCTCCAAAACCTTAAAATAACAAGAAGAAGGAAGAAGAGAAGAAAAACGAGAGAGAATTTCCTTGCTAAAAGAAAATAAGGCATTTCTTTCTTTTTTTTTTTTTTATACCATGCTGGGATACAAGAAAGGTACCTTCAGTATGCCATAAATTAAAAGAATTTCTGAAAGCTAGAGGTCATTGAGATTAGACTGATAAGAACACAAGAAATTACAGCCAGAATTTGTGTATAAGGGAAAGGATGGTGAAGGCAGGTCCAGAGAACTTAGGTTTACACTGTATTTAGAGAGAGTAAGAGAAAAGGAATGCAGAAGATGAGGCAACTAGAACTCTCAAACATTATCATAACAAAAAAAGCTAAAAACTAGAAAACAATATAGAAGATAAAGTTGAGAAAGTATCTTCTATAATGTGAAGGGAAAAGTCAAAGAAATGAAAAGAAAAAGAAATCATGGAGGAACAATCTGGAAAGATCAACACACAGAGAATATGTTACAGGAAGAGTTTTAAAAAGAAAGGACGAGGAACAAGAAGGATGAGGCAGAAGAGAAGTTCCCTTAGCTGAATAAGGTTACAAATTTGAAACTAAAAGTGCCCCAGATTGCTAATACGAACAAAAAGAAGTCACGCTCAACAAACGGTGGGAAATGCGACAACTTCAAAGAGAAAAAAAATTCCTAACACTTTCTGAGAGAAATTTATGTTTACCTGCAATGTAGGAAAATCGGATAGGCATCATACTACTATCGAATTTCTCATCAATGTCCCCCATGAACACAGGCACAAAAATCCCTTTAAAAAGTAACAGAAACCAAAGGAGGTAAGAAATCAATTTTTGCAGGGACACCATACCTCTATAGCAGTGGGAAGTCATTATATTAAGAAAAACTTCACATATTTCCAAATCCCTTCGCTTAGAAGAATTAAAGACTGAAAAAAGTATTAAATCACAGAAAAGGAAAATTCTTTTTAACTTAGTACTTAAACTGTGGCTGTCTTCCTCATGAGCCTCCCCAAAATATGTTCCAACAAAAACCCACTGCTTGTAGATGAATATTAAAACAGACCCTTCCTCAAATCTGTATAAACATATTATGAATGGGAAGAAAGAAGAAAAGGCACAGGAAAAACAAATGGCAGATGAGGACTACTTGCAAGAAAAGTACTGGCGAAGAGCAGATAAAATTTAAGATCAAATAAAAAACCAAAAATTAAAAAAGAATTAATGAAGCAAAATCACATCTGTTTGCATACAAAGTAGACAATTAAAAATATAAGGAAGAAATACCAAGACAATAAGAAGAGATGAAACATCAGCTGACAAAGCTCAAGAGATTTAATTGCTATGTATTGAAATCTATAGTGAAATCAAACTCAGGATAGATGACAAATACAAAAACTGCAACCAAAGAGAGAAAAAAAAACTGCTTTAAATTTAAGAGGTACTAGAGGCTCAGATTGGAGAAGGCAATGGCTCAGTCGGGCACAACTGAGCAACTTCACTTTCACTTTTCACTTTCATGCATTGGAGAAGGAAATGGCAACCCACTCCAGTATTCTTGCCTGGAGAATCCCAGGGATGGGGGAGCCTGGTGGGCTGCCGTCTATGGGGTCGTACAGAGTCGGACACAACCGAAGCAACTGAGCAGCAGAGGCTCAGAGTGTAAAGAATGCTGCAATGCGGGAGACATGCATTGGATCCCTGGGTTGGGAAGATCACCTGGAGGAGGGTGTGGCAACCCACTCCAGTTTTCTTGCCTGGAGAATCCCCATAGGCAGAGGAGCCCGGCAGTCTGTAGTCCATGTCCCAAAGAGTCAAACACGACTAAAGCGACTAAGCACAGCACAGCATAGAAACAGAGGACTAAAGACAAGGAAAGGAAATCTACACAATCTCCCCAGAAGAAAATCAAAACACTGGAAATAAATAAATATATAAAAATAAAACATAAGAAACATTTTATAATAAAATACATACTGAAATCTGAAAGATATATAGATATACATATTTATTTATGTTATAGCTGAGTCAGTTTGCTGTACACCTGAAACTAACACATCATAAATCAACTGTATTTCAATTTTAAAAAAGAGATTTATTAAAGGGGCACATCAGAAACTCATTCTACACAAAGTTTACTTCTAAAAGAATTTAAGTATTTTCTTCTCAGTAGGCTCTGATGGCCATATACTATTTTGCTCTGAAACGAGAGTTCAACATTCCAATAGAGGCTTGTTCCATACCTGTTGAGAGAGGGACATCTTCATGCTTTCTAAATGCTAGCTTCTGCTTAGATATGATTGTAACATAAAGTATCTTAGTATATTTCAGGGAAATGCAATACAATGAGAGCTCTACTGTCTGAAAATAAGAAAAGAATTGTCCAGTGGATTGGTCTATTCTCTCAACATGGAAAATGAAGCTACTTGTGGAATGTTCATTGATCATTTGTCTATAGTTTAATAGGTATTTAGCAATACAGTTGGAACAATAGTGAATATATGTGATATTTTGTAAAACTTCATTAGTGTTATTTCCTAGCTATAAAATGCAGAATGTGCAAGTCTGTATTGAGAGGTGTGAAAGCTTTAGTTGCAGTGTAACAGCAGAGAAATATCAAATAAGACTAGGGAAAGGATGACAATTTTCACTTCATTCCTTGTATTTTTGAAGGATGTGTATTTTATTATACTCAATGAATCTTGGCCTTCTCTTCTGCAAGTCTTTCTTTCCCCTAGATAAGAATGAGGGAGTTACCAAAAGGTAACAATGAGTTAAAAAAAAAATAGGTAAATTTAGCTCAAACATTCAGCTCCATCTCGCCTGCCACCCTGACCAATAAGTGGACATTGAACTCTTTACCCTCACATGACAAATGTAGTTGTAATTGAACCTAGGTTATACGACTCAAGACAAGACTGAAATGTTACTTCCAAAATATAGTAATCTTATTTTCAGACCTGACGACGTTTGAGGCTGGCCACTGGTACCCCATCGCTCACCAAAAGATTCTGCGGACCCATTTCACTTAGATGTGGGAGTCCAGGTTTATTTTGTATGAAAAGTGAGTGGGTAGCTGGGAAACGAATAGAAAGTTCTAGTTTTGCTTATGGTCTAAACTGATTTCCCTATTCCAAATTTACTATTCATAAAGCTGAAATACTATTTTAATGCTTAAAAAATAAAATACCTACCAAAGGGCACATATCCGCAAAGAAAGTCATTTTAATAGCCAACAGTAAAATATTCTACTTTATTGACTGAAATTTAAAGAATGCTTCGGACATCAAGGCAAAAAAGCCCCCCGGCTCAAAAGGGGGAAATCCACCTGCTGCAGTATTTCTCCATGATAACATCCAACAAGTTTCACTGGACCTCAGTACCTTCTAGTCACTCCACTGGATGAAGTGAAGCCCATGAAATACTTGCGGAAAGAAAAACAGAAACGCGATTTTTAAATCTAGTGAAGCTCATTGATTATAAAGCCAACAGACAACATTCAAAAGTTTTGAACATATGAAAGCACACAAAATCTTGTTCCCATGGAACCTTCTTGAAGAATTTACTAGGAGATAAATTGCAGTCATCTGAGAGACAGCTGGAAAATTCAGAGGAAAAGGACTATAATAAATACCAAAACTAATTATGGGACTAAATCCCTATGTAATTATGTTGCTATAATAAAACTAATATAGACCTTAAAAAATGCAGAAATGATAAAACAAACATGGAAAGATAAAAGCTGGAGGAGAAAAAACATAGAAATGTTACTGAGATCAAAAGCTATTATTTAAGACTGATAAATCACAGGATAATTTAAATTGTTTTATAATGCTAAAGCCAGTGGCTAGAAAAGGGAGGAGGAAAAAGAAAAATATTAATTTTATTATTGCTCCTTAGAGGGGATTAATAGATAATGCTTAAAGAAATAAGAGGTTTAAGGGTTTCCATATATAGTCATAATGATAACAGAAATGTAAACCTTTCTAATTAAAAGAACGCAATGCTAAGAAGGCAGAACACACAATAAATTCTCTTCAAAACCTATAAGTTTAAAACATAATAAATAGTATAACAGTAGTAACACCAAAATTTTATGTTATCTCAATAAATGTCAGAGAGCCAAATTCACCTACTGAAAGGAAACAAACTTTCCATTTGAATCATAAAGCAGATTCCACTCTATTCTGTGGGAAAGAGACTTCCATAACCAAGTGACTGAGAAAGCTTGAAGACAAGGTGGGAGAGTGGCACGGGGGTGAGAAAGGGAAAAAGGAGGGAAGGCGGCTAGAGAAAGAACAGAGGGAGAGGGGGAAAGAACGCAGTGGGCAACATCATGCAAGACCTGACAAGCAGTGAAGACAACTTTAACGCTCAAGACGTGATTCGCAATAAAAAACACATACTGATTATGAATGTCTAGGGGTCATATAATATACATAAGGAACATCAGAAACACCCCATCAACAGACTATTATCCAACCCTCTCAAACCATGATGAACAGGTATATTAAAAAGTAGACATAAATATAAAAACTATAGTTTGATGTAGGTAATAAAATGGGTTTAACTGCTACATATTGAATTCTAAGGTTAAATTGAGAATACAACTTCTCTTTAAGAAAATGGTTAAAAAAATACTCGGTCACATTTTAGGTCACAGATAAAACCCCAATAAATTCTAATAGTGGAAGGATGACAGACAAGTTTCTGATCACAGTATAATAAAGTGAAAAATTATGAATAAAATATGGGGTAGGAAAATTTTTAAGACTCTTCATGTAACTCTCCAAAGAAAAAATTGAAATTGAAGAATACCCATATAGTAATACTATTAATAATGAATTTAATGAAAATACTATACGTCACATCTTATACTGCCAGCAAAATTCTCATACTATGCTTCATAGCCTTAAAGATATATTAACAAACAAGAATGAAAGCATCCAAAATTTAGAAAACGTTATTAAGTTAAATCTCAGCAAAACAGAAAGAAAAAACACTTAAAAAAATAAAAGTAGAAATTAAAACTTGGAAAAAAAAGAAAAATGATAAAACTGAATAATGTGCCCCCATCAAAAAAAAAAAAAAAAAAGTCCATGTCCTAATTCCTGGAATCTGTAGCTGTGAATATATTAGCTTAGATGTAAAAGGGGCTTTGCAGATGTGATTAATTTAAAGATCTTGATAAGAGAAGATTATACTGAAATATATAGGTGGTTCAAAGTATTCACAAGGGTCCTTTATGACGAAGGCAGGGATGAAGTCAGAGTCAAAGAAAATGATGTGCTAATGGAAGCAGAGAAAGAAAGATGTAAACACAGAAGCAGGGGTCCCAGCGAGGTGGGACCAGGAGCCAGAGGCCAGTAAAGGCAAGTCAACGGAGTCTCCAGAAGGAGAAAGGCTGTTACCTTGATTTTAGCTCAATGAGTTGGTTTCAGATTTCTGAAACTGTAAGGTAATAAATGTGTGTTGCTGTAGTCTGTTAGAGTAACAATAAGAAACTAATACATCGTCTTTCTCTCTAGTTTCTTAGGAGTCTTACTTTACGCTCTTTTGTCTCTCCTGGGCATTTAATGTTTTCTCAACCAGATTTCTCTTAAGTTTTAAACATATTACTCTGAAGCCTCTAGATTTAAAAACAAAAGATACTAAAATTTCTCTTCAGCTCAAATAATTTTTTTTTCTTTTACCAACAAACTTTCTCCAAATGCAATCTAAGGCCTCCACTCTGAAAGACTTAATTCAGTCCTTTTACCAACGATCTCCTTGAAGCTAAGTAAAATGAACATATTTCATCCTCCTTTCTATTTGCCCTTCATTATGTGAACATTCTTGGCTAGCATCTCTCTGTTGACTCTCGTTTGGCCAGCTCACCCAGTCCAAAACTTCAATTACAACCATATAAGCAGATGCTCACAAACTCACATCTCTTGCTCAGATTATCTCTATGCAGCAAAAGATTCATGTAATTATTGGCTATTTGATATCTCCATTTGGAGGCCTCAAATGCATCCCAAACTCAAAAATTCTGAATCAAACTCTTTAATGTCACTATCCAACATGCAAATCTGGTCCTCTTCCAGTGTTTCTAGCTCAGTGAATGGCATCATCCATCCATTCAGCAGCCAGAAATTTGGGAATTATTCTGGATATGCCTCATATCCTCACCTCACATCCATTCTATCACCAACTTCGCTACTTGTACTTCACGAATGTCTCCAATATCGATCCACTTATCTTCATCACTTATAGTGAAATAGTGTTGACCTACAAGCTTATAGAGTGAAATAGTTGAATAATTTTCAAAGTATTTAAATCCATTAGTCCAAAAGAAGGCAAAAAACAAAAAAAATAAGAAATATAAAATGAATGGGACAAATAGTAAAAGGGTAAACAATAAATGGTCTGAAGCTGTAAGGTATTGTACTCATTTTTACATTAAAATGGACATAATTTCTTAGTAGATTTTCTGGCTGTAAACATTCTAGGTAATTTCAACAAAGTGAACTTTTCTTACTTGAGGACATTTTCGTCTTTACTGAAAATCATACTTGTTTTGTTTCCCTGTGAATATACAGGATTAGCTAACCTCATATGCACTTACATATTATCATCAATTCTATATCAGTACCCAGAGTCTAAAATGAATTACACTGAATTCAACTTATAAACTATGAAAGGTTAAACCCAATTTCAATTTCCATCATATTTTTATTTTAAATAAGAAATTTTTAGTCAGCCTAGTAATAAAAATGAAAGTGTTAGTCACTCAGTGGTGTCTGACTCTTTGTGACTCCAGGAACTGTAACCTCTGTCAACAGAATTCTCCAGGCAAGAATACTGGAGTAGGTTGCCATTCTCTTCTCCAGGGGATCTTCCCACACAGGGATCAAACCCAGGTCTCCTGCATTGCAGGCAGATTCTTTTTTTCTGTCTATAAACTGTGACAGGTATGCTCTATAATGAGATGAACTGACATTTACAAAACTATTGCTAATACTAATGTTGTGAGGTTAGATTTAAGATTAATCCTTATTTTCTTAGAGCACTTAAATTCACTCAAGAGTTTCATTTAAAAAGTGAAACCACAGATAACCACATTTCTGGGTTATATTAAGAGATTCCAAAGAAGCTGGCCTACTTTTGAACCCCAATTCTACCACTTCATGGTGTGATCCTGAGCAAGCTACTCAAGTTTTCAATGCTTCAGTTTCCTTATAGTGAGAGTATATGAAAATATTTGCATTATACATATTAGCTGTTATTATTACTATTATTTTGTTGTTAATATTGTTAGCATTAAGTTGGAAGACTTGATCATTTTGGTCCCAGGTCTTCTACCAACTCTCAGAGCATCTATCCTTCTCTGCAAAATGAAGTATTGGTAAAAAACAGTCTTTAAATATTTTTTTTCATTTTTAAGGGGAAAAATTACTAATATAAACTTGAAAACATACTCATGTCATGAAAAATATATACATATATATCTGTATATTTACCAGGGAGATGATCAGAAGTAAGTCCCTACAATTTAAAAGTTCTTTTCAGAAGACTTCAGTAAGGATTTTTCTCTTAAGTACTGTCATAATTGCAAAACTGCACAGGGATATGTTGACTTGCCACAAATCGATGCCACTCTGCTGACTGAAGACACAAAATTATAGCTACTCTTTTCCCAAATAAAGTCACACATAACAAATTGCCATATAGTGTCTTGCCTTACTCCTCTTCTTCGTACCCATCAAGAAACTTCTAGTGCATTTATAAAAGTCATGCACTTAGTTACAGAAATGCTGCAACTTAAAGAAGACATTTCATATCTTTCGTTTTATCAGTGGAAAAGAAGTTAGAAGACAGAATGCATTTTGAAACAGAATTCAACTCTCGGCAGATTTATCAGTCAATCCCAAGTAACAAGTATGTTCACAGGTAAAACAAATTAGATGGTATAAGAAATTTCATTAAAACGCACAATATTTTTCAATCACAAGCAGTATTATATCCGATTTTCATTTTTCTTCATAAAGACTTTTAAAAGGAGAGGAATTGAAAGCTGAGTAACTATATCCTCAAATTTGACACATCCTATGTCATGAGAAAGTGCTTATAGCTTTCATAAAAATCAAGAAGCGATCATATAAATGATATTTTAAAAAACCTCTAATCAAAATAGTCAAAAAAGCACAATTTTGGTCACCAGTTTCATCTAAAACAATAAAATGGCCAAGTCTATTTTCCTCTATGCAAAACATTACAGTGCAGCATGACTGCAATGCTTTCACTCGTTTAAGCATTCAACCATAATTATCAAGCTCAGGTTACAAAACAGGCATTGTTAGACCTCAGTAAATTACAGATGAAGATAAAGTTTCTACCTCAGGTCGTTTCAGTGCAGTATGTTAGGTGCTATAAGAGATGTACAAATCCTGTGCTTTGGGGCCTTACAGAGAAACGGTTACAGAGACTGCCGGAGGCTTTGTAAAGGAAGAAGCTCTGGGGTTGAAACTTAAAAGCAAAGGATTTCACTAGAAAAAATAGAAGGCAGGGAGAACTGCAGGCAAAGGGAACAGCATGGGATAGTTTTGGGAAACAGAATAATATATTTTAATTGGAATGAATGAATATGTAGAGAACAGTAGGATATAAGATTGGAAAGTTTAACTGGAGCCAGTGTTTTGGACAACTTGAAAATTAAGTTCAAGAATCTGATGTTACCTCTGTAAGCAAATGGAGATTCAACAAAGATTTTTAAAGAGTGGTGACTTGACCGGAGCTCTTCTTCTGGGAAGATTAATCCAGCAGCTATTCATCATCAGAATCTGTATGGAAACACTGTAGAGCCCACAGCTTTCTTGTATAGACTTCTACCTTGTAACAAACCGGGTCACCTTTGTTTAACACTCTCCCATTTCCACATTTACTTTGACTCTTTTTTTCTCTGTGCTGAGCACTATAGTTGACATATAACACAGCTACAGTATCCAGAGAAGTCTTCGGAAATGAGCCAGTGCTACCTTGAGGAAGACCAGAGTCATGTCCAATAACCTTCATGCTAAAAACAGCCCAGACATCACTTTAAGAGCCAGAAATCTATATTTAGTTTCAAGTGCCTTGATCAAAACGATAAGCTTAGAGGAGCAAGGCATATCTGAAGGAGAAAGAATAATTACCATTTTGGGTACTGGCCTCCTGGGGATTATTATTTCCACTTTATAATAATGCAATTGATGATCAAAGATGTTAGAGGTTAACTAGCTGAAAACCACAAGGCTGACATAATGCTTGGCAAAATTTGGGCCCAGAAGGGAAAAACAGAAGAGAGAAAATAATGAAACGCACAATGTTCTCTTAGCTAAAGAAAAGACTGTGAGCTCGAGATTAAATGAGCCTACCAAGTACACAGCAGGAGTAGTAGGGTTTTTAAGACAATTGTTAAACATATTTTAGTGAAATATCATAACCTCAACAATAAGAGAAAAACTGTAAAGCTTCCAAAAAGGAGAATAAAAACCAATAAACAAATCAAAACAAAAACTCTTACAAAATAAACAGGATTCAGGCTAGCAACACACTTTTTATCTTCTAAACTGAATAATCAGAGACAAAGGACTGAGTCAAAGTTTTAAGAGTAAAATAATTTTGAACCTAGAATTCTAAACCTAGCCAAATTAATAAACAAGAATGAGGGTCAAGTGAAGACATCCTTAAAAACAGAGCTTTATTCACTTTTAATTACAGATGATTCATTAATAGCTCTATTAATTCACCTGAGATAATGGATGCCTAGCACCATACCCATGCCCTTTCTGCTTCAGATGTGGTACTAGGCATTCATTCAGTTCAGCTCAATTCAGTCGTTCAGTCGTGTCCAACTCTTTGCGACTCCATGAATTGCAGTACGCCAGGCCGCCCTGTCCATCACCAACTCCCGGAGTTCACTCAAACTCACGTCCATCAAGTCAGTGATGCCATCCAGCCTTCTCATCCTCGGTCGTCCCCTTCTCCTCCTGCCCCCAGTCCCTCCCACCATCAGAGTCTTTTCCAATGAGTCAACTCTTCGCATGAGGTGGCCAAAGTACTGGAGTTTCAGCTTTAGCATCATTATCTCCAAAGAAATCCCAGGGCTGATCTCCTTTAGGATGGACTGGTTGGATCTCCTTGCAGTCCAAGGGACTCTCAAGAGTCTTCTCCAACACCACAGTTCAAAAGCATCAATTCTTTGGTGCTCAGCCTTCTTCACAGTCCAACTCTCACATCCATACATGACCACAGGAAAATCATAGCCTTGACTAGATGGACCTTAGTCGGCAAAGTAATGTCTCTGCTTTTGAATATGCTATCTAGGTTGGTCATAACTTTTCTTCCAAGGAGTGTCTTTTAATTTCATGGCTGCAATCACCATCTGCAGTGATTTTGGAGCCCCCAAAAATAAAGTCTGACACTATTTCCCCATCTATTTCCCATGAAGTGATGGGACCGGATGCCACGATCTTCATTTTCTGAATGTAGAGCTTTAAGCCAACTTTTTCACTCTCCACTTTCACTTTCATCAAGAGGCTTTTGAGTTCCTCTTCACTTTCTGCCATAAGGGTGCTGTCATCTGCATTCATTAGCTCAGGTGAATTACTTTGTCCGAGACAATTTTTCTACCTAAAAGGCTTTTCTTATAGTTAATAAAAAAGAATCCAGTTTATTGGAACACTGTATTCCTCAAAATGGCTTAATTCTAATATTTCTATAAATGAGGCATTTTTTTCATACTGGGATTGACATATAATGTAATATTGTTTACATCTACCAACTCTCATATCAGAGACTGACAAATAATCACTGACAATAAAGAAAAGGAAGAAGGGAGTCATTTAGGCAGTCAGTAAGTTGAAATTCCAACAAATAATTCAATGCAAATCTTTACTCATTTTTATTTTCTCCAGAGTCTGCTAATCTTACTGAACAAGAACTACTAAACTGCGCAACTGCTAATCTTAATGAACAGAGACTACTAATCTTACTAAACAGATATTTAGGATTATCTTCCAAAGCAAACTTTTGTTCTAGACAATAGGACCGAATGTGAAGAAAACCATACCTGACATAAAGCTTTTCTCATACAAGATGGGGGCACCATGGATTCACCACAGGCAACTTTAGAGGGAGGTGAGCTCACGAAGGATCTTTCCGGAGATGATGTTTGTCATGGCAACTTCTGATATAAACAACCAAGTCCAAAAATAGTGTGTGCCTTTGTTTCGGACTTCACTTTTAGCCACTGCAATCCTTCTGCATTAGAACTGCTGCTGCTAAGTCGCTTCAGTCGTGTCCAACCCTGTGCGACCCCATAGACGGCAGCCCACCAGGCTCCCCTGTCCCTGGGATTCTCCAGGCAAGAACGCTGGAGTGGGTTCCCATTTCCTTCTCCAAGGCATGACTGTGAAAAGTGAAAGGGAAGTCACTCAGTCGTGTCTGACTCTTTGCAACCCCATGGGCTGCAGCCTACCAGGCTCCTCCATCCATGGGATTTTCCAGGCGAGAGTACTGGAGTTGGGGTGCCATCACCTTCTCTGTGCGAGAACTACAGTGGTCACCAAAAGATTTCTAAAGCCAAAGGAAATGGTCAACCTCTCATCAACTTTTAACAGATAAATCCATTTCCAGTCCTCACAAACTTTCTATATGTAACAGGATTTAAACATACAGCCATCTTTTAAAATATTATGTCATGTGTAAAAATGATTTTATTGTTTAAATGATTCATTTAATGGTTTTATAAAGATAAGAGAACTAACAACAATGCCCAGCCAAGGGTAGGCAAGAAATGCAGAAATGGTGCCAATATACCCCATCTTAACAGCAGCATCCTTCTGTTCTCTCATTAGACTCTCCTGAGCAGATTGAGTAGAACTACCGAGTTAAATAAAGGCCAGAGAATTTCTCTAGTCAAATCAACAGACCATCTGCTCTGCTCTGCTGTTTCTGCCAGTGGTCACAGCAGAAACTTTGAGAAAGCAAATGTGGACATCATTATAGAGTTGTATGTAGGTGGAGAGAGAAAAGTATTCTTAACTTTTAAGTAACTGTGGGAGAATATGCAGTTTCTTGATTGCAAGTTCAAATATTTATGAGGTGTGACTATGTGATATTATCCTGATTTAACAATTATACCAGAACATAAAGACGCAGCAAATGAGTGAACTCCTTCAAGAGTGACTGTCTCAGGAGTTCTTCAAATAGATTTCATCATTTGGCGCTGCATTTCAAAATAAACCTGTATTTTTATTTTCAGCCACCTTTATCCATGTGACAGTCTATTGAGAAGAGACCATTATTTTCTGGAATAAAGGGGGAGGAGCTATAAGCTTCTCCTTAAGTAACATGGATCTAAAGTTAATGCAGTAGTTTTGAATGTTCAGTTTGCTGCAGGGCAAGCTGTTTTGAGAAGAAAATGGTTTCCTTTGAAACCTCTTAGACATACTTATTAAAATTCCCAATTCACCAAAAAACTTCTTCGGAATAGCCTCGGTAGCTCAGCTGGTAAAGAATCCACCTGCAACGCAGGAGACCCTGGTTCAATTCCCAGTTTGGGAAGATCCCCTAGAGTAGGGTCCACTCCGTATTCTTGGGCTTCCTTGGTGGCTCAGATGGTAAAGAATCTGCCCACAATGCAGAAGACCTGGGTTTGATCCCTGGGTTGGGAAGATCCCCTGGAGAAGGGCATGGCAATCCACTCCAGTATTCTTTCCTGGAGAATCCCCATGGACAGAGGAGCCTGGCAGGCTACAGTCCATGGGGTCACAAAGAGTCGGACACGACTGAGTGGCTAAGCACAGCACAGCACAACATTCATTTATTGGTACATACTAGCTGCACAACAGATGAGGTACAATCATACTTTTGGTACGTTGAATGTACACATTACAGCACACAGAGGTCTTTCCTGGAGTCTGTGTATATTTATAGACATTTTATAGTCACTGTAATATAAGACTATATCCCCCTTTTAAGAGGGATTTATGGTTATTGTGTTTTTGCTTTCACAATACTGTCCTTCTAGGATATATTTAGTTCAAATTACAACTATAGTAATACTTTGCCTTTGGAAAAAAATGCTATCCTAGTTAAAATATTCTAATTTGCAGTTCAAAAGAACATGTCACAGAAAAAGTTTTAGATATCCTATATCCTTATTCTAACAATGTTCTTTTCCACAAGCAATTTTCATATACTTCCTAAGGAATATCAAGGTGTCTGAGTCAAGCTAGAAATGCAGAGCCTTCTTCCTATATATGCTGGATTGAGCATTCCCATCATTCTCCAGAACTGGCTCAAAACAACTTTTTGTGAGCTCTCAAAATGAGACTGCTTCAAAGAATTAAGATCAGTCACCAAGGAGAATGGTTAAAAGATTGTTATCAGTCTCTAAAAACAACTCAGTTGTTACAAACTTTTGAGCAGTAACACCATGACTGGAATCAGTGTCATCTCCTAGTGTTTATCTTGAACGAGAGTGTATTTATTCAGATATATCGATTCTAGAATAAAATCAACTGCATGACTTTAACACATATCCAAATGAAGATGAATCCAGCTTGGAAGGAGAGAAAAACAACAAAACTATTAGTTAGATTATAATCTAGTGCAAACTGACATTTAATTTATGCTGTCTATAGTACTACATTGGAGAAGGAAATAGCAACTCACTCTAGTATTCTTGCCTAGAGAATCCTGTGGACAGAGAAGCCTGGTGGGCTGCTGTCCATGGGGTCGCACAGAGTTGGACATGACTGAAGCAACTTAGCATGCATGCATGCATTGGAGAAGGAAATGGCAACCCACTCCAGCATTCTTGCCTGGAGAATCCCAGGGACAGGGGAGCCTGGTGGGCTGCCATCTATGGGGTCACACAGAGTCGGACATGACTGAAGTGACTTAGCAGCAGCATATAGTACATAGCACCCTGGCATTGGATGAAATCTACATGGCTACACGTCTTTTCAAGAGTACCATTTCATCTGAACCTATGGCTAAAACTACTTTTATAGTGCTTTGCAAAAGTAGTTTCACCTTTTTTAAACAAACAAGACACAACCATATTCTTTATTCTATGAAAAGAAAATATCAACTCCATTGTTTTGGTATAACAATGTAATAACAACCCAACAGGACAATACTTGGCTATAATCATATATCACTTATGAGTTTGTTAACCCAGTAAAATTATTTGACCTAAGAAATTTGTCTCAGCCCTAGGAAATTGCTTTCAGTACTAATATTAAGCTGAGGAGAAATAATATGCAGAAATTTCTGTGTATTTAATTGAGAGTTCCTCTAAAACTCAGCAACTGCTGCAATAAATTGGCACTTAAAAATAACTCTTCCACATCAGTCTTCCACTTAGAATGTATACTTTCCAAGAGTAAGGATGGAAAAAAGATTATACCAACATGCACCTCATTTGTGAGTATTTCACTAAGGTGCCATCCATCCCAGACCATTAAGTAAGCAGTTTTGATCAAAACACAGCATTTAAAGTGTCTATTGAGTGACAAAAGTCTTAGAATGTTTCAAGAGTTAAAACAAAATCTTTTCCTCCCTTCCTTCCCTTTTCCTTCCCACTCTCTCCCCCCATCAATAGGCTTGAGTTCACCACAGGCTTGAGTCCTCAGTGCCTCAACTGTACTTGCTGCTGCTGCTGCTAAGTCTCCTCAGTCGTGTCCGACTCTGTGTGACCCCACAAGGCTCCGCCGTCCCTGGGATTCTCCATGCAAGAACACTGGAGTGGGTTGCCATTTCCTTCTCCAATGCATGAAAGTAAAAAGTGAAAGTGAAGTTGCCCAGTCGTATCCGACTGCTAGCGACCCCATGATCTGCAGCCCACCAGGCTCCTCCATCCATGGGATTTTCTAGGCAAGAGTACTGGAGTGGGGTGCTGTTGACTGCTCTGCAACTGTACTTACATTCTTCAATAAAAGAGAGAAAAATAAAAGGTTATTCCGCCCAAGTCCAGCTAAGTCCTGAAATACCAGGCTGTTGTTTTGCTAATTTTCAGAGAACCAGAGGTCAGATATGGGAAGGCCTGGTTACCTCCAATCCTCTGGACTGCTGGTCTGGAAACCAAAAGTTTCCAAAGGCCTCAGGGCAGGTTACTTCCCTATCATTCCCCACGAATCCTCAGAACCTATTTCCTGATCCCACTACCTTCTCCAAAGCAGTACCTATTGTTCTGGGCAGCTGAGCAGACACATTTGGTGCACCTGACTCAGAGACACTGCTTCATAGGCTACTGATCTTAGTAGCAAGGCCTCTGGGACCCAGCCCTGAACAGGTCAGCTCTGACTTGGAGGCCCTGACTCTTGGGCACCACCAGGCTGGGATCCAAGCAGGTGGCTGGCATCAGCCACTAGGCACACTGTGTGCAAGCCGCCTCCGTCTTCACAGTCTGGCATTGGTATGCATAGCAACCTGCTAACAATCTGAAAAATCAGAGTGTGGCTCGCATTCAGTGACACTGCAGCAAGATCATCAGAAAACCCGAGGTTTCCTCTTGCCACCACTTCACTTGATAGATGATCACGGCCAAGTACTGGCAAGTAATTTAATTCACTTGGATCAGTCTCTGAATTTGTAAAACAAGAAAAAATTATTAATAGAACCCCTCCTGCTAAAAGCTTATGACTCTAGATCAATATACAGCATTTGATTGAAAAACTTTATATGTTTAGATGCATTAAAGGGGAAGAGAAAGATAAAAAATCCAAAATTTTAGCAGGAGTTATTTCTAAGCAATGGGATAATACTTTTATTTTTGCTCAGCGGTCTTATCTTTTGTTTGTATAGTGTTTATAGTTTTCCACAATATTTAATAATTTAAATTAATTAAATTTAAATATTTATTTTAAATTTAAAATACAAAATAAAATTATATAACATCTCATGAAAAGACTGATGGTTAAGATCAGTCAAGCAGGATTTTTCCAAATCACTAAATGTTTTCTGTGCTGTGTTTTGTGTAGACTAGGAAGCTATTTTAGTGAGCTTTCTCATTTACACATACATAAAGCATGATGGAACTATGCATATAGCATTACTAACTGAATTACAACCAACAAAGTCTTTGAGTAATTGTGTTTGTATAATGTTGATATAGGGCTTCCCAGAAGGCTCAGTGGTAAAGAATACACTGCCAGTGCAGGAGACAACGGGAGACATGGGTTCAGTCTCGGGGTCAGGAAGATCCCCCAGAGGAAGAGGAAATGGCTACCCATTCCAGTGTTCTTGCCTGGAAAATCCCAACAACGGAGGAGCCTGGGGGACTACAATTCATGGGGTCATTTTGTGACTAAGTTGCTAAGGACATTCCTTAGCAACTGGGCACAATGTTGATATCGATGCTCGGAAAATAAGTTCCTTGAAGGCATCATCCTCATTTTGAATCACTGAATGTGTATGTATTGCTGAATATACATGTATAAGCCAGAAATTATTTAGTGGTCTCAAGTCTATCAAAATTTTTCAAGATGTGCACGTATGCATGTTCTCTTTTAGAAGTGGCAACACTTTCTAATGCAAGCTTTGCTATTTACTAGATATTTGGGGAAGCATATGGTGACACGCACCATATGCTTACATTGTATGTGTTTTGTATGTAGTTGAACACTATACTATCTATACTATTTTTTCCATGTGTGGAAATGCTCCTCAGTTTATGAAAGTCGGCCTAAATACTCACCTCCATTTTTCTCATTTCCTTCCAACACTGAGCTTCTCTCACTGCATCTCAACTCTGCCTCCACGCCCCAGCCTCTTTTATCTTTTATACTTCAGTCTGCTGTACAATCTCCATGATAATCCTTGAGTTTCATAAAAATGTGATTGAAAGTGTATAAGTACTAATTCTAAACTCTAAATTAATACAAATCACTTTATAATATATAGGGGTTTATACCACTTAAAGTGTTTTCAAGTAAAGATATCAAAAGAAAATGTTAAGCCAAAAAGCAAAGTAAATAGGGTATGCCTAAAAATAAATATATATTTATAGCTATTACTATTTAAATATGAAAAACAAATACATATTTATAGCTATAAATATCTACATAAATAAGAACCAGGGGATGCATTGCTGTTGTTCAGTCACTCAGTCATGTCCGATGAACTGCAGCACACCAGGCTTCCCTGTCTTTCACTATCGCCTGGAGTTTGCTCAAACTCATGTCCATTGAGTCAATGATGCCATTCAACCATCTCATCCTCTGCTGCCACCTTCTTTTGCCTTCAATCTTTCCCAGCATCAGGGTCTTTTCCAAAGAGTTGGTTCTTCACACCAGGTGGCCCAAGTATTGGAGCTTCAGCCTCAGCATCAGTCCTTCCAACGAATATTGAGGTTGATTCCCTTAAGACTGATTGGTTTGATTTCCTTGTTGTCCAAGGGACTCTCAAGAGTCTTCTCCAGCACCACAGCTGAAAAGCACCACTTCTCTGGCATTTAGCCTTCTTTATCATCAAACTCTCACATCCATACATGACTACCGGAAAAACCATAGTTTTGACTATACAGACCTTTGTTGGCAAAGTGATGTCTCTGCCTTTTAATACGCTGTCTAGGTTTGCCATAGCTTTTCTTACAAGGAGCAAGCATCTTTTAATTTTGTGGCTGTAGTCACCGAGTGCAGTGGTTTGGGATATATCAAAGACATTAATAAAAGTGAATCCCTACAGGATGTGGAAGAGATGTCCTAAACCAATGGATTCGAAACTGAGAGCAAGACTTCTTGATGAATAATTTTAATATATTTTATATTGTAAACTATATGTATATTATAGCTACTCAGGAGAATAAAATTTAAAATGAAATGAATAAATGCATAAATGCACTGTCAATAAAATTAAAGTTTCAAGACTGTAGGGTGATACATTTTTCCTCCTTTACAAATGCCCCCAAACAAGAACAATAAACAAAAATATTCATTTCAGCTACAAAGAGATCAAGGAGCAGATTTAACTACAAACTCTAATATACGAAAACATAAAATAGCTAGAATAGTAGATGACTTAGGAGAATGGAGGGAGGTCAAACCTGAGAGCAGAAGCAATGAGAAGCAATCCATAACGTCCTGCAAAGCCCTGGTATGTTCAGAAACTAGAAATATAAGGTATGTACAGAAGAGGTGCTCTTCAGTTCAGTTCAGTTCAGTTGCTCAGTCATGTCTGACTCTTTGCGGCCGCAAGGACAGCAGCATGCCCTTACTAGATATTTTTTAAAAAAAGGTTATGATCTGAAATTTTGAATAAAGGGTCTCTGCACTCCTACATCCTTCCTCTCCACCCTGCAGAGTCAGGCCACTACCTCTACCAAGTCTCAGGAGAGACAGAGTCTTAAGAGAAATGAAGTTGGAGAGGCTCTAGGGTCAGAGGAGGCTAGAGGTGAAAATCTATGTCCCAAATAATCAGACACCCACTCTCCAAGCACTCTGTTGTTACCCAGCCCCTACATACTGGCTGCCAGGTTTATATCCTCAAGCAAAACATTGGCGAATCCCTGTCTGGATGAACTAAATGGCCTCAGATGTAAGACCTATATAGACATGTGTGTTTCCCAATAAGCTGGATTAATACTGCTTTACCATGAAAACTGCCAGCCAACAAACACAGTTTCCAACAATCATTTTCTGACCTCATTTTTAAATATGAATGGGGAGCCAAAATTAGACAGGCACTGGGTGAGCATCTACGGCACAGGAGAAAGAAGCACAACAAATGAAGAGAGGAAAAATTCAGACCCAATGACTGAGACGGACGTTAACAACATCCAGAGAGACGTGGCATCAACTGCAGCAAGATACTATAAAAATTAAAAAGGAAAACTTAGAAGAAGAAAAGCGTTCTTGGACATGAAAGATATAATCACTGGGAAAAAAAAGAAAAAAGGTTGTTTCAAAATGGAAACATAGAAGGAGAAAAATCACCCAGGAAGTAGCACAAAAAGTCCAAAAGAAGGATGAAAAGGAAGAAATGACTTAAAAATTAGATCAGCAGGCTCAGCAGCTGACTTGTATAACTCTAAAATAGACAAAACAGGGAGGAACCCAGTTCCTCCACAGAAAGATTATAGAAAAAAATGCAAAAGAGGACTAATCTCCAAATTACAAACTGCCTTACACAATAATTAAAAAAAGAATCCCACATCATGGCATTTCATCATGAAATTCTAGGACACCTCTGACAAAGAGACCATCCTAAAAGTCTCCAGAAAAGAACAAACAATTCACAAAAGACTGAAAGTCTGAATGAACTGGGCCTCTCAACAACAGTCTCCACCAGTGGAGAGTTCCTCAAGGATTAACATAGAAGAAAACCATGTTCAGATTCAGGTTCTTAGAAGAAGCACTCAAGCACAACAGCCAAAGAGAGAAAGATGTGGTCTGGGAGACCATTTGATGGAGATTACTGCAATCATGTAGAATAGGGTCACTGCTGCTAAGTCGCTTCAGTCGTGTCTGACTCTGTGCGACCCCACAGACAGCAGCCCATTGGGCTCTGCCATCCCTGGGATTCTCCAGGCAAGAACACTGGAGTGGGTGGCCATTTCCTTCTCCAATGCATGCAAGTGAAAAGTGAAAGTGAAGTCGCTCAGTCGTGTCTGACTCAGCGACCCCATGGACTGCAGCCTACCAGGCTCCTCCGTCCATGGGAGTTTCCAGGCAAGAGTAGTAGAGTGGGGTGCCATTGCCTTCTCCCAGAATAGGGTCACACATCGTATTAAAATATGCTCAGGGAAAAACTAGGAAAAAGCTGAATTCTATACTTGGTACCTACATATAAACTCCCAACTTAGGCACTAGTACTTGGGAATTAGTACCCGGGAATAGTACTGTAGGTATTCCACTCCATGTATAATTAATGTACAAAAATTAATTAAAATAAATTTTCCCAAACATAAGTAAATCAGCAGTGTTGGAAGGAACATAAGAATTTTCATAAAGTCTATAACAACATCAAGTCAAGTTTTAATCAAGCAAATAGAGCTAAGTTTCTCTTTTGAAATACTGAGTATCTAAAGAATTTGTGCTCTAATAGATGTTTAAAGAATCCTGAACTCTAACATAAAAAGTAGAAATTAATACCACTCAAGTTATTAACATGTTAGTTTTCTTTTTAAAAAAAAAAAAAAAAAGGACTAAGAATTAACCAAGATCTTTAATAAAAAGTTTCCTTACATATCATTCTAAGTTTCTCTTAAAATTACTATTTAGGATTCTCTCATAGTTTTGTTTTCAATTACTTCAAGAATTATTTAAAGGACATTTGGTCTAAGAAGATAAAAAAAGCAAACAGTTTAGAATGACTAGGGCAAAAAACTGATAAATATATGAAAGATAACATTTTGTAGAATAGTATGTTCTTCAATTTGAGACTTCCTGGCATCTTGTTTTGACACTTCAAATCAGGCTCCAGGGAACATAAAACACAAAACTACCTTGAACTTTTCTGCACAATTTTTTTCTTATCCTTGCGGAAAAGAGAACTGTCCCAGTGCAAAGCACTCTGAATAAAGAACTATAGTTCACTTGTCATCAAAAAAGTTCCCTAGTTGTAGTCTTTAATCTTTGAAGTAACTCACAAAACCTTCATTTATTTACTTACTCTAAGGAACAGAAGTATTTAATGTAGATACTGCCCTTATTATTAGTGAATTAGCCACACGTTTATGACTTTACACAGTTTCACTGTGCGATGATATAGTAACAGGAAAGTTAAGCAGTAATAAAGGGAAAACCACAGGGAAAATTTAACTTTAAATTTTCACATACACATGCACTAAATATACAGACTAGGAATGTGAGCAATACACCAGCATTCACAGGATTTAAAACAATTGTCAGGCCACTTTACCCTCTTTCATTGCACAGATATATAACTATAACTATAGAGGTCATAATTATGATCTGTATTCATCTGCACAATAAATATTGCTAAGTATTTCAAAATTATATGAAAGAGATTACAGAGAAAAATTAGATGTAGTCGCTCCTATCAAGGGCTTATAATCGAATAAAACACCAAAAATTTGTCTTAGTTGTATAAGCAGTAAAGGTGCCACGCACCGTCTCTAAATCTAAAAATAAACTGAAGGATTTAATTAACTATAGCAGATACCAGGGAAGCCTCGCAGGTTGCAGTCCATGGGATCACAAACAGTTGGACACAACTGAGCAACTGAACAACAATAAACAGATAACAATTCCCAAGGCATAAAAGAAATTAGATTGATTTTAATAGAAATAAGGGAAAGGGAGGAAGGAAAGAGGGAAAGAAGGGAAGAGAGAGAGGAAGGGGATAGAAAAGAAAATCTCTCTTCTGTCTCGAGAAATAAAAAAATATAGAAAAATGAAAAGACTTCATCCCATCTCTAGTGAGCTTAAGAACTGATAACTTGAATGGGGGAAGCTATTGGGAAGGATGAAAAGGAAAGAAAAGAAACAAATCTCTAGGATTCTTAGAAGAAAGAGGGGATGGACGGAAAGCACCAGGAGTTGATCTGAACTGAGAAAATTAATCAGCAAGAGGTCCTGAACCTTGCCATTGCTCCCTTTTTTCTCCTTATCCCCAAAGAGAGCACACTTCCAATTGCACAGAGCCCCCAGAACCTGCTCGCCTTCATCCCTAGGCATAAGAAGTCTGCCCCCAGCTGATGCTAAGAGCTAGGTAAGGTGCTCAATTCCACTGTTCATGAAAGAACAGAATCCAGTTCCTCTGCCACAGTCAAACAAAGGGAGAGGGTGGACTGACAGGTCCACAGATACCAAGCTGGGATTTGGAAAGCATCATCGTATAGAAAATTAACAAACATGGCAAAATTATTTAAAGTACTATATATTAAGCATATTATGTGTTAAATTGAAATTTGCTTATCACTGTTTACATAGGGAAATTCATTCCAAGTTACCAAATTCACCAAGGAAGTTCTGGAATACAGGGCTTCCACCAGGGAAGTAAAGACAGTAAAGAATCCAACTGCAATGCAGGAGACCCAAGTTTGATCCTGGCAACCCACTCCAGCATTCTTGCTTGGAGAATTCCGTGGACAGAGGGGCCTGGTGGGCTACCATCCATGGGGTTGCAGAGTCGGACACACCTGAGCAACTAACACTTTACTTCCTGGAATACAAGTTGTACATGTATTGAGATTACCCATACAGGAAATGAGGATTCAATATTCGTGTGTATGCTTATTTTTCTAACATTACTTACTATGTTTGAATATTAAGTGAAACATCCATTTACACTGGAATGTAACTTTTTTAATGATAGTTAAATCATACAAAATGGCTGGGTTGGGTAATCCTGGAACAAACACTGTTTGGGGGTCCTTTCTGAGGTTGTCTAAAAGTTCTTTCAGTCATGTTACCATTCCCTTGGTGTCTCTATGCTATATCTACATCTTGGCTTTACCAAGTATTAAGGGAACATTAATGATCTAGGGTATTTCAGCAGCAAATGCATCAGTCAGACTAGAGTTTGACTGTGACCATGACTGTCAGGATGACTTGAAAGGAACATATCACTTCATTTCTCTGGAATGCAGCTTTTCCCTATAAAAGGGAGTGGTTAGGTAAGATGCTCCCCAGAGTTCCATCCTGTTAGCACCATCTACTCTTCTCTCAGGAACTTTGCTTGTGTTCTGTTTATCCTATTGCTGCATAACAAACTGCCCCAAAACACAGTGACTTAACACACGAATGCTTTTATCGTATCACAGGATTTTGTGGATCACAACAGGACTTGGCGAAGCACTTCTTCAGTTCTGCATGATGTCAGTTGGCTAAGAACTTCTTCGTTTCAGCATGATGTGAATAGAAGTCATAGGTAGTGAGCCAGAGGATGGGCAGGTCTGGAGGATTCAAGATTGTGTCACTCTGGTGTCCAGTACCTCGGCAGGGATGCCTAAAATGCTGGGCTTAGCTGAGACTATCAATCAGAGAGCCTAAATATGGCCTCTCCAACATGGTGATCCCAATACAGTCAGATTGGACTCGACAAGAAAGCTGGGGGCTTCCAAAGAAAGGATTCTAAGAAATAGTAAATGGAAACCACCAGTCTTTCAAAGCCTTGGACCAGACAGAATCACTTCCACTGTGTTATAGTGGTCAAGTAATCACACCCATCAAAGATCCTAGAATGGCAAGATATAGATGCCACCTCTCGCTGGGGGTTGGGGGCGGTGGTGCAGGAAGGGGCTATAGAAAGAATCAACAGGCACTTTTAATCCAGCATATAGCCTGTATCTAAGAATTGACACCTGTAGTGACACTCACTATCTGTCCAATATTTCACAGTAGAAAATAAAAAGATAAAAAAGGACAAACAGTCCCTGGCTTCAAAAAAGTTCTCAACACAACAAAAAGAATGGCAAAGGAAGCGTTCCTTTTCTGCTTAGTAACCTAACTCAAGCTGATTTATTCTGTTGTTACTAATAGAACATTAGTTAATAACTGATAAAAGCATGTATGGGGAAATGCCACATTTAAAAAAAAAAAAACACCAAATTATAAACAGAGTCTACCTATAAACTAGATCTAGAAGGAAGGAAAAAAAGTTTTAGGATATGGAATTCATTTCCAATTTTTTAGTGATATAATTTAGTCTAAATGATATGTATCTTCAATTTCTAGGCAAAACATTGTAAAACTTTACTCACCAAAGAGTCTGCAGGAAGTATCTGTCGATTCTAGTTTTATAATCAACTAACCATTTAGCTTATCAGACTCTTAATTCTTACAAGTGGAAAAAAAAAACCCTAACTGGAAGAGATGCTAGCTACAACCAGTGTTTGTAACATAATGTGAAAATGTGGAAAGAAACCAGAATTATTTAAATATGTAATTAAAATATTTTTCCTCAAATAATTAACTGATTAAAACTTCTGATCACGTGGTCCTTCCTTAAATAGACCATTTGTTTCAACAAATTATACTTTCCTAATGGTCAAAATGAAATGAATTAACGATTCAATCTAGAATAATTCATATTAAAACAATTAGGTCACAGGTTCTCTGGGTCATTTAAAGCATGCTCCCTCTGCTGTCTGTTTTCCGAACTAACTACAGACAAAACTATATCCCAACAGCGCCCTCCTGTGTGATCTACATCAGCAACCACTTGAGCAGTCACACAGCTGTGCCAATTCTCATTGCCACAGAAGTTCTTTATTAAGCAACAAATACGCTTTATTTTTAAAGGCAATGCAATTTCAAATCAGCTTGGAAAGAAAGTAAAAATATTTAGACAAGCGCTATTGTTCAGAAAATACCGAACCACAAATGGATGTAAAGCACGTGGATGTACGTGTGGAGCAACGCTTCCACAATAATGGTGGATTGCCTAATTCTTTCTCTGCAAGGGAAATGCTGTTTTTCCAACCCCTGACTCAATCAGAATGATCCCAAGGTGTCCTCAAAAGTGGTCTACAGACCACCTGCACCAGAGTCATAAGAATCACCTGTGAAGCGTTTGTTAAACATTCTAATACCTCGACCCCACTCCAGACTTATGGAAACAGACTCCCCAGGAACAGGAACCAGCACTGATATCAAACATTCTAGGTATGGGACACAAGCCCAGTGAGGCTTGAGAACTGCCACCCTAACCCATTACAAATATAAAATGACTTTTCTGGGATTGGAAGGTAATCATTAACAAATGAAGGATCACGCATGCATATGTATGGCTGAGTCCCTTTGCTGTTCACCTGAAACTGCCACAATATTGTTATAATTGGCTGTACCTCAACATAAAATGTTTTGAGTATTAAAAAAATTTAAATTAAAAAAAGAAGGCTTACTAACTTTTGTTAAAAATGTTAATCACTCAGTTGTGTCTGACTCTTTGCAATCCCGTGAACTGTAGCCCACCAGGCTCCACTGTTCATGAAATTCTCCAGGCAAGAAACAGGAGTTTGTTGCAATTGCCTCCTCCAGGTGATCTTCCCAAGCCAGGTATCAAACCTGGGTCTCCTGAATTGCAGAGAGATTCCTTACTGTCTGAGCCACCAGGGAAACCCACTAACCTTTTTTAATGGAATTTCATTTGATCTCTGAACACTTGAATCATTTTTGATTCCATGTTTCAAAGACCAGAATTCCCTGCACTGACATCTACAGCCTTACATTTAGTCTGACAGTGGGTATCTGGCTTGCTCCAGATGACAATGCAGTGGCGGTACAGATCCACTACCAAATCTTTACTCTCATAGATGACCTGGGTTCTATCCAGTGCAACAGAAAGGTTGAGAAAACACACTGCTCTCCACTTCATCTACTCTGTCCAGTTGTTCTCTAGGTCACAGGTCAGGATTTTCAACTAACTTAAATCTCAACTAAATCCCAGGCAGTGGTCTGTCAATGAAAAATTAATTTAACACCCCAAAGCACAGCTAAGCTCTTTCAGTCAGAATACATCCTGACTTGAGAAGGATCCAATTTCCTGGGTAGTTTCCAAAAATCATTCGAAATCCTCTAAATTAAAAAATAATAAAGATTTCTGACACTTTCTGAAACTATAATAAAAAGGTTTTCTTTAATATATTTCCTGAAAACAATACCATTGGAAAAACACTGGAGGTATAGAGAGATCAGAATACAGTACGCTTGGGTTTCACATGCAGTTCAAAGGACAACTCTTTATTACTGTCACAATTTATGTTCTGTGACATGAAAATCGGTGATATTGAAAGCAAAAAGGAGGAATTCTGCATGTAGTTTTTAAGTAGAATGCCACCTATCAATTTGGTGTTAGGCACTCAGGGCCGGAATTGAAATCTGAAAATCCTGGATCAAGTTTTGGCTACGCAAGCCTCTACAATTTAACCTTTGATCTTTGACTCAGCTTCTTTCCATATGTAAAACTGAGATAACACTAACCCGTCTACCGACTACATTCAGATATTAGAAGGATAACAGCGATAACCTATTTGAAAGTACCTTGCAAGCTGTACCATCACTAACACAGGCAGGAAGCCCCACGTACCCTCAGAAACTGGCATAAGAGAAGTCATACTGCTCTGAACAGCCTGGACCTCCACAATCTAGGAGCCAGTCTTACTGGTTTTGAAAAGCCATTGTTCTCAAAGAAGTAAAATAGCATTTTTATATTTAAATTCTGTGCAATTACTAAATTTTATATATCCAGAGATAAACTAATCAACTTCAAACTAATGTTGTGTGAAAAGAACCTCTGGGTAAATCTCATACTGGCTCTGTTCCATCAGGCACACTAGTCACATCATGTATGAGAGATGTCTCAGAAATACCTACCTCCAGAATTCTACCATGCAAAACAATTCATAATAGAGGCCTGGTGTATTAATTAAAACAATCATTTTTTGTTTTCAAAAAAAAATTTAAGGGGGGGTGGGGAAGAATAGAGGAAGGGAAGAAGGGAAGGATCATCAGGAGTGTGCAAATGTCACTAATGCAAGGTGGCCTGAATGCAGATCCTGCCCCTGTGACTTCTCGTCTGTGTAAAATTGATCAAATAACATAATGTTCCTTAAACCTGAACATCTTCCTCTATAAGATGGATATGATGATAGCATCTACTTCACTGAGGTACTGGGAAAAGTATATATTATAAAACTCATCTTAGCATAACATCTGGTGCATTGTAAGGACTGAATAAATATTACTGATAATAGTAATAACTACTAAGTTATTACCTTTAAATAAGCCTCTAGACTGATGGGTCAAAGGAATATCCAGGACTAAAATATCTTAATTTCTAAAGAATAACTGAGAAATATCTCATGACACTCTGGATACTGCTGCTACTGCTAAGTCGCTTCAGTCGTGTCTGACTCCGTGCGACCCCATAGATGGCAGCCCACCAGGCTCCCCCGTCCCTGGGATCCTCCAGGCAAGAACACTGGAGTAGGTTGCCATTTCCTTCCCCAATGCATGAAAGTGAAAAGTGAAAGTGAAGTCACTCAGTCATGTCCCACTCTTAGCAACCCCATGGACTGTAGCCTACTAGGCTCCTCTGTCCATGGGATTTTCCAGGCAAGAGTACTGGAGTGGGTTGCCATTGCCTTGACACTCTGGATAGACAAAATGAAAATAAGACCAAAATGATGACATAAGTATACATATACCAAACATAATGACAGGTACAAAGCAGACCCTCAATCATCACTGGTTGAACAGACTTGCAAACAGGTTGAGAAAAAAACCAAAGTGTTTACAATCCATTAGCAAACCTTTGAAGCAGGCTAGACTAGAAAGCTTCATTTTTTACTCCTGACTGAAGACACTAATGCCATCTATATTTATGTGCATATGAAGCAAAACTGAGAGGAACAATTACTGCAATGAAAGAATACAACTCAATAATATGACATGCTGGAAGAATGGATCAAAATTTAGACTTAAATAGGGAAAGGTAAAATACTACAATTACAGTTAAATAATTTTCTAACCATTATACACAATCTTGGTTTATAGGCAATTCATGAAAAAGTATTGGTACCAGGGTCACAGGAAAATTAAACTCATCATTGAAAATGCTTAACGAGACTATATGGATCACCTATCAGATATTTTTCAGAGACAAATCCTACTTTAGGTAAAAAAAAAACAAAAAACAAAAAACTGTTATCTGAACCATCTGTTCAATTCAGCAAGTATTTATAGAGGGTCTACAAGATGCCAGGCAAAAGGCTGGAGTCTGGAAATGCTCTGACGTCTGAGGCAAACTTGGTTCCTGCTGCCCCCAGAGAACTTCCTGGATAGTGGAACAATGATATGTAATCAGACGGATGATGGAACTTGCTGAGCGAGTGCCAGAGCACTGACCACGGAGCTGGGAGATAAGAGAAGCCTCGCTCAGCGCAGTGCTCAAAGAGAGGCACTGGAAGCTAGCTTTGTACTCAGGCTTCCCTGGTGGCTAGGATGGCAAAGAATCCACCCGGCATGTGGGAGACCTGGGTTCGATTCTAGAGTCAGGAAGAGCCCCTAGAGGAGGGCATGGCAACCCTCTCCAGTATTCTTGCCTGGAGAATCCCATGGAAAGAGGAACCTGGTGGGCTACAGTCCACGGGGTCGCAAAGACTCGGACACAACTGAGTGACTAAGCACGAGGAGAAAAGAGATGCAGGAAGTCAAACGTCTTATGTAGAGACCTGATCCTCACTGGCCAGATAAGCATAAAAATGATGTACTAGAAAACGGAAGGAGTTAAGTGTGACTAAAGAACAGAGTATACATGAGGAAAGGGCTGGTGACAGGGTTAGAAAGGTGGTTCCGCCATGCAGTACCCCAAGAGCCCCAGTAAAATCAATATTCAAAGAATGATGGGGATCTGTGGAATGGTTTAAGAATGGAATAATCTGATTGGCCCTTTAAAACTATTAATTTTCTATAAAAAAGAGAACTGGATACATGATCAAAACATGCTAAAATGCTTTGAGAAAGAAGAGGTTGTGAATAAATGATACTTGTAGAGTAGATACTCATTTGGAAAAAAATTTAGAATCCTATCATGTATAAAAATAAGTCATGCTATATTAAAGACCCAAGTATGAGAAGCAAAATGTTGAAGTGACTAGATGAAAATATATTCATGAAATAGGAGGAAAATTTTATTAAGATGCACAATAATATGAAACTGGATTTAACTAAAATAAAATATTCTGTATCATGACACTACTAAAAAAAAGTTGGCTTAAAACTCAACATTCAGAAAACGAAGATCATGGCATCCGGTCCCATCACTTCATGGGAAATAGATGGGGAAACAGTGGAAACAGTGTCAGACTTTATTTGTTTGGGCTCCAAAATCACTGCAGATGGTGACTGCAGCCATGAAATTAAAAGACGCTTACTCCTTGGAAGGAAAGTTATGACCAACCTAGATAGCATATTCAAAAGCAGAGACATTACTTTTCCAACAAAGGTCTGTCTGGTCAAAGTTATGGTTTTTCCAGTGGTCATGTATAGCTGTGAGAGTTGGACCGTGAAGAAAGCTGAGTGCTGAAGAATTGATGCTTTTGAACTGTGGTGTTGGAGAAGACTCTTGAGAGTCCCTTGGACTGCCAGGAGATCCAACCAGTCCATCCTAAAGGAGACCAGTCCTGGGTGTTCATTGGAAGGACTGATGGTGAGGCTGAAACTCCAATACTTTGGCCACCTCATGTGAAGAGTTGACTCATTGGAAAAGACCCCGATGCTGGGAGGGATTGGGGGCAGGAGGAGAAAGGGATGACAGAGGATGAGATGGCTGGATGGCATCACCAACTCGACTGACATGAGTTTGAGAGTACTTCGGGAGTTGGTGATGCACAGGGAGGCCTGGCGTGCTGCAATTCACGGGGTCTCAAAAAGTCAGACACGACTGAGCATCTGAACTGAACTAAACTGAACTGATGACAAGCCATAATTATTGAGAAAAGATCACAGCAGTGTTTACAATTATAAAATGATCAGCATTCATACTACCTATAAAGGACTCTTACAAATCAATAAAAAACACAATAGAAAAATATAGATAATTCACAAAGAAGAAACATGAATGGTCAGAAGCAAATGAAAAGATGTGCAACCTTACAAGCAGTCAATCTAAAGCAAATCAATGCCATAATTAATTTCATTACACTCATTATCTGAAAATACCAGCTGTTGATGAGAAAATGTGGAATGGAGACACAGTACTGGTGGGTACAACCACTTTGGAGAAACAATTTGGCAGTATCTAGTGAAACTGATTATGTACCTGCTCTGCAGCCAAACAATCCCAATTGTGAATACATACAGCAAAGAACACCTTCACATGGGCATAAGAATGTGTACTTCAGTGTGTTTTTTAATGATGATAGAAATTAAGATTTTCAATTTTCTTCAATGGAGAAAGGATAAATAAATTGTAATATATACATACAATGAAATAAAATTAAAATAAACTAGATCTACATTTACTGACATGGAATAATCAAAAATGTTGAATGAAACTGTAAGTTGCAGAGATATTCATATAATATATATTTTTACATAAATCACTAAAACAAAGTACAGTGCTATATATTCCGAAAGTATAAAAATATGGAAGGCAGGCTGCTCACCCACCTCAGGACAGTGCTTCCCTCACAGGAGGAAGAAAGGAGACGGAACAGGATGGAGAACAAAAGAACAAAGAAGGGAGCTACCATGAATGAACAACCTCCTGTTTCCTCAAAAGAAAAAATAAGTACTTCTCCACGTTTGGAATTATTTCATGGTTAAAAGCATATTATTACATGTTACAAAGTGGATGAACGTCGAAAACTTGCTAAGTTGAAAGAAACCAGACACAGAGGTCATACATTATATGATTTCATTTACATGAAATATCTAAAGTAAGCTAAATGCATAGAGACAGGAAGCAAATTACTGGTTGCCAGGGGTTGGGGGAAGGCATGGGTTGGGGAGTGACTTAATGGATACAGGGTTTCCATTTGGGGTGATGGAATTAAACAGAGGTAATTATTGCACAACACTGTAAATGTACCAAATGCCCCTGAATTATATGCTTGAAAATGCTTAATTTTATGTTATATGAATTTTAGCTCCTCAATTTTAAAAAAAAAATTGTTTTAAGCACATTACACTTTTAGGAGTAGAATAAGACTAAAAATAGAATAACCAGTGAGGAGACTCTCAAAGTAATTATGAGATGATTTGGCCTGAACTATGACAATGGCAGAGAGCAGATTAAAAAAAATGAATAAATTCAACAGTTGTTTTTCCAAGAGAAGTTTGTAACCAGCTGAATGAGGAGACAGAAGAATCCTGAGGACTCAAAAGAGAAGGAAGATTTCTGATCTTCTTCTAGTATAAGCAGAGATTTCCCTAGGAAGGGCAACCCAGGAGAAGAAGCAAATTTAACAGGAGAAGTATTAATTTGGTTTGGAATATGCTGACTGTGCAATGCCTATGGTCTGCACAAATAAAGATATTTAGCACACAGCCCAGGAAAATCGAGTCTAGACTTATGTATAGAGGCCACGGGAATAGATGAGATTGCCCTCAGCAATAAGATGAAAATAAAAAGCTATAGTATAAAACCCTAAGCAATACCAACATCAAGATCCTCCAACAGAGACCTATAAGAGGTAGAAGCCAAGAAAATGTTTCACAAAGGAAAGGGTAGTCAAAAAACCCCAAGCTGCTGAGGTATCAAAATAAGCTCTGAAGTAGGTCTTCAGGAATATGGTGGTCTTTAGAGATTTTAGTGAGAGCAATTTCCTGCCATGCTGCCGGAAAGTCAAGTAGAAAAAAGCACTTCAAATGTTTAACAACCCAATACCCTCAAGATTAATGATATAGGTACCAATAAAATCAGAGACATTTCAGCGAGAAAGAACTTTGGCTAGAAAAGAACCAAGGAGGAAAAGAGAGATGACAGCTCATCCTCTTGAGGATTACAAAAAGCCACTTTCCACAGACCTGAAAACTACACTAGGGTTTCTCAAATTTTTCTACCAGAAAATTCTTTTCTATCAAGAATACAAAAGAAAGTCATTACATAGCACTTGCCTTCTCGGGGTAGGCAAGAACTCTAAGGTATACAATTTGTTCTTAAAAATCCATGTAAATTGTGCACTTGACTCCTCAAAACAGGAGTGTTTATTCTAACATAAAAGTGTTTCCTCTCATTTTCAATCAAAATTATTGTTCCAGAAAGGTGTTCCATGTTTATCGTGCAACCTCCCATATGGCCCTCCCACCATTCTCATACGCATCACGTGCATACACACACTATATCCTCCCACTTTGAGAAACATGGAGGGCATGCTTCATTTCCTCTGGAAATTTCTGCAGAAGAATCTGCTGGAGCACAAGGCTGATGAACTACTACATGACCTGTAAATATTTCTTCCTTTCCCTTTTCTTAAAACTACCCTCAACCTTCAAAATATGTTTCATGAACTGAATGGCTACATCCATGTGGAAAGGACTTTAACTATACCACTCCCTCATCTCTCTTGACAGCAGAGTCCTAGTTTATCAAGTATTCTTTACATGGAGGTTGATCCAATGCTTTCAAATCACTTTCCTCTAAACCTTTCCCATTTATTTCCCAAGGCACAGACATGGTTTGGTAAAGAAGTCCTTATGCCTTTGGGACAAAGACAGCTTCAGCCTAAATGAGGTCATTAAAACAAAACATCAAGTTCCCAGTGCCCTAAGATTCTAAGCCAATGACCTACAGAAAGTTCCAGGTGATCTTAATTTCCCTGGCACAGCACAGTAAGAGTACTGTAATATAATGCAAAATGTCTCTAAAGAGAAACTAGATACTGGCCTGAGTCTTGCCAATACACAGTTAAATAATACCAAAGTACCCCTTTCATCTGAATACTGGGCTTCGTCACCCTTCCCAAGAATGAAAGTAATCTTCTACTCTGAATGTGGGTTGACTGAAAAGCTTTCACTGGACTTGGTCCCATAAAGCATACATGCTTTTTAACTGGCACACATGGGCTGGTAAGACTGAAAATGCTTACAAGGAGACCAAAGAAACAAGAACAGCACTTATTCTGAGCAACGGTAATCCGGATTTAGAATGTGCTAATAGTGGTAAATCAATACTCAAAAGTTTATTCTGATGAGGATCTCTTTTAACACCTAACAATATCAGAACCTTCCCAGTAACGAAACTAAATTTTACTTTCCTAAGTTTTCTTCCAAACTCTTTACCATTTATATTAAACTATCAGTACCTTCTCAAACATACCCTCATTCCTTCTCTTAATAACACCTACTTCCTCTGCCCCTTTCCCATGCATTAATTCATTCATTTATTCTTTCATTCAGCTAAATTTACTGTTGTTTAGTCGCTCAGTTGTGTCCACCTCTTTTGACCCCGTGGACTGCAGCACGCCAGGCTTCCCTGTCCTCCACCATCTCCCGGAGCTTGCTCAAACTCATGTCCATTGAGTTGGCGATGCCATCCAAGCATCTCGTCCTCTGTCATCCCCTTCTCCTCCTGCCTTCAAAACTTCCTAGCATCAGGGTGAGGGTCTGTTAAATGCCAGGCACTGCTCTATCTACTAGAAACTGAATAGCATATAAAATAAAGTCCCTGCCCTCACAGGGCTTATATGCTAGTGGAAAAATGTACTGGGAGAATAAATTGATACATGTATGAACATATAATATGCCGGCTGACAGTAAGTGCTAGAGAATAATTAAGTTGAATAAGGGAGAAAAGAGCGCAGAGGTGACAGAAAGCAACATCAATCTCTGAATTCCATCTGAGCTAAAATTCATTTTTAATGACCAATCATCCAATAAATCAATTAGGGGCTCTTATAATGTAACCAAAAATTGAATTGTAAACCACCCAACTATTTGCTACCCAATCAGATTAATTCATTGTCTCAATTTCTGGACAGCTTATCAAAACAGCCAACACTCTTTCACTTAAATATACTTTGTTCAAAGTAAAACACTCAAAAATATGGGAGAAAAGTGTTAAATTTATTACACCTTGGCCAAACCAACATGCTGATGAGGTTTTTGCATGACTTCTTTCCAATTTTTTTAATACAATGCTTTTGTTTTATAATGTACTTTATAGTTTAGGGATAGATACTGTTTACAGTAGGCAAGACATGGAAGCAACCGACAGATGAACGGATAAAGAAGATGTGATACACACACACACACACAATGGGATATTACTCAGACAAAAAAAAGAATGAAATAATTCCATTTGCAGCAACATGGGTGGACCTGGAGATTATTACACTAAGTAAGCCAAATAGACAAAGACAAGTATTATATGATATCACTTATATGTGGAATCTAAACTATAATACAAACTATGAACTTTTTTACAAAACATAAACAGACTCAGACATAGAAACAAACTTACAGTTACCAAAAGGGAAATGGAATAGGAGAGGGATAAATTAGGAGTTTGCAATAAGCAGACACAAACCACTATATATAAAATAAACAACAAAAGTCCTACCGTACAGCACAGGGAACTATATTCAATACCATGTAATAAACCATATGGAAAAGAATATGAAAAAGCATATATATATTATATATATACCAGAATCACTTTTTATACCGCAAATTAACATAACACTGTAAATCAACCATAAATCAATTCTGAACATTTTAATCCTTCTAAATTAAACAATAAAAAAGGTTTAGCACTGTAAGTTTAGTGCATTCAATTTAAGAAAAATGTCAGTCATATAACTGGAAAAGCTAGTCCTCCCTCTCAAATCAATCAGACAAATCAGACTAATGTTCTATCAAATAAAGTCCAGCTTTACTTTTCAATTCAAATAGAGGGATCAATACGCATTCTGAGAAAAAATATTTTAAAAAGCAGTAAAAATTAATTATCAAACACATTTTCTAAAGAAATAGCTGAAAGCACTCAAAATTAAAACAACAGAATTTAGAGTTCTGAGTAGTATGATGAAGTGCTAGGGAGGCCATGGAATCCCTTTGATAACTGTGTGAATGTACATTCACACCTTGATTTTCTGCTTTTGGAAGTAATTTTTAACAATTAGGTATAAAATTAGAAAGGGTTTCACTAATTATAGTATTCATTATGATAAAGTTTTCTCATGATTTTAATGAAAGCAACCTGTATATACTTCTAGAAATTAGTCTAGTGTATTTTATTGATGATGTTGTCATTGTTTAGTCACCTAAGCTGTATCCAGCTCTTTTGGACCTCATGGACTGTGGCCCACCAGGCTCTTCTGTCCATGAGATTTCCCAGGCAAGAAGACTGGAGTGGGTTGCCATTTCCTTCTCCTGGGGATCTTCCCAACCCAAGGACTAAACCCAAATCTCCTGGATTATCAGGAGGATTCTTTACCACTGAGCCACCTTGGGAGCCCATTTGATTAATAGAAAGTGGAAAATATTAATGTATGTTATGATTAAATAGGTTGGGAATTGACTGGAATGAATAGTTCATTATATAATTTGATAAAATACCACAATACTAAGACAGACACATAAAAGCTGAAAGAAAATAGGTATAAATTATATCCTTGAGACGCTGTGGCATACAATCCAAGACTGCCCTTTTCAGGACTGAAGGACTAATTCTCCCAGCTGTTATAGTGTCAGCCACTAAGACCTGGCTAAGCGTTGGGGGTGGGGCGTGCAAAATATCAGACACGACTGAGTGGCTGAGGACAAGGGCTTCCCAGATGGCTAAGTGGTAAAGACTCTACCTGCCAATGCAGGAGCTGAGAAGGTCCCCTGAAGGAGGAAATGGCAACCCACTCTAGTATTCTTGCCTGAGAAATCCCACAGACAGAGGAGCCTGCGGGCTACAGTCCATCGGGTTGCAAGAGTCAGACATGACTGCGCGACAAGCACACCATGCATGCAAGTTTTCCCCACCTGTCACTGCTCTCAGCTGAGGAGAGTCACCATGTTCAAGCTCAGGTCCCTGCTGAGCAGCCTCTGTGCCCTAATTCTGAACAATGCTATAGGGCCTTTGCAGATCTAGCTCCTATGAGATCAGCTGATGCTTCTGCTGTGGCTGCACTGCACCCCAACTTGTCCTGTGCTCATCCCACAGACAGTGTTCCCAAGTGCCCTGAGCCCCAGCATACTTCCTGCAGGCAAACCTAGGCTCCAAGTCGGCTCCCTGGAGAACTTCCCTCATCCACAGAACCCACTTAGTAATACATATAACATCAGGTGTTTGTAGGTGCATTTTCTTTCGGCTGTGGATATGTCTCAAGTGTTGCGAACAGTGGAAAATACATATAAACTACATTTAAATACATCACAAAAGGCCATTTTCAGCATTCAGTATTTCCCACTGATGCGCTCGCTTTTTGCTTTGTTCTTAGGAAACTCTCCCTCAAAAGTTATATATTATTTGACAACAGTCAATAGAGGGAAGAACTAAGTCAGTAAATGTAAACTGAAAAACAGAAAAAGTGAAAATTGTCATTACTCCCATCATATATCTGAACTCAGAATGTTTCAACATCAGCCAAAATCCTTATTTCTAACCATGTTGCCCCTTAACAAAAATATAAGGCATAAAAAGACAAGAACCCCTTCTGATTTGTTGCACTCTGATTAATCATTAAAGGAAGCTTTCCCTGTGTGTGATGCCCTGGAGGTTTCATGCCCCAGGGTGATGCACCAAGTGAGACAGTTACTGTGAACACAGGTAGCTGTTAGGAGGAAGTACACATGGAGGATGAGGATCTGGAAACTAGCTATCTTAAATCTCTGAGTTTGTAAATCTCTTGGAAAGGCTTTCTGTATATCCACAGGGTATATGTCTCCCCATTTCTATATCATAGCACTGGCCTAAATCATTCATTGATGACATTAATAGGTAATAATTTAAAACACTTGCTATAAGAATAGGGCTTCCCAAGTAGTACTACTGGTAAAGAACCAGCTTGCCAACACAAGAGACATAAAAGACACGGGTTCGATCCCTCGGTTGGGAAGATTCCCTTGGAGGAGGAAACGGCACCCCACTCCAGGATTCTTGCCTGGAGAATCCCACGGACGGAGGCATCTAATAGGCTACAGTCCATATGGTCACAAAGATTCGGACACAACTGAAGTAACTTAGCACTCACATGCTGGTGGTTCAGATGGTAATGAATCTGCCTTCAATGCAGGAGACCTGGGTTCAATCCTTGGGTCGGGAAAATCCTCTGGAGGAAAGCATGGCTACCCACTTCAATATGCTTGCCTGAAGAACCCCATGAACAGAGGAGCCTGGCAGGCTACAGTCCACAGGATCACAAAAAGTCAGACATGACTGAAGTGACTTAGCATGCATGCATGCACACTATAATAACATATACCCCGTACTCTGAGAGACTCATCTTAAAAACCCAACTCATATTTACACATTTTTTTTTCTAAATGCGTAGATTTTAAGCACACAATAAACTGGAAGTGTAACAATCCACCATGTTCCTATCACTTATAATTCCATTAAATGAGAATAATGATTAAAATCAGAAATATGTCCACTAATTTCATGATCAAAATTTCCTATGTGCATAATGAAAGAAAAAGATATATACTGCTAAAATCCCACAGGTCTACGAACCTAGGATATTAGTTTTTTGTAAATAGAATCTGTTAATAAAATTAGAAATATGTTTTAATGTTTTAAAATTTGATGAAGAGGAAAAAGATGACTGACAATGATTAGAATAAATATGCCAAATATAGTTTGTTTAATTGGTTTTAACTATTTATCTTCAATAATCCATCTACTCATTCTTTCCTTAAAAGAATCCAAAAACAATAAAACCACCGTATTTTATTTGGAGAGGAAAAAAAATTACTAGAGCAAATAAATAAATGAGACTGTTCAGATTATGGTAACTATGACCAAGGAAATATACTAGGAGATGTGATAGAATGGGGAAAGAAAGTGTGGAGGGATACTTTAGGTTGACTTGTCCAAAACGGCCTCCCTGATGAGATTATCTTACACTAGGATCTAAAGAGGAGTCAGCTTTGTAAATAACCAGGACAAAAAGGTTCCAGATGGAGAAAACAGCCAAGCCCAAGACTCTGAGGTAGGAAAAAAAAGCCTGCCAAGTTCACATTCAGGCAGGACTGTGCCTCTCCAGTGGTTAGAACATGAAGAGTAGAATGCAGGTGAGGTTCAAGACGTGGACAGAAAGCAAACTGCTTGGGAACCTGTAGGCCAAGGCAGAATTTTAAATTTTCTCGTAAGCTATCATAAAGTTTTCAACCAGAGAGTAACATAATGTGATCTACATTTTTAAAAGTTCATTTCTACCAAGTCTATGGAAAATGGACCACAATAGGCTAAAGCAGAGGCAAAAGGAGGCCATTTAAAATGTTCCTAGATGTCAGAAGACAGAGGCTCAAGTTGGGATGGTAGCAGCAGAGATGGAGAGAAGGTTATGGATTCAAGTTTATTGGGATGGAAGATGTAGCAGTACTTGAAAGAAGGTCAGAAACAGGACTCCTTGGTTTTTGACTTGAGTGATCAAACAAATGACTTGAGCAAGTGGAGTTTAGAAAAGGACATAGAGGTTATAAGCCCCTCAAACCCTTTAAGCCAAGCATAACCAAGTGCATACTGAACCTAGGCCAGTCTCCACTGTTCATATCTAATCTTATAGCCTTATTTCTAAGTTTAAATACAATTTCACCACACAAACTGACCCCTTCCAGATATGCTACCTTTCTGACTTTCTCTTATTTGGATCTAGACACACTGATGCACAATGTCAAGTTTAAAAGCCCCTTCTTGTCCCCATTATCTCTGTAAAGTTGGCTCCTGTGCACCTTGCCCCATGGCACCCAAATGTTTTCTTTGTCAAAGGAGGTGTGGTAACCATGTGAGAAGATCTAAGACTGAAAGTGAAATGCTTGGGCCAATGGGATCAAAAAAGCCTCCTAAGACACCTGTCTACTATGCAATCATTAGTATTAATATTCCAAGAGCCATTAGAATCACCTGCTCTAGCAACAGATAAAAACTGTAGCACTCAGGGGCCCCGAAAGTGGGCAATAGGCTAATATCACATCACTCAGCAGCAGGACCCTATTAAAAACTAGGTTTGTGGATTCCCAGTCCAGTATCTTTCAATTATATCATATGGCCCTACATCTTTCTATGGAAATGATATTAAAAGCTGGTGCAGAGGATGGTGTAAATCTACCATTTGGAGGTGCGACTGTGGATTAAAAAACTTTAACTGGCTCCCCTAATAACCTAATAATCATATCTAGCATTATATGTGCTCAGTCTAATCCAACTCTTTGCATCCCCATGGACTATATGTAGCCTGTCAGTCACCTCTGTCCATGGAATTTTCCAGGCAAGAATACTGGAGCAGGTTGCCGTTTCCTCCTCCAGAGGATCTTCCCAACACAGACTGAAAAAGTCTCCTGAGTCTCCTTCACTGGCAGACGGATTCTTTACCACTGCACCACCTGGGAAACCCCATCTTACAGCTATGGAAAACATACAAGTGAATAAATAGCCAACTTATAAACGATCTTTCAGAATAGATGGAAACATCTGTAAAATACCAATAGTTAAAAATGGTAATCCTGCTATTTGTGTTTATTCTCTCTGTGGCTTTGAAAACTACTCAAAAAGAGGAACCAAAGGGAAGGACAAGAAGTAAAAGATACTTTTCCTATGTCAGCTCTCCCGTTAGACTTCTAAACTGATTCTGAAAGTTTCCCTTCTGCTCCCTTTCTTTGGCAAAGGGCTTGTGGCCATTTCCTAAGTTCTGCATTAAGCTGGCCCTTACCGAGAGTGCCGAAAGGACAGTTCCCAAGTCTGATTATCCTTGTTCAGATACTTATACAATTGAGTTTATTACTATTCCATATCAGCTGACATGTTTCAAAGTAACTCCATAAGACTGCAGAAAGCTTTTCTATATTAATTAAGATCCACATTTATATTGAACCATGAATGACTCCAATTTTCCTTCTCTTGAAAGAACTTAAAATATGCCCTAGGGAAAAACAAACTAGAAGCTGAGCTTTCAAAGAAGTAAAAAATACAAGTCATGTTGCAGATAAAGGTTGGACTGCAAATGTATCCTGCAAATTAACTGAAAATTAGAAGCAAACTTCAAACTGGACATAAAACCTTGACAAGCAGATCTGCTAGGGGATTTAAGTTTTAAAATAGGAAGAGACAGCTGTTTTCTGTTACAGTCGAAGGTATCTAACATGAAGTAGGGAGGATCCTGGGTTGATAGTTCCTGTCCTCAGAAGCCAAGGGACCTCAGTAAGATGCAGGCTTAGAACAAAGAACAAGGAACAAGGAAGGTGACCATCACTGAAGGGTGTCATCAACTGAAACCACTGTCAAGTAAACTCCCTTCAAGTGAATTAGTGATTTGAGGTAAAGGAGGTGGATCCTGTGAATTGTGCACAGTATGTCAGACAAATTAATCAGTGGGTTACCGTATATCATTCATATAAGAATTTGTGTGTCCACTGCTTTTTGTTTGAGCTTTTTTCCCGAGGGCACTAGTTATTCATTATTTCCTCCCCACCTCCATACATACACCCACTGAACTTGCACTTCCTACTTACAGAATTTGTTCCGTAACCTGTGCTGAGTGAGCAGCGGTCCAGGTCCCTCGTGTCACCTTGGCCACAGCTGACTGAATAAGAGCTGGACATACCGGGCCAACAGCTCTCTCCAAATATGGACTCCAGTCAGTCACCACATGCTAAACCAGCAACAGGAAGCAATAGCTATTCCAGTAAGGGTGGCCACTCGGGGCCACACGCGGGGACGTGCCATCAAGACGAGCAAGGCCATGGAGAAATATCAGAGGATGATACGGACTTAGAAAAAGAAGCAGAGACTATGTGCTATGTTTATGGGAAAATCAAGAGGGAGAATGGAGAAAGTGGCTGCCTTGATTTTTGCTGGCTTTCTGATCCCCAATTCCAGTCTCTCATGAGATCAATGAACTTTTGGCCTTCGGGCACTATAATATAACCTTTCAAACTAGTTCACATGAGGCTCTGTTCACCCCAAACAATCAATACCTGGATAAAATACCAACTAAAGTCCTTTTGTAATATTTCTACCTTTTCTCAACTAAATAAAATTGTCTGCAATCTTGAAAGGTCAAATTGCTCCAGAGCCTAAAAGCAGCAGAGAATAAGAGTACCCCTAATTTTGTATATATGTTAAAGAAAACAAGAAGTCAAAGCCCATGCCCTTCACCAGGATATTATTATTCAGTGGATTTTATAAGAAGCCCCAGTATCTATATTTTTAATAAGCATCCCTGCTGATTCTGAGGAAGGTGGTCCAGTGAGAAGTACTGTTCTAAAGCCTGCTTCAATACTGCTACAAAGATCTAGGCACTTTTGAATTTCTCCCAAGGAAAATCATTTTCATCAAGTGTCAACATTCAAAAGTAGCACTCTGCTGCTGGAAACACATATTTGTTTGAAACCCCAATAAGGAGCAAGTATTGTTTCTGTATATTTTCTGCAAATAGACAAAATTTGCATTTCATTTTACATAATATAGGATTTTGTAAAACAGCCTGGCGGCCTAAACACAATGTATAATGCTGTTTCCATGAATTCAAACAGCCAAAGACCTATTTAAAGATTCTGAAGTTTAAAGATTACCAGTTTGTAATTTGAGGATTTCATGTATCATTCCAACTTAGAAAATTTGATTATGAAGGATATTAAGTGATACCAAGAAATTTTTCACATGCAGCTCAGGCGGTGAAGAATCCACCTACAATGCAAGAGACCCTGGTTCGATTCCTGGGTCAGGAAGATCCCCTGGTGAAGGGATAGGCTACCCACTCCAGTATTCTTGGACTTCCCTAGTGCTTCAACTGGTAAAGAATCTTCCTGCAGTGTGGGAGACCTGGGTTCGATCCCTGGGTTGGGAAGACCCCCTGGAGAAGGGAACAGCTACCCACTCTAGTATTCTGGCCTGGAGAATTTCATGGACTGTATAGTCCATGGGGTCGCAAAGAGTCGGACACGACTGAACGACTCACTTTTCAAGGAATTTTTATTTTTGTTAGGGAATAATGACCTGTTGGTTAAATAAGAAAATGTAGTTTTCAGCAGTGCATACAAAACTAGGTAGGAATGCAATGACAGGATGTCCAGAATTTACTTTTTTTAAAAAGTAATTTTTTGTGCTTTAACAAACACAATAAAAATTTCAAAAAGGAATAGATGAAATAAATGAGACAAAATCTTGATAACTGCTAAATCTGGAAAATGAGAATGGGGAGTAGAGTTCTTTGCTTTCTTCTTCTATGTATATTGGAGAAATGAGTATGTAAATTTGGATGATGCAGGAGCCACATAAGAACCACACATACAGGTTTAGCACTGCATAAATTAAAATCACTACTGACATCATGAAGGAATGATATCAGAGACCCTTTCATTAGGGTCAGAGATGAACTTATTGTTTGATAGTCCTGGACATATAAGAAGAAAACAAAAACCAAAGGCAGAGCATATGGAAAACAATTTCTTTAATTATTTGGAAGATAGTTTTTATTTTACTGAGATATACAAAAAGGTTTAATTCAATATAAATGGACCAGAAATAGTGTGGTGAGGGACAAACACATACAGAAAAGACACTTTTCGATTTCCCTTTATCTAAACTGTGGCAGCATGGACAAATCACTTCTGAGATTTGTACTTAAAAAAAAAAATCTTACGATGTGGATGACACACACACTTCCTGGCCTCAGTGTGTGCCTATGGACTGTAAACTACACACGAAATCCATTTATTAACAACACTGATTAAACTTACTTGATGTAGGCCAATGATTTGATAGATTTTTCATATCAGTTTTAGGGAGAAGACAGAGAAGAAAGCTAGAGGGGGGAGAAAACACAAAAAGACTGCTATAGTCGAGGAAGGAAAAAGAAAAAGGAATCCAGATCCTTAGGTGGAGATCATCAAACAGCATTTGCTGCCTCACCTTTTATATTATGGGGAGAGTTATAACTAACAACAACTGATACAGGTTTATTACTTTGCTATTCTTACAGTTCTCAGTTTCTGCGGATATTGTACCTTCCTTAAAAGGGGGCTGTCTACGCTTCAAGAAATCCAATTTTCAGGTTCTAGCTGTGATAACACCAGCCACATAACATTTATTTGCCTCAACTTATTCATCTGTAGAAGACTGTTTCACCAGCTTATCTCAAAGATCTCTTCCAGCTTTAAACTTCCTTGACACAGTTTCTCACAAGTGATTTTTTATCTTTAAAATCTTCAGTGGCTTTATTTTGAACTAGTTATCCTACACAGCCCTGGAAAGCAATGAGCCAGAGCAACTACATAAACTGAGTCCAAGTACAAAAATAACCTGGGGGGAGGCAAACTCGAGAAAAGAACTGATTCTTTTGCAAAGGCTAAAGATATTCTTTCCCTTTCTTCAAATAATAAGTGCTCAGGTATGATTTCCTGGTAAATTTTAATCAGAAATAGAAAAAAGATACCTAAATTCATAAGTTACTTTTCACATAAAATTTAAATTGCAAGTAACTTTTCTGGATCATGTATATGGAGGGCACACTTTAAATCTGCATTACTGGCAAACACAAAGAAATATGCTGAAGAAATATACCCAGCTAGTATTATTTTTTAAAAGGTGAGGGGAGAATAAAGAATCCAGATTCTATCCCAATCTAGTTCATATTTTAAAATAAAAAATATTGAAAGCATATAGTAATGTATACTATATGCTTTAAGACATTTTATTTGCACAAAGAGATAAAGCATATTCTATTTGTGGCATCAATTCATTTTACCACTCATGTATTATGTAGACACTGCAAATTGTGAAAAACAAAAAAAGTATCTATGGCCTGTAAAATGGTTTTCGGCTGTGGTTTTGAAAGGCCACATGAGATTTAACATTGCCAGTCTGGATTCTTTCAAACTTTCTGGTCATTTATTTCTAAGTAACAAGTGTAATTCTTCACTTTTTCTATGGGGGGAAAAGAATTGCTAAAATGACTGGAATGGTTAAACAAAACAAATCAAAGAGAGACTATAAAGAAATGAGACATCGTTTCCTATAGTGTTTCAGCCATAAATAATAGTCAATAGAAACCCAGTACATCATCTCAACCAAAGGTCAGAGATAATTGGGCCTGAAATATCATCTTGTAAAGGGTTAATCTGTGTCACAAAGACACTGAGCTTGGGGGAGTTACTGACATAGAGTCCACCTGTCCCCAACACCTCCCTCATTCCAAAAAACTAAGCATATAGAAAGGAATAAAAACAAAGGTTCAGTTCTAAAAGCAAAGTCTAGGTGCAGAAAAGAGAACAAAAAGAATGCAAGAGATTTCCCTGGCAGTCCGTGTGTTAAGTCACTTCAGTCGTGTCCAACTCTTTGCGACTCAGTGGACAGTAGCCCACCAGGCTCCTCTGTCCATGGGGTTCTCCAGGCAAGAACATTGGAGTGAGCTGCCATGCCTTCCTCCAGGGGATCTTCCCGACCCAGGGACCGAACCCGCATCTCTTACGGCTCCTGCATTGGCAGGCAGGTTCTTTACCACTAGTGCCACCTGGAAGCCCTGCCCTCGTGGTCCAGTAGTTAAGATCCACTTTGCAATGCAGGTGATGTACGTTTGATCCCTGGTCAGGGAACTAAGATCCCACAACGAGAGAGCCCGCAAGCCACAACTTCTGGGCCTGAGCACTCTAAAGCCCATGCCCCACAACAAGAGAGGCCCCCACACCTCAAGGAGAAGTCCCTCTGCTGCAACAAGAGAAGCCCCTGTGTGCTGCAACTAGAGAAAACCCGTGCTCCTCAACAAAGATCCCACAGGCTGCAACGAAGACCCGGCACAGCCAAAACAAATTAATGCACAAAGGAGCCTTCTTGCCCAGCTCTAGGACACCCTTCTCTTCACAGAAGTCCCAACCCTTGCACGAAGGAAGAGCTGAGCAGGGAGGGTGCCTCTCTGATGGAAGTACCCTTGGGACTGGACCCTAGGATTCAGGCCAGAACTCTGCTCGGGCCAGAGCACAGCTGTCTGTGTGGGTGCAGGGCTCTCGCTGAAGGTCACTGTGGGACAGGACATAAAGGCCCAAGTAGGGAACTGGTCGGAGTAAAGCGCAGCATAGCACCCTTCTTCCACTTCGCCAATCTGCTGAACCAGATCTGAAGAAACATTGTCACTCAGAATCAGATGTCCTGCTCTAGAGGGTCACTACCCACACTTGGGCCACACTCTGACTTGACCCTGACACATACACCCACTCTCTTTCTCTTTTTTCTTCCTCTATTAACCTAATCAGTTCAGTTCAGTTCAGTCACTCAGTCGTGTCCAACTCTTTGCGACCCCATGAATCACAGCACGCCAGGCCTCCCTGTCCATCACCAACTCCCAGAGTTCACTCAGACTCAGGTCCATCAAGTCAGTAATGCCATCCAGCCATCTCATCCTCTGTCGTCCCCTTCTCCTCCTGCCCTTAATCCCTCCCAGCATCAGAGTCTTTTCCAATGAGTCAACTCTTTGCATGAGGTGGCCAAAGTACTGGAGTTTCAGCTTTAGCATCATTCCTTCCAAAGAAATCCCAGGGCTGATCTCCTTCAGAATGGATTGGTTGGATCTCCTTGCAGCCCAAGGGACTCTCAAGAGTCTTCTCCAACACCACACTTCAAAGGCATCAATTTTTTGGCACTCAGCCTTCTTCACAGTCCAACTCTCACATCCATAAAGGACCACAGGAAAAACCATAGCCTTGACTAGACGGACCTTAGTCGGCAAAGTAATGTCTCTGCTTTTTAATATGCTATCTAGGTTGGTCATAAGTTTTCTTCCAAGGAGTAAGTGTCTTTTAATTTCATGGCTGCAGTCACCATCTGCAGTGATTTTGGAGCCCCAAAAAATAAAGTCTGACAGTGTTTCCACTGTTTCCCCATCTATTTCCCATGAAGTGATGGGACCAGATGCCATGATCTTCGTTTTCTGAATGTTGAGCTTTAAGCCAACTTTTTCACTTTCATCAAGAGGCTTTTGAGTTCCTCTTCACTTTCTGCCGTAAGGGTGGTGTCATCTGCATATCTGAGGTTATTTATATTTCTCCTGGCAATCTTGATTCCAGCTTGTGTTTCTTCCAGCTCAGTGTTTCTCGTGATATAATCATAAGATGTTTATTCTCTCTTTATTCAAAAGAAACCCTGCCCCTTCAGCTCATCTGGTAGACACAGGCTTTCTCCCAGTGCTCATTCACAAATTTAAAGCCGGAGTAAACCCAGGCCTTTCTCTGTCTTCTTCCCTTCCTCTGTTCAGCTCCTAATGCTTAACCTAGCCCTACCTTTTGATAAAAATACCCTTTTTAATTTAATTATTTTTTTCTTTTACTTTGTGGCTGTACTACACAGTATGTGGGATCTTAGTTCCCCAGTCAGAGAGAACTCATGTCCCCTGCATTGGAAAAATGGAGTTTTAACCACTGGACCACCAGGAAAGTCCCGATAAACACCCTTTGGAGGCATTTTTGCTTAACTCTGTGCCTCAGAGCCTAGTATGATGCAAGAAACATAGCAGGCCATTCATAAATAGGGAAATGATGTATTAAATTCCCCAAAGGACCATTATGCCATCATCAGACATTTCCTTTCCCCATCCTGGATCACAGGGATAGCTCAAAATCAATTTTTCCATCACCATGATGCACAAACAAATCTATCATCCATATTCCCATCTTCCATCTTAACCCAAACACACATTATTGAACCCATCACAGATAGGAAAAGTGCAGAAAAAAGGAAAGAGAACAATAGCTGGGGGAAAATAATCAACCGTCTTCTCTCTTTTCATTAACCCTCCACTTATGGCAAGCATCTGACTGTTGAAATTTGTTGCTTCTACCCTTGGAAGAAAAGCTATGACAAACCTAGATAGCATATTAAAAAGCAGAGACATCACTTTGCTGACGCGGGTCTGTATAGTCAAAGCTATGGTTTTTCCAGTAATCATGTCAGGGTGTGAGAGTTGGACCATAAAGAAGGCTAGACGCCGAAGAATTGATATTTTCAAACTGTGGTGCTGGAGAAGACTCTTGAGAGTCCCTTGAATGGCAAGGAGATCAAACTAGTCGATCTTAAAGGAAATCAACCCTAAATATTCATTGGAAGGACTGATGCTGAAGCTGAAGCTCCAATACTTTGGCCATCTGATGCAAAGAACAGACTCACTGGAAAAGACTCTGATGCTGGGAAAGATTGAAGGCAAAAGTAGGGGGCAGCAGAGGATGAGATGGTTGGATGGCATCACCAGTTCAATGGACATGTATGCGTAAGTATGTGAAAGTCACTCAGTTGTGTCCGAGTTTTTGCGACCCCATGAACTATACAGTCTGTGGAATTCTCCAGGCCAGAATACTGGAGTGGCTGGCCGTTCCCTTCTCCAGGGGATCTTCCCAACCCAGGAACTGAACTGGGGTCTCTTGCATTGCAGGTGGATTCTTTACCAACTGAGCTACTAGGGAAGCCCCCAGTGGTCATGGGTTTGAGCAAATTCTGGGAAATAGTAAAAGACAGAGTAGCCTAGTGTGCTGTTTGTAGTACATGGGGTCACAGTTGGACACGACTTAGCGACTATGAACAACAACCCTTGCAAGAACAAGGTACATAGTGAAGCTTCTCTTTGTTTGCTGATTCAAGACTAGAATGAAGTATATTCAGAAGAGATGGGATTAACCTAGGAAACACTTTTTTTTTTTTATAATTGTGATGCATCTCCCCACAGCTGCTTGGTTCTTGAAGTTTAATTTGCTCAAGTCAGCTCCATACTAGAAACTTGAAAGAAAATCATAAAAATTAAGTCCATAAGCTAAACATCACTTACAAGTCATCTGTCTTCTGCAGTCAGAAACTTCCAAACTGAGGAATTCGCTGAAATGAAAGAAAACCTGTGGAGTCCAAAACTCCATTTACCTTTCACCACAGATTCACCATAATCAATTTCCTTTAGTAAATAAGTTTGGCTTGGGTTGAAAATATGAAAGATTAAAGAAGGTATTAAAAGAACCGGTCAATTCCCTTCTCCCTCTAAATCACTACCAGCTCTTCCAGTTTCTGAGTTAAAATTGATCAGTTGTTATCATATATAACTCTCCAGTTACAATGTGAATAATAATAGCTCCTAGGCTCTGTACTTCACATATATTCTTTCATTTAATCCATTCCAAAAGCCTGATGGGTATGTTTTAATGTACCCACTATACAGATGTGAAAAGTGAGACCCTAAAGGGAACTAATGGCAAAGAACTATGTCAGTTAATAGAGCTATTTAAAATAGGCCATGCTAACCTTTTGCTAATATTGTAAGTTACTATCTTAAAGATTATATGGATATAGAACTTCTAAGATTGTTTAATTAGAACATTTTAAAATGCATACCTGTTTTTTCCTTGAATTTGCTTTGGGAAACAGGCCTGCTGACAACACAGATGTAAATGGAGAGCAGCATAGCTCAGGAAAAGGATTTGGAATAGATGGCATTTCCAGAACATCAAGATCTTTCTTTTTTCTCCTACACGGAGAGAACATAGGATGTAATTTACATAAAACAGAATGTAAAATATAATTGCTGTCAGGATTAAAAAGTTAAGGCCAGAATGCCCCACTCTGTGACAATACTAATGTAAAGTATACAGGAAAAGTCTGTGGTGTACTTTCTGTGGGTCAGAATAAAACATGTCAATTGATATAAATCAATCTCCTTTTGCATTCCTTTCTTCCTTTCTTTTCTTTTGGCCTTTAAAAAGAAAATCACCAGGCCTGGAAGCCCCATTTCCAGCACTTCTGATAATTTTCCTGAAACTGACATACAGACTAGAGAATTATTGAAGTAAAAATCATCCTGAGGAGTTAGACATTGTTTTGCATCCACTAAATTGACAGTCTATAAACATTTAGTGAACTCATCCCTATTCTATTCTACTAATCACTTTTGAAAGTTATGGTTTATTAATTATAGCTGTGGTTCATCTCACTTCAAATTTCATTCACAATGTGGCCCACACACAGTCTGCTGATTTTTCAAGTGCTTATAGATACTAAACTGCAAGGCAGTGTTTTTGAGGAGGTAAATGAATAGAACTTGCTAGTATTAATGTACTTTGGTCCACTGCAGAGTAATTTTAACTTCAGTGAAGTTGAAGCACTTTGAAAATCTGAAGAAAAAAAAAAAAAAAGACATCATTTAAATGTATGAATATAAAGGACTATTGATTTTTGTATTGTTGCAGCCTTTTTCTTTCCTAAAGTATGTGTGAAATTGTGAATTCTACAGGCACTTAGGGCTGAATGCTATGGAGATTGGGAAACACTTTAAAGCCTCTATTCTTTCCTGCTGAACAGCTAGACTGCTCAAATGTCAATCCGTACTTTGCCTCTCCAGGGTCGCTCTAAGACTCCATGTGGGAGGCGAACTGATTTATTCTGATTTTTTTATAATATATAAAAGGGATTATTTTGTTTTTTAACGCAGTAAAGAAGGAAGGAGGGTGGTCAGCCTGGAGCCTGGCCTCCTAGTTCACATCGATGGTCAGAGGCGAGAGCGACCCGGAGCTCTCAATGAATCGGTGATGCTATTTATAAGGCGCTGGGAGATCGCAATGTCCTGCCCATCCGGTAGGTTCTGCCAGCTCAAAGGGAATTGTCTTCTGAGACTTTCTCAAACTTGGCCCAGATCTGGGCACATGGCTCACCCCCTAGGACCGCCTCCTCACCCCTCGCCGGCTGCCAACCCAGGACACTCCCCCGCGCCCTCCGAGGGCTGCCTACCTGTCTGCCGCACAGCCGCGGGTCGCGTCCGGAGGGGGCAGGAGTGCCCGCGCGTGCAGCCAGGGGCCCGGCGCCAGGTCGCGGGCGTCGCCCCTCCCCTGGGCAGCGCCGCACACCTGGGCGGCCAGCGGCGAGTCCCGGGCAGCCGCCCGACCCGCGGCGCTCTGCCCATCTTGCAGGGAAGTGGTCATTGTCGCCGGCCGGGGGACTCGGGCGTCATGGGAGACCCGGCGTGGGGGTAGAAGGAGATCCGGCGGCGGGAGGCGAGGTGCCGGTTCGGCAGCCCGAGCGCGCTGCAGGTGCGGTGGCCTCGCCGCCTGCGCTCTGGACCAGGGCGGCTCAGACGCTCGGCCGAGCGGTAGGCGAGGCGGCGGGGGAGGGGAGGGGGCGGAGGAGGAGGGTGGGGAGAGGGGAGGAGCGGCGGGTGGGTGGGGGCCGCGGGCGGCGGGGCGAGGCGCGGAGGGGGCGGGGAGGGCGCCGGGCGGGCCCCGCTCGCGGTCCGTGGCGCTGGGGGGCGCTGGCTGGGGGCCCGCGCCCCTGACTGCCGGCCCTCGAGGCTCGGGCCCCGGGCTCCCCAGGTGGGCGCCGGAGCGCGAGGCTGAGCCCGGGGTCGGGGCGGATCCGCGTCGCGGGAGGCGGGATCCATGTGATCGGGCGCTCCCTCGGGGCTAGCCTGGCAGAGCGCAGGCGGGGCAGGGGTCTGGGCAGCCCTGACCCCCTAGACCTTTCATTCTTCTTGCTCTGCTATTGGAGAGCTGTCGCTGGGCCGCCATGACAGGCCCACCGTGCCAGGAGAGCGGGGGACCAGGTTTGTCCCAGTCTTTCCCCCACGTGCCTCTTGCTTCCACTCTGCAGCTGAGGACACCGGCGAGGGAGAAGGGGTGGACGGGGAACAGGCAGTACAATCGGTGCCGAAAACTACGGAGATGTTTGAGAATTCTGAGTAAGGTATGAGTAAACCTGACCTCTTAGGAATTAGGAAAATTATTCATTTTCTTCTGATAAGAGCAGCTCCCATCGAATGAGCCCCTACTCTGCCTAGTCGCGTTCTACCTCACAACGGCCTCATAAATTAGACGTTTACCCCGTTTTACAGATAAGGGAATTGAGGCTCCAAGTCATGGAGTACCTGGTACAAGACAGGGCTAGTGAAGTAGTGCAGTGAAGCTTCCAACCCAAAAGATTCCATGCCCCAAATCCAGACTGCTTGAAGTGGTAATTACATTATGCTCACCTGAGATGCAGTCGCCCTACTCTGAATTCTGAGTGGTAAATCTGTTTCTGCTCTTCCAATAAGTGCCCCATCCCAGTGCACTGTTCCGGGTTTCCAAATGTTTTATACACTCTTTGTTCTTTGACCAAATTAGGTAACATCTGTCCCTGGCTTCTGTTAACCAGGTTTTCTTAACCTTCACAACCTCTGCCAGGGAAAGGCAAACACTGCCTTCTAAAGACACTGGCAACCCCCCTGCTCCATATCTGTGTGACCCCCAACACACACACACACACACACACACACACACACACACCCCGTGGCACCAACCACTGCCGACGCCCAGGGTTTGCTAATCCCCAGCCTGTGAGAAATCTGTAGTACTACATAGAGGCACAAAATTTTGAGTCAAAGAGCCTACAGAATCCACGTCAAAATTAAAACCCAATAAATAGCAGTATTGACCTGGGTTACACATCAAGAGTGGTCTCCAGGACACTTTATACAATGCAATGGCTAAGCCCAGACCAAATGGTAGTTCCCCTGAGGGATAAAATTAGTAATACTAATCATGATGATAGCTAACATGTTGGTGCTGTGTGCCAAGCAAAGCCCTCATTCACATCCTGTTCCCTGAAAGATGGTCTGGATTCTATGTGGATTTCAAGAGAATTCAATGTAAAACGTACAGATATGTTGAAGTCTTTCCGGCAAAATTAAAAAGCATGTATTTGCAGATAACTTGAGCTAAAAACATAAAGAAAGAAATATATTTTCTTCATCATCATCAATCATTCCTATTTTCATCCAAAAGTCCTGCAGGCAGTCATTGCTCCATTCTGAAAATGATATAGTTTGAACATTCTAACAGGAAAGTTAATCAATAGCTGAGGTTTGTCCCCTCCCTACTCAACAACTCTCTCTTTGTCTTTCTGTCTTATACAGAGAAAGAGAGCAGGCTGTCTTTTTTTTTTGCCAGAGAAAAGAGTAGGTGGAAACTATATCTTTGGAATCACTGGAAATACTATTTCCCAGTAGTGTATACTGCTCCACTTACCAGCATAAATTTTTTAACCTCAGGAAAGAATATTCATTGGTTGAATGAGATCTCAATTGTGTCTCCCCTCTCTGGGCATTTTCTCATTTAGTGGAAATCCAGGGAGTATCCATTTGCAGGCTTTATACTCCTCCTCTAACCCCCATGAGTAAAACTTATTATACCTGTAGTAATGGGGGGAGGGGGGCAAAAAGGAAAAGAACAAATCTCTGAGGAATGAGAACTTAAATAGTTTTGTCTTGTAGATTGATGTTAAATATTGAATTTACTCCCAGACACCTTGAGGATCTATATGAAGAATGATACAGTTCCCTCATTCACATTTTTGAAGCAAGCCAACAAAAGAATTAGCTTTTGTATCCAAGAGATTTAAAAAAAAAAAAGATTCTGAATAAAGAGCTATGCAATATAAAAGGTACAGAATGCTATGAGACCTAGTACAGCCTAAGAGAACACAGAGGCATTTTTCTGTGAAAAGGGAAGTTCAAAAGAGATTTTCCTTCCCATAACTAATAAAGATATCTGAAACAGTAAAGCAGATACCTTGTCACCACAGAGCCAGTCCTCCCCTAGCGGCTGTTCATTTTTTTTTTAATTACTTTATTTTATTTTACAATACTGTATTGGTTTTGCCATACGTTGACATGAATCCACCTGTAAAATGGTAAAGGAAGCAGTGTGTCTCCTGGCCCCTCCCCCACTGTAAGCCTTTTCTGCCCCTTGGTCTCTCTCCAGGGATCCTAGCCTTCCTACCTCTAAGGAAAATGTGACCTCTTTGTTTTGTTCTCTCCCTTTCTCAACCAATCAAATTGCTTAACCCTTTATATTGGGAAAGATAGCCCATGTACAGAAAAGAAGGTCACAAACAGAACTGTGTGATGATTTATCATAAGGCAAACACTGATGTCAGATGATGAAATGCATTGTCAGTCATCTCAAAGCCCCGCCCTCCAATCCAGATTTTCGGAGTAATCATAGTAAACTCATAGTTTAACCATAAGTATCCATCCCTACTCACAATAGAGTAGGTTGTCTGGTTTGGACCTTTATGTAAATGGAATCATGCAGTAGGACCCTTTTGTGCTTGACTTGGTGGTTCCCTTGACCCATTGTTTACTATATGCTTCCATGCTTTTGTTTATTTTGTTTATTCTTCCATGCTTTTACAAGTTTCTCTAGTTTTTCTAACTCTTCTATTGTATGTAAATACCACAATTTATGTATTCATTCTACTGCTGATGAGCATCTGGGTTATTTCCCGCTTTGGACTGTTTCAGGACTGTTGCAGTGAACATTTTGCACCTTTCTCTTGGTGGTGTGCATGCATTTCTGCAGAGCGTGTACACACAACTGGCATTGTGAGGTCATGCTGTGTCTATGCTCATCTCCTGTAGATACTGCCAGTTTCTCAAATTAACTGTGCCAATTTGCACCACGCCAGCAATGCGTGTTTCCCCAGTTCTTCACATCCTTGGCCTTTGAAATATTATTAGAATTTGTACAATAGACATTCTGGTGTATGTATAGAAATACCTCATGGTAGAATTTGACTTTTCTTGATGACTGATGAGGTTGAGCACTTGTTCACGTGATTATTTGCCATTTGGACATTCTCTTTTGCTAAATACCAGTTCTCTTGCCCGTTTTATGATGAGTTGTGTGTCTTTTTCTTTTTCTAGTTATATTCTAGTTATGGGCTCTTTTTTCATGTATTGTAAATCTATTCTCCCATTCTGTCTTATATCTTAGACCTCATTGATATTTTTTGAGAAACTGTTCTTAATAGTTACAGGACTACTCAAGTATTCTTAATCTAATATTCTCATTTCTAGTGTCAATTTTAACTAGCATTTTATGAGAATTTTTCTCTTTCATCTAAATTTTTTAATGTTTGGCATGTTCAGTGTTATGCCCAAGGTCCCAATCCCCAGAACTGAGAGAACAAGACATCCACAGCAATGCAAACGCATAAAGGGAATTTTATTGCTAGCTCGAGCCAGGACCCAAGTTTCATCCAATGCAATGGAGTGGAACAAGGGCCCAGAGCCCTGAATTACAGCAGTATTTATAAGGTTAAGACAAAGACAGGGAGTTGACAGGGGCGGATTGGTTGCAAGGGTTCCTTAGCATCTGCTAATTGGCTAGATTTTCGTGGACGCGGGCTTTCTCAGGGGGGTTTTCATCCCCGTCCTGATAGGCTTAGACCTGGCTACAGGGAGTATACTGATTGGTCGAGTTCTGTTGCCGGCGGAGGATGATCTCAGCTCCTCCTTGGGAATAAATTCAGCCCCTCTGTAAAGGAGACTTAGGCCTACCCTGGCCCCCTGAAGCCTGTCGTGGCTCCTGCTTGGTCCTAACATTCAGTTGCTCAGTCGTGTCCGATTCTTTGTGACCCCATGCTCCAGGGTCCTCTGTCCATGGGATTTTCCAGGCAAGAGTACTGGAGTTGGTTGCCATTTCCTCCTCCAGGGGATCTTCCTGACCCAAGGGTCAAACCCACGTCTCCTGCTTCTCCTTCACTGCAGGTGAATTCTTTATTGCTTGAGCCATCAGGGAAATATTTTAGCAGAAAATTATTCATATTTTCTTCTTAACTGTTTAATACCTAAAGGATGTATTGTATTGGCCTATTCCTTAGTCCAACATAGCTATTTGTGCTTTCTGTCTTTTCTTTTTGATGATATTCACCAGAATTTATGAATTTTAAAGCTTTTCAGGAATGACTTTGTTGTCTGCTTGTGTTCTGTCTTACTTCTATTCTAATCTTTTCTTTTTCCCCCCTTCTACTTTCTTTGCATTTATTTGCCATCCTTTGTTTCCCCTAAATTTTTTATGTGGATGCTTATACCTCATTGATATTTAGCTTTTCATATTTTCTGATACTCACATTTAAAGACATATGTTTCCTCTCAAGTATGACCAGAGCTGTATCTCTCAAGTTTCAATGAGTTCTATTTTGATTATTATTCATTTCAATGTATTTTCCATTGTGATAGAGTTTTTTCTAGCTGTCTTTTTCTTTCATTCCTTTTTTTTTTTTTAATGTAATTTAATTTCTCTGTTGTCACGGACAATACTCTATGTGATTTCAGTCCTTTGAAAGTTGCTTTTTGGCCAAGCATGTGGTCAGCATTTATAATAGTTTGTGTATGGTTGAAAAGAAGGTGTTTTCATTTCAGTGTGCCAACCATGTTGTTTAAATTCTCTGTATTCATAGTGATTTTTATTTGTTTATCCTACTGTATTCTGAGAGATATTATATTAAAATCTCCCACTATGATTGTGGATTTTTTTAACTCTATTTTATTTTGCTTTATATGTTTTAAGGCTAAATTTGGAGAAGTTAGGTTTAGTATATTATTTTACAAATTTAGAATTAGTACATCTTTTTGGTAGATTGAAACATTGAACATTTTGAGCTGTTCTCCTTTACCTCTATTAACTTTTCCGCCTTAAAGTTTTCCTTTGATATTCATACAGTTTGGCTGATGTTTTATGGTACATCTGTTTTCCATACTTTGTGTCAGCATTTTTTATCTCCATGTTTTATGTGTCTTTTATGACATATGATTAGGTCTCTTAGCTAATTTTTTTTTTATCCAAGTAGATGATCATTGCTTTTAATTGAAGAATAGTTTGTGTTAAATTTCTATCCTAATAAGTGCTGTCTTCTTATCTAACCATTTCTGTGTTTCTTTTCCCCTTCTTGCTTCTCTTGGATTACTGTGTATCACTTCATGCTTTTCTTTCTGCTTATCCATTTGTTGTACCTGATGGATTCATTTTCCATCTTTCCCCACCCTGCCCTGGGTCCCAAGGAAGGTCACGTTTATGGATGACATCAAAGAGCTTCCTTGCTTTCTAACTTCGGGTTGGTTTTGCTCAGTGGAAGAAACCATTAAGAAATTGAACAGTGGGAAGAATATGGAATTGGGATGTTTATTCCCCTTCTCTCCTGCCGGGTGGCATGGTTCCTCTCTTGCAGTGCAATCCACTGCATGTGGTAAGTGTTACCTGACCTCTTTATGTAATCCTATGGGAATTTCAAGCTCAGAAAACTGCACAAATGCTGATGCTTTGGCTACTGTTATTGCTGTGAGTGACAAACTGTCCTTTGTCTCTGACCCAGGAGTTTTGTGTCTTCTGCCAGCACCCTTGAAACTATAGCAGGATAATTTGTCAGCTTGCAAGCTGAGTGAAAACTCGGAGAGATCTTGACACAATAGAGTTCTGCACTAGCACACAATGGAGTTCTCCACTAGCTCCTTTTGTTATATTTTGTTTTGTCTTGTTTAAACTTGGTCACATCTTTATAAGGAGCTCCTTTATTAAACTCTCTTCAAATTACCCAGCTTGAATGTGCCATCTGTTTTCTGCTTTATTAACGTGAGAATAATGCACATTTTTAGTATTCTTTTAGTGATTGTATCAGAGATTACAGCATAAATAGATAATAATTTAATTTTAACCGTCTTTCCAAACAATGCAAGGATATCAAACACTTTTATATGAAATGCCGAGAATAAGCAAATCTGTAGAGATAGACAGTAGATTAGTGGTTACATAGGACCACTTGGGTTGGGGTAAAATGGAAAATAATTGCTAATGGGTGTGAGATTCTTCAGGGTGTGATAAAAATGTTCTAGAATTAATTGTAATGTTGGTTGTACAAATCTGTGCATATATTGATAGCTATTGAACTGTACATTTTAAGTGGTGAATTGTGTGGTATGTGACCTGTATTTCAACATAGTTGGACACTCCCTTGTGGTCTAGTGGCGAGGATTCAGCAGTCCCAACATAGTTGTTATATACGATCTTTTATGACTGGCTTCATTCACTTAGCATACATTTTCAAGGTTCATACATGTTGTAGCATTTATATATACAGTTTATCCGTTCATCACTTGATGGATATTTGGATTTTTTCCACTTTTTGAATTGCATATAGTGCCACAGTGAATATGTGCCTACAAGTTTTTGTGTGGACATATGTTTTCAATTCTCTTTGAAATTGCAAAGCTATTTGGTAACTCGATGTTTAATCATTTAAGGAACTGCCAGAATATTTTCCAAAGTGTCTACACCAGCAGTATACAAAGGTTCCAGTTTCTCCTCATTTTGGCTAACACTTGTTATTTTCTGTCTTTTGAGTATAGCCATTCCAGTGGGTGCCATGTGGTATCTCATTATGGTTTTGATTTGCACTCCCCAAATGGCTAATAGTGTTGAACATCTTTTCATCCACCAACTGACCATTTATATATCTTCTTTGGAGATATGTCTATTCAGATCCCCTCCCCATTTTTCACTTGGTTCATTTGTCTTTTTTTTTTTTCAGTTGGTTCATTTCGTCCATTGAGGGTTTTCTTTTCACTTCTGATGATTTTTTAAATCACAATGTAAGCTTAGATAAAGTCCAGTTTTTTTTTGACATGTGCTATTGATATCATATCTAAGAAAGCTGATGTCACGAATGTATACTCCTCTATTTTCTTCTCAGTTTTAGAGTTTTAGCTCTTAACGTTTAACTCCATAATGCATTTTTATATATCATGTGAAAAGAGAATCCAACTTCATTTTTTTACATGTATATATTCAATTGTCCCAGCATTATTTATTGAAAAGACTTTTGTTTCCATTGCATTATTTTGGCATCATTGTGAAAAATCAGTTGTCCACTAATATGAGGATTTACTTCTTGACTTCCAATTCTGTTCCATTGAGCTATATTTTTCGTATGCCTGTTATACTCTTTTTATTATTGTAAATTTTTAGTTAGTTTTGAAATTGGGAATTGTGAGTCCTCCACTTTGTCCTTTCTTTAAAGTTTGTTTAAGGTATTCTGTATCCCCTTAATTTCCTCTTGAATTTTAAGATCAGTTTGTCAGTTTCTGTAAAGGAGCCAACTGAGATTTTGATAGGGATTTCACTTAAGCTTTGGTTCAGTTAAGAGGAGAATATTGCCCTTTTAAAAATATTAAGTCTTCTAATCTATGAACATGAGATATCTTTCCCTTTATTTAGGTCTTCTTTAGTTTCTTTCATCAATGTTTTGTGGTTTTCAGATTATAAATGTTATACTACTTTTTAAAAATTTATTACTAAGTACTTTATCTTTTTTGATGCTAATACAAATGGAATTATTTTCTTAAATTCATTTTTGCATTATTTATTTTTACTGTATATAAATTAAATTGATTTTTTGTATATTGATTCTGTATCCTGCAACCTTGCCGAACTGACTTATTAGTTCTAATAGGTTTGAGGATGCATTTTTCTTTCCCCTCAGGATTTTTCATATGCAATATCAGGTCATTTGCAGATAGAGACAATTTTAGTTCTTCATTTCTAATCTGGATACCTTTTAGTTTATTTTGCCTTCTTTATTCTTTTTTTTCTTTTTGTCTAATTGCCCTGGCTAGAGCCTGTAGTACAATATTGAATAAAAGTGGTGAGAACAGATATCCTTGTCTGGATTCTAATCATAGGGGGAGCAATTCAATCTTTCAGCCTTAAGTATGCTGTTAGCTATGTGTTTTCATAGATGACTTTTATCAAGTTAAAAAAGTAAACTTCTATTCCTAGTTTTGAATGTTTTACTATGAAGAAGTATAGGATTTTGTTAAATGATCTTTTCTGCTCAGCTTCCTATTTGAAGGATTTTTTGCTGCACAGAGAATTCCTACTTGGCACTACTTTCTTTCAACACTTTGAATATATTCTTCCATTGCTCTGACTGAATTGTTTATATTGAGAAATCAACTCAGTCTAATTGTCATTTATTTTGAAAGTAATTTGAACCCTATTTACCCCCCTTATTCTGAAGGTTTCCCTTTCCTTTAATATTCTGCCATTTGATTGTGTTGCACCTAGGTGAGAATTTCTTTTTATCCTTCTTGCAGTTTGTAAGTGCTCTTGAATCTGCTACATAATATTTTTTGTCATCTTAGAAATGTTTTCAGCCGTTATCTCTTCAAATAGTGCTCCTCCCCCTTTCCCTCCTTTCTTGGATTCTAATTATGTATATCTTAGACCTTATCACTGTGCCCTCCTTGCCTATTGGCATTTCTCATGTATTACCAAATTTTTATTTTTTCATACTTTCTGCTCAGTATTTTTTTCCTGACATATCTTTCTTCAGCTGAGTCCAAGATATTAATAAATCCATTCATTCATACATAAATTCATGTGAAAGTATCCTATTTTTAGTATCTAAATCCCTGTTAAAATTCAGTCTTCTTGTTTATCTCCTTGAAAGTAATAGGTGTTATTTTAAAGTGTCTGATAACGCCAGTCTTTGAACCCCTCATGTGTCTATTTGCTATTCTTATTATATTTGATTCCCATCTTTTTGTCTCTTTAAACTCTTGGTTATTTATTTTTGTTTACCTGACATTGATTTGCAAAGGAACTATTAGAAATAAGCAGAGGCCTAAACATGACACTAGCTTCCTTCCCAAAGGGTTATAATTGCTTCTCCCTGCTTCTGGAAGCACTGCTGCTGCTGCTGCTGGTAAGTCGCTTCAGTCGTGTCCGACTCTGTGCGACCCCGTAGACGGCAGCCCACCAGGCTCCCCCATCCCTGGGATTCTCCAGGCAAGAACACTGGAGTAGGTTGCCATTCCCTTCTCCAATGCATGAAAGTGAAAAGTGAAAGTGAAGTCGCTCAGTTGTGTCTGACCCTCAGCGACCCCATAGACTGCAGCCTTCCAGGTTCCTCCATCCATGGGATTTTCCAGGCAAGAGTACTGGAGTGGGGTGCCATTGCCTTCTCCGCTGGAAGCACTAGGACTCTGAAATTATCTCATCTGGTGATGACTCAAAGCTGAGCGCCAGGTCATTTAAAGATTTACTACTCTTGATTTGCCACTACTGCTAGAGTACATCCTTTTGGTGACCCATCCCAAATCAAAGAGTGTTTCCAGGATTCCTTTTTCTACTTTAATAGTGCTGTATTATCATAACCCTCACAAGACTATAAAAAAAATTGCTCAGTCTTTCAGCCGTCCTCTAAAACTGATGAATGAAATTTCATCATCAAATCTTAACCTATGCTATATCTTATTCTCTAAAACAGGACTATTGTAGACCACCCTCACCCTTCACCCCCACTTATAGCCAGCTATGCTAACAAAGCAGTTAATAGTTGTGGGAAAAGCTTAAGCATCTTCTCTGTGATCTAGGAGACATACATTTATCCCGTGACTTTTAGAAAATAAAGTGTACCCCTGAATAATAGAAAGTATAGGAGAATAATAAAACATTTTAAGTTCTTCTAAGACAGGAGGGTGCTGCCATGACCAGCCAGTGCAGAAACCTGTTTTCCAGGAGCACATCTATTGGAGATCCTGTTATCTTCTGTTATGTGGCCCTCTCCCATGAGTGTGCTGTGCTTAGTGGCTCAGTTTTGTCCAACTCTTTACAACCCCATGGACTGTAGCCCTCCAGGCTCTTCTGTCCATAGGGATTCTCCAGGCAAGAATACTGGAGTGGATTGCCATGCTCTCCTCCAGGGGATCTTCTCAACCCTGGGATCGAACCCAGGTCTCCTGCATTGCAGGCAAATTCTTTACTATCTGAAAGAATAGTAAATAGTAAAGGGAAGTCCAAGAATACTGGAGCGGGCAGCCTGTCCCTTCTCCAGGGGATCTTCCTGACCCAGGAATCCAACTCGGGTCTCTTGTATTGCTTTCTTTACTAGCTGAGCTACCAGGGAAGCCCCTGTCATGAATAACCATTTTAAATAATCTTTGTGCCTTATTAAAAATGATATTTCCAGGAGCCATAATTGACTTGCCAAACTACCTGCACTTCTTGTGAATTTATTCATTTATCTCCTACCACTGCCTTCAGATGCAACAACAACCTGATTTATGTAAAAATGTTGATGTGCTTATAAGTTCCTATAATGCCCCAGTTAAGTCCCATTCCTAAAAATGTTTCAGCACATTTGTAATATCCCTGCCTGTGTTGCTGATGCTTTTGCAGGCAGAAAAATGGGGCTGCAGAGCTACCAGTCTGATGCTCTTATGAACTGCATGCTATATGATATCATTTTCTAAGTGAAAAAGAAAAGCACTACAATACTCCAGGGAGCATACTTTATTCTCCAGTCCTAGAAGCATGACGTTTAGTGAGGACCTACCAGTGCACCTGTGTGTGCCTGCCTTCATTAGCTCGAAAATATGCATGCTCTCAAACTCCTGAGCTCCAGATGGCTCACAGAGATTCTGCCACCAACTTTATCTATGAAAGTTGTTTAAAACATTTTATATTTCAAGTCTTATTACTTTCAGCGGTTTCGTATGGTTCCCTTCTTGTTAATTTTTTTAATAACTAATTTACTTTAATTGGAGGATAATTACTTTACAAAATTGTGATGGTTTTTGCCATACATCAACAGAAATCAGCCCTGAGCCCTTCTTGTTATTTTTTTAAAAAATATAAACAAATTAGTGTGTGTGTGTTAGTCGCTCAGTCACGTCCAACTCTTTGTGACCCCATCGACTGTAGCCCCCCAGGCTCCTCTGTCCATGAAATTCTCCAGGCAAGAATACTGGCGTGGGTTGCCATGCCCTTCTCCAGGGGAGCTTCAGGGATTGAACCCAACTCTCCTGCATTGCAGGCAGAATCTTTACCATCTGAGCCACTTATAAGCGCATTGGGTATGTCCTATTTAAATAACAATACCAGAAAAGCCAAAGGCTAGCCTTTGAATGACTGTCTTAAGTGAGCATCAAGATTAGATTGTTAAAGGAAGGAAGGAAGGGAGAAGGGAGAGAGGGAAGGAAGGGCAAAAAAGATTGAGATAGTGTAAAGATAAAGTAAAAATGGAAATTCACTTAAGAAGCATTCTAGAGAAACTGAAATCTCAGGTATCAGTTTTTAAACCAGCAAAGTATTGTGGGCTTAGGCCTAAGGAAATCTGACAGTATACCCTAAAGAAAGGCTTCTTTCTCTAAAGATGCTTTTTTTGCTCATATTCTAAGAAACTTAAAATTTCTCAAGAAAATCAGACTCTACCTGTAAAGTTCAAAGGCTTTGTAAGAAAGGTCAATGTCACTTTTATCCACTCACAGCAAGTGTACAGATTCCAAAAGTCTGCGTTCTCTATATGAATACTACCCATGCATGGTTGGAGCTTATTTCCCTTTCCTTATGTTCACCATTGACTTTGACTTCCTTCTGTATATTTTGGTTTTTGCTGTTCTTTTTATTGTTTTGCTGTGTGTGTTCTGGCCACCTCATACAGTTTTTGGAATGAACCTAGTGATGTGTAGATAAATAATAATAATAATTAACAGTTTATTATGGTTACTATGCACTCCACAGTGTTGTGAGGGGCCAAAAGGCCTGCAGAGTAGGTATGAACAGAACTCAGAGAAGTGTTCTTTGTTAAAGCTGTTTTGACTAATTTTCCATTTTATTGGGCTTCCCTGCTGACTCAGACAGTAAAGAATCTGCCTGCAATGCAGGAGACCCTGGTTTGATCCTTGGATCAGGAAGATCCCCTGGAGATGGCTACCCACTCCAGTATTCTTGCCTGGAGAATCCCATGGACAGAGGAGCCTGGCAGTTTACTGTCCACCCAGCCAATATGTCTTGGGGAATCTGTCTTTTAATGGACACTTGAATATCAAAGGAATAGGGGGAGGTTGCTGCTGCTGCTAAGTCGCTTCAGTCGTGTCCGACTCTGTGCGACCCCATAGACGGCAGCCCACCAGGCTCCTCTGTCCCTGGGATTCTCCAGGCAAGAACACTGAAGTGGGTTGCCATTTCCTTCTCCAATGCATGAAAGTGAAAAGTGAAAGGGAAGTCGCTCAGTCGTGTCAGACTCTTAGCGACCCCATGGACCACAGCCCACCAGGCTCCTCCATCCATGGGATTTTCCAGACAAGAGTACTGGAGTGGGGGGCCATTGCCTTCTCCAGGGGATCTTCTTGACCCAGAGATCAAACACCCATCTCCTGCATTGGCAGGTAGATTCTTTGCTGCTGAGCCACCAGTGAAGCCCAGGTAATATATTACCAGATACATAATTTTATAGGACAACCATAAAGATTTTCTTTTGGCTTAAATCTCATCTTTGACTCTGAGCTGCTGTTTTGCCAAATATCATATACTCAATTGAGTTCATCAGTTTTTAATTGAGTGATTTCTCTTTGCCTTGTGAGGATTCATAAGTTCTGCTCAGAATTTGGTTGAGAGTTCTATCCACTTCTCTCAGCATAGCCTCCAGCCTCATCATAAGATAATCCTTAATTGCAGAGATCTGTGACGGGCATTTCCATCCCTAACTTTAAGATCCATAAGAATATTCGTGAACCTCTTCTGCAAATTCTTTAGAAAATGAGGAAGATAGGAGAGGTGTATCATTCTGTAGCTTCTCTTGGATTTGAGGTACCGTCTCTTGTGGGTTTTTTGTTGTCTTTGTTTCTCTTTTTTTGGCTGCTGAGGGACGGGATCTTAGTTCCCTGATCAGGGACCCAAGCCTTGCCCCCGTGCAGTGGATGCGCAGAGTCCTAACCACTAGACCACCAGGGAATTCCTTCCAGGTGTCATCTCCTAATACACACCTGTATTAAGAAAGGAAGTCTCTCTTCCCGTTTTAGAGATTGGCCCACCTGGCTGTGAGAACCCAAGTTTGTCAAGTATCTGAATCTTTTCCCCTTCTCATTCTGATTCCATACAGCTACCTGGTTAGATTGTGATGAGGGGTCAGTTTGTTTGACAGGTAAGACTTTCAGCATAAATAAGAAATTGTTTATTCTGGTTTTATACATCTGTGTTAAGGGTGCTGTTAGCAAGTATAATATGCATTAACCTAATCAATTCCCCAGGTCATTTCTGAGTCTTTAAAGTAAAGGACGTACTCTGGGCTGAGGTGAATTCAGGTTGTTGGCTCCGTGATGCAGGGACTGTGTTTATCTTGCTAATCACCCGGTAATTTAAAGTGTCTGGTCCTCCATTGGTGTTTGATATATGTTAATAAATAAAAATTTTATCTTCTCAGGTTTATTAAGAAGCTTCTAGCTACTGAATTGGACTCTCTCCTGGTGACATCAATTATACCACACAAGATTTCTTTTGAAATTCTTGGTAAGCCGTATTATTCTCATTTTATATATATAAAAACCAAGACTTAGTTAAATGACTTTCCTATTGTCACAAAACTAACAGAATGACTTTGGAACCTAGGTGTAAAGAATTCCAAAGCCCATACCCTTTCCATTGCATCACAGTGGCTTTAGGAATAAATCAATGGGAGATCTCAGCTAGCTAGAGTTATCAGGTAAAGCATCTTAGAAAAGGTTTAATTTGAACTAGGTTTTCATGATATCAGCAACATGGTATCAGCCAAGGTGAAGTCATAAGATACTGCATGTTACATTGAGGAAATATTAGGTAATAAAATTCAGATTCAGTGTATAAGAAATAAGTTATAGGATGATAGACAATGAATCAAGAAAAGTATGATGGATAATTAAATTCTTGAATAGCAGACTGAGGAATTTGGACATTCTTTATAAATATTCTTAGACTTCCCTGATAGCTCTGTTGGTAAAGAATCTGCCTACAATGCAGGAGACCTGGGTTTGATTCCTGGTCAGGGAGATCCCCTGGAGAAGGGAATAGCAACCCACTCCAGTATTCCTGCCTGGAGAATCCTGTGGACAGAGGAGCCTGATGGGCTACAGTCCATGAGTTCACAAAGAGTCAGACACAACTAAGCAACTAACACAACACTATAATTTTCTTGCCTGGGAAATCCCATGGACAGAGGAGCCTGGCAGGCTACAGTCCATGGGGTCGCAAAGAGCTGGACACAATTGAGTACAACAAAAAGACTAAAAAAGATAGCAGTAAATGTTTATTGGGCTTCCCTGGTGGCTCAGGCAGTAATGAATCTGTCTGAAATGCAGGAGCCGCTCGCCAATACAGGGTACCCAGGTTTGATCCCTGGTTGGGAAGACCCCTGGAGAAGGAATGGCAGCCTACTCCTATATTCTTGCCTGGAGAATCCCATGCGTAGAGAAGCCTGGTGGGCTCTACAGCCCATGGGGTCACAAAGAGTTGGACAAGACTGAGCGGCCAACTAAATAAATTGGAAACAAATGAAGATTTTTAAAGGTGATATGAAACATGATTAAAGCCATGCTTTAGAGTGATGATTCAACTTGACATGTTCCTCAGCTGGAAGCAAGGAAAGTAGTTAAAATGTTACTGAAAGTAGTGCAAGTAATGATAGGAAAGGTGGAACAGTAAGGGAGGAAGCAATTAATTCAAAGAGATCTGAGCCTCAAGGCAACATGGATAGGAGAATGAGGTACTAACAGAAAAGAGAAATTATTTTATCCAAATGTAGAAGACTAGTGCTGCTTTTGAACTGTGGTGTTGGAGAAGACTCTTGAGAGTCCCTTGGACTGCAAGGAGATCGAACCAGTCCATTCTAAAGGAGATCAGTCCTGGGTGTTCTCTGGAAAGAATGATGCTAAAGCTGAAACTCCAGTACTATGGCCACCTCATGTGAAGAGTTGACTCATTGGAAAAGACCCTGATGCTGGGAGGGATTGGGGGCAGGAGGAGAAGGGGACGACAGAGGATGAGATGGCTGGATGGCATCACCGACTCGATGGACTGAGTTTGAGTGAACTCCAGGAGTTGGTGGTGATGGACAGGGAGGCCTGCTGCTGCTGCGGCTGCTGCTAAGGCCTGGCGTGCTGCAATTCATGGGGTCGCAGAGAGTCGGACACGACTGAACAACTGAACTGAACTAAACTGAGTGCTTCCCAGGTGGCTCAGTGTAAAGAATCTGCCTGCCAATGCAGGAGACAGGGGTTCGATGCCTGGCCTAGGAAGATCCTCTGGAGAAGGAAATGGCAACCCACTCCAGTATTCTTGCCTGGAAAATCCCATGGACAGAGGTGGGCTACAGTCCATGGGGTCACAAAGAGTTGGATGTGACTGATCACAGAGAGTAGCAAAGAAGACCAGCAGGAGGTTAGAATGTGAGACTATAGCTTGAGAAATTTCTGCTAGACTCATCTATTTGGGATTCTTCTGTAGGAAGGCAACATTGAAATCATGGGGTAAATGAGATTATCAGAGGCAAGAGTCTGAAGAGCAGAAAGTAAAAACTTGAACAAATCTCAGGCAGGAACATTTAGGGGACAGAAGGAGGAAGAAGAAGCCTCAAAGTAGACACAGAAGGCGCGGTCAAAAGGTAGGTAGTTATTACTTCCCTCAGGGGGTTATTTCTGCTAGTTTTAAGACTGAGAACTACTGTCTTAATTTAATGATAGAAAATGATGGAAATAGCTAGGAGGAAGTAAGTTGGTAAATATGGATTAGGCCAAGGCAAATTTGATGAGCTGAATAGAATTTTTTTTTGGCAGCCATTTACTTAAAAAAATTTTTTTTTACAATGCTACTTCGAAACTGGCTTATTTTCCCAAGCATTCCCCACCCTATTTTGAACAAAAGTAATAGGCAGTAATGCATAAAGGATTCCTGGTAAATTCTTAAAACATTTAGGAATATGACTTGAAGCTGAATTTTAGATTTGATTCAAATATGAATTTAATTACTAGCGACTGATGTTATAAATTGACTTTGAATTTAAAATAGTCTATTAATTGAATGACTTTATCTTAGCTATTAATGTACTCTTTTCTTTTTCTATATTTTGTCTCTGAAATACTAATCCCTCTTTCCCCTCTGGTTTCCAGTCTTTGGTTAGATAACCTCATTTTGCTTTTTAAAAATTCCAATTTGACATAAATAACATTCGTTTCTCTGACCTTTAATAATGCTAAAGTCACAGAAATGCTATTCTACATTTGGATTTTTGGTGGGGGTTGATAAACACAGAGCATTTCTATTATATGATTATGTGATACTTTTATAGAACACAAAAAAAGGTGAAAAAATAACTATTGCTCAACATCAAAACTTGTTTGCTTAGTCTTTTTTTGCTTTTGAAGTATACTTGATTTACAATATTATACTAGTTTCATAGGTATAAGATATGACTCTGTATTTTTATAGATTATACATGTTTTTTATAAAATATTGACTATATTCCCTGTGTTTGTTCACTCTTAATAAAAATATACATATTTCATAGCCTGAATATTTTTTGGTAATACAGATTTGTTCTTTTTGAGTAATGAATGGAGACTTTGGAAAATTGCTTTTTAATTGCAGAAAGGAGTTTTTTCTTCAATTGATCTCTATGATTAATTTCAACTGATATGAGAAACCCCAAAAAGAATCTTAATAAATGCACAGACTGTTTAGAAAGTGTCAGTAATCTCTATATTTATTTGTTATGGTTATTTTTAAAAGAACATTTTGACTGGCTAAAATTTTTAAAAGGAATTGATGTCATAGTAAATATATTAGGAGAAGATAGCTAGAATTTAAAAAAAATTTAAAGATGAAAAACACCCAATGGGAATTTAACAGAATATTCTCTAAAAGTAAATAATCCACTTTAGTACAAGACAAAAACATCAAGTCGCCTGCTAAGTCACTTCAGTCGTGTCCGACTCTATGTGACCCCATAGACCGCAGCCCACCCAGGCTCCCCTGTCCCTGGGATTCTCCAGGCAAGAACACTGGAGTGGGTTGCCATTGCCTTCTCCAAAGCCTGAAAGTGAAAGGTGAAAGTGAAGTCGCTCAGTCGTGTCTGACTCTTTGTGACCCCATGGACTGCAGCCCACCAGGCTCCTCGATCCATGGGATTTTCCAGGCAAGAGTACTGGAGTGGGATGCCATTGCCTTCTCATTTCTTGCCTAAAAAATAGAAAAGAAATTCAGTGGTACCAATCGTTACTGTAGATACTTACACTGACACTTTACTCGCTGTGTCTGTCAGGAGGTCATGGATTGTACAGTGAGCGCAAGGCACACCAAGGGCACACTGCGACACCCAGTGTTGCTCCATCACTCTTGAGTTCCCTTTCAGCATTTTGCCATGTGTTGCAATTTCCTTGTCAAGTGAATTTTTAAATTTATTATTTTCAGTATTATAAGCATTAAATAGTTTGTAATGAGAAAGACAATATCTAAAAACTTTTGTCTTACAAAGTCATTCACTAGTTATTTCACTGAAGTACTTAAAATGATTGTTGAAATAAAAATTGAGTTATACATTTTTATTTTATATATTAAATAAAGGCTTCACATTTGCTGGACTTTTCTGCACTGGTAGGTGGGTCTCAACAAAATGTCGCCTTGTAGATATTTTTTGAAAAAAGACATGTTTTCATCCAGCCCATCAAGGTTAAAATGAGTGATTAAGCAACAATGGTTGCTTAACAATGAGTGATTCACAAATTGTTTTTGCAGCTCATCAATTAGAGAAGGCATTTTTGAAAATATATGATTTTGCTGCATTTTAATAACAGATGTAAATATGACATCTATAAATGTTCATTTCTTATGTTAAAACATAAACTCATGATTTAATCTGTTTTAAAGTCTTCTAACTGAAAATTTAAATGGATCTTAAACTCATTGCTAAAAGTATAACAATGCAACAACTTCTGATTAGTTGTCAAAATCTAGAAAATGCCAAGTTGCTGAATTTCAAAAAATATTCCGGTAATTGGTAGATGGATTTAAAAAACAAACAAGTAGTATTATGATTTCCTAAGTACTTCCCTTGATATACTCATTTCATTGGAATATAACATTTTTTGTTAAGTACCTTCTTCAGATATGTTAGCTATTAAAACCAAGTTTAAAAAGTTGAACCTTTAACTTGACTTTCAGATCACTAAATGTTAAAATAAAACTTTCATGGAAATTCAGCATGTGAGGTTATATTGTTTTCTCTAAAAATAATTATCAATAACTTTAACAGCAAAGATTTTATCATTAATAACTTAAGAATTATTTAAACATTATTTCATCTTTAATCTAGACTTTAAAGTCTTCCATTTATATACTTGTAACTATGTATATATTATATTTCATACACTATCATAGAACAGTGGTAGATATATATATTATAATTATTTATTTATTTATAGCTTCCATGATACACACAGGCTTCCCAGGTAGCGCTAGTTATGAAGAACCTGCCTGCCAATGCAGGAGATGCAAGAGATGTGGGTTTGATCCCTGGGTCAGGAATTTGCCTAGAGGAGGGCATGGCAACCCACTCCAGTACTCTTGCCTGGAGAGTCCCATGGACAGAGGAGCCTGGTGGGCTATGGTCCATGGAGTCACAAAGAGTTGGATCCAACTGAAGTGACTTAGCATGCATGCATGCACACAGACTCACATTCAAATAGTCTAGAGTCTACTCAATCATTAAACTAGAATGAACATGATAACATGTTTTTCTGTGAGAATAATAATTGTACTGAATAGTACACAGTCCCTTAGTGTCTGTTATCACATAAACACATGCTGATTTTATTATGACTTTGAAGGACCCTAGACACAGCCTTCGTGTGCCTTTTCCTTCATAAAACTATATTGTTATATTTTATAATTGCATTGGCTGAAAATAAATATATCAATATTACCTGTATTCTCTAACCTAAAAGTTCATTTTTTTCTTCTGATTTTTAAAATAAATTGAAATATCTGTATATTTTAAATATTGTGGGCCATAGGCACCGTAGCACATGGACAAGTTGGCCCTGGCACCAACACCATAAGAGATGAAAACTACAGCTTCTCACATTCAGATTTCAGTGCCATATCTAGTACACCATTTGTTACAAGATAACCACACATGAAGACTAAGTATACTTTGTAAGGAAGGACTAATGCAAAACACAAGGTATGTGTTTTCTCCAAATGATCCGGCAAAGACATGAAGTCCTTCTGTTTGAAAGATGAGGGAGTCCCAGAACAGCAGCGCGCACAGGAGACAGGAGCGAACGTGGACCTGAAACTACAGCCTAGGAGCAGACAGACACTGTGCGGATGCTCCCAGCATGAGCGCAGCAGTGAGGGCCCAGTCTTCAGTGAAACTGAAGCCCAGCTCCTCCTCTGGGCCTGCACACTGGACCCACCCTCTTAATTCCGGTGTCCTTCTTCAGGTCCCCATCACAATGGCCTGCCCGCCGTTCCTCGCAGATGTGCTGAGCTCCCTGCAGCTGGAAGGCCTTTGCTGGGTCGCTCTTTCCCTGCGTTAGGGCAGCACTGCTCCCGTGTGTCATTTTGGCCTCTGCTCCCACGTCACCTCCCCAGGTAGTCTTTCCTGGCCACCCCTTCCCGCACTACTCTGTTAGAACACCCTGCTTTCTTTTCTTTGTAGCATTGATCACTGTCTGAATCTTGATCATTAATTCATTGATCGATTGTCTGGCTCACCAAACGGAACACAAGCACTGTGGTTACAGAGGAGGTCTGTTCATGTGTAGCTCCTGAAAGTCTGCAGCAGTGCCTGGCATCCAAGCGATGAATGAAAACACTGAGCTCAAGGCAGCCGCGACCTCAGTCTTTCCTTCCTCTGCTTCTACTGAAGTCCACGGCTCTCTCTACCATGTGATCTTTTCCTTTAGGAATGTCACATGTAATTCAACACCTAGTTTAATGTACTGTATCTGAAAAGTGCTTTAGTGAAAGGATACAGGGTGGTGCTGCATGGCTAGACAGCTGAGAAAAACCTACCCAAACATCGTAAATGTCTGTTAGTATTTACTGGTGTTAATACACTTCACATGAGTATGTATCACAGCATCCTTAACTACCTGGCACTGTGTTTTTACATAAAACAGCTTTGTGCTGTCTCTATAACTTAGATGACAGTCTGGGTAAAATGACATGGCACTTGCAATATACCTACTGATCATGTATCTGCCTCACAGAAGTGAAGACGATAGCAGAGAATGCAATGTCTAATATTTAAAATGTCAACAGTGTTTCCAGGGCTTCATTTCTCTAGCCACCAGATCTATTCCCAAGCAGGAAAGTTTTTGAAGTGCTTTATCGCCCGCTTTCATTTTCTGTGAATGCTCGCTAACTGTTAATACACAGCTCTAAAACACTGCAGAGGGTGATGTTTAAGGCCCCCTCACACCCCCAGACACTGATTTTTGACTTCAATCACAAGTTCTTCTGCTGGAACATCTTCGATTTTCTGCTCTTCTTCCTCATACTCTATTTTGCAGCCATCCCCACAAGCACTCAGAAAGCAGTCAACCCAAAAGTATTTGCTTACTTCTGATGGTGTGCTCAGTACTGTGCCAGAGCTTTGAGGAGATGGAGGCGAGTTGTAAAAATCATCCCTGTTCTTGAGAACTTGTAGACCAAATTAGAGTCAAAGTTGTTGTTTAGTCACTAGATCATGTCCAACTCTTTTGCAATCCCATGGACTGTAGCCCCACCGGGCTCCTGTGTCCATGAGATTCTCCAGGCAAGAATACTGGATTGTGATTTCCTTCTCCAGAGGATCTTCCCAACTCAGGGATCAAACTCACGTCTCCTGCATTGGCAGGCGGATTCTTTTACACTGAGCCACTTGGGAACCCAGAGACAAAATTACTAGGAATAAAAAAGTATCAATGAATATTAACTAAACTTATTGTTGTGATCATTTTGTAATAAACATATATTGTACTCCTGAGACTAATTTTATATTTCAATTATATCTCAGTTTTTTAAACATTAAAAGCAAATCAATTTTTTTTTTTAAAGCAGTGAATCTTTGAGTAAAAAATACAGTCACAGGATGCGGACCAAGATCCCATTCTCCAAGTGAGCGAGAAGGCATTTCAGGCAAATGGGTAAAGGCATAACGAAATGGCTTATTTATGGGCTTTGAGGAGACTTGATGAAAATGGTGTCTATGTTAGAAAAAAAAAAAAAGTGGGAAATGCGGTTAGTTAGCAAATGAGAACATATCATCAAAACGTTGAATGTTAGGCAGAAGCGTTTAGATTTGTTTGAGCGGAAAACTTGGAATTATATTTACTCTCATTTTTCTCTCCATGTCCCAAGTTTGTGGAGAAAATAAAAGACTTCTTTTTGTTGAATAATTCCTTCCTGGAAGTCTTCTATTTGTAGTAATGACAGTCAAAACCCTCTGAAGGTATGTTAAGAATAGTTGCCGAAACCTCAAGCTGGGATTTTTAGCATTTATATGTTTTTTCATAAGGTTCTTTTTGCTATTTTTAACCCTAAATAATTTGGTTTGGAAGAATGAAAGAAATAATCCTTAATGAGAGGTGACTTTTTTTCCTGACAGCAAATAGATTTTTCATTTCAGCTGGTCTTAGGACATGGTGACTTTCTCAACTATCTTAAGCTGCTTTTGGTTGGTCTCAGAATCTGGAATAAGAATATATTATATCCAAGCGGGTGATACATGCCCTAATTTTTCATTTTTTTTTTAATTTAAAGCTTATTTCTATCATCTCATGCACTAAATTATTGTCAAAGGAAAGAAGAAAATTTGTGGAGTATGTATTATGGATCAAGATAGAGTAAGATGCAGGACAGGTAAAAGAACCAGATTCTGGTGGGCACTAATAAGGTCTGTTAAGACCATGCATCCAGCCAATGTGCTTCATAAGTTTTATTGAATCTTTACAAAAGCTTTAAGGAGTAATATTCTCCTCAATTTTACAAATGCAAAAAGCGAAGTGGTGCAGAGATGTAGAGAGATTTGGGCCAGAGGTCTTGGGTTGGGATCTCAGTTCTGTTATGTATTTCGTTGTAAGACAGTGCAGCTGATATGTTCACTTCTGTAGAATTAAATTATGCACACCACAGTAGGATGATTTTCCTGATCTCTTGATCATATTAGGTGCCTCCGCTATCTTACCGTAGCAATCGGTACTACTTTTCCCTCATCGCCATTGTTGTAGGATAACTACTGTGATAATGATACATTTCTTAAGAAAATGGTTATTCATAGTTGTATCCATTGTATTTAGTTCAGTTTCTGGTACCTGGTGTTTAATATTAACATTTATTGAGGGAATAAGTTTAAAAACTTAACTTTCTAGTCATCTATTTGCTGACAAAGGTCCGTATAGCCAAAGCTCTGTTTTTTTCCAGTAGTCATGTACGGATGTCAGAGTTGGACCGTGAAGAAGGCTGAGCACTGAGAATTGATGCTTTTGAACTGTGGTGCTGGGAAGACTCTTAAGAGTACATAGTTCAGCAAGTCCCTTGATCAAACCAGTCAATCCTAAAGGAAATCAACCCTGAATATTCACTGGAAGGACTGATGCTGAAGCTGTGGCCACCTAATGCGAAGAACTGACTCATTGGAAAAGACCCTGATGCTGAGAAAGATTGAGAGCAAGAGGAGAAGGGGGCAGCAGAGGATGAGATGGTTGGATGGCATCTTCGACTCAATGCACATGAGTTTGAGCAAACTCTGGGAGATAGTGAAGGACAGGGAAACCTGGTGTGCTGCAGTCCGTGGGTCACAAAGAGTCAGACATGACTGAGCTATTGAAAAACAACAATTTAGCTGAAATCAATCAGATGAAAATGGAGATGCTGGTAATGGTATGAAGTAACTTGCCATATTCCAGAAAAGCGTAGCCAAAAATATCTATTTTCACAAATTCCTAGGGATTTTTATCTAAAAAATAAAACAAATTTAACAAAATTATTTAATATTACAGACTGGCAACCCATATATGAAACTGACAGGTTAATTTTTTTCTTTACAACTGTATTGGTTTCCTAGAGCTGTAGTAACAGAGCAACACAAATTATGTGGCTTAAAACAAGAGAATTTTAATGTCTCAAAGTTCTGGAGTCTAGAAGTCAACACAGTCAGTTCCTTCTGAAGGCTGTGAGGGAAAATCTGTCCCATGCCTCCCTTCCTGGCTTCTGGTGACAGCCAGCAATCCTTTCTGCAGATGCATCATTACAACATCTGCCTTCCTCACATGACCTTTTCCTTGCATGTTTCTTCTCCCCTCTTTTCTTATAAGGACACCAGGCGTGTCAAATTAGGTTCCACCCTCGTGACCTCATCTTTGCTGCTGCTGCTGCTAAGTCACTTCAGTCGTGTCCGACTCTGTGCGACCCCATAGATGGCAGCCCAACAGTCTCCCCCGTCCCTGAGATTCTCCAGGCAAGAACACTGGAGTGAGCTGCCATGTCCTTCTCCAATGCATGAAAGTGAAAAGTGAAAGTGAAGTGGCTCAGTCGTGTCCGACTCTTTGCGACCCCATGGACGCAGCCTACCAGGCTCCTCTGTCCATGGGATTTTCCAGGCAAGAGTACTGGAGTGGGGTGCCATTGCCTTCTCCGACCTCATCTTTACTTGATTACATTTACAAAGACCCTATTTTGAAATAAGGTCCAGGACTTCCCTGGTGGCCCAATGGTAAAGAATTTGCCTTGCAATGCAAGGGACACGAGTTCAGTCCTTGGTCGGGGAACTAAGATTAAGCCCAGGCGCCACAACTAGAAAGTCTATGTGACACACTGAAAAGATCCCAAATGTCGTGCCCAAGATCCCGAATGCTGCAACTCAGAACCTACACAGCCAAGTAAAACAATAACGAGTTAAATAAGGTCACATCCGCAGGCACTAGAGTGTAGACTTCAACACATCTTTTTAGAGGCCAGATAAAACTGCAACAACTATGAATAGCATTGTTTTAAATATGTGAGTCAACAGTAGGATCATTAGACCTCAAATAAAAATCTAGATCTCTACTTCTCTTGAAAACTCAAAAGATCTTGAAAGAGAGAACTGGGTTTTCAAGATTGTGCAGCAACACAATATCAGCAAAGGTAAAGGGGCAAGATGTTGTATGATATATTGGAGAAATATTAGGTAATAAAGTCCAACTTTAGTGTATAAGCTTTAAGATATAGGACTACCAAAATGAATTTATTCAGGACAAGTTATTTCAGAATGAATGACTTATTTTTAAAGCCTGAAGTATAGTGAAAGTGAAGTCATGTCCAACTCTTTGCGACCCCATGGACTGTAGCCTACCAGGCTCCTCCATCCGTGGGATTCTCCAGGCAAGCGTACTGGAGTGGGTTGCCATTTCCTTCTCCAGGAGATCTTCCCAACCCAGGGATCGAACCTGGGTCTCCCGCACTGCAGGCAGATGCTTTACCATCTGAGCCACCAGGGAAGACTCATAATCAGGCAGAGCCCATGAGAAATGAGAAGGTAGTGTCAAAGGAGAAAATAAGGTCAATAATCACTTTTTCACAGAAACAGCTGAAACAGTGCAGCAATAATTAAGAGGGAAAAGACATGGGAAAATGAATTGCATCATATGACCCACCCATGGGCAAGATAAGGGCTTCCCTGATGTCTTAGATGGTAGAGTCTGCCTGCAATGCAGGAGACCTGGGTACGATCACTGAATTGGAAAGATCCCCTGGAGAAGGAAATGGCAACCCACTCCAGTATTCTTGCCTGGGAAATCCCATGGACAGAGGAGCCTGGTGGGCTACAGTCCATGGGATTGCATAGAGTCAGACATGACTGAGCAACTAAGCATGCATGGGCAAGATAAAAAGATGTATTCAGAAAAAAAAATTAACTCTATTTAAAATCATAATAGTCAAATTTTAAGGATACACAAAGAAAATTTCTAAAGGGACTCATGAGATGAGGGTAAAATGTTAATTGTCTCTTAAAGTTGTTTTATGTATTGCTAAATAGAAAGCTATTGGAGGTGATAGAATTCCAGTTGAGCTGTTTCAAATCCTGAAAGATGATGCTGTGAAAGTGCTGCACTAAATATGCCAGCAAATTTGGAAAACTCAGCAGTGGCCACAGGACTGGAAAAGGTCAGTTTTCATTCCAATTCCAAAGAAAGGCAATGCCAAAGAATGCTCCAACTACAGCACAATGACACTCATCTCACACACTAGTAAAGTAATGCTCAAAATTCTGCAAGCCAGGCTTCAGCAATACGTGAACCGTGAACTTCCAGATGTTCAAGCTAGTTTTAGAAAAGGCAGAGGAACCAGAGATCAAATTGCCAACATCTGCTGGATCATGGAAAAAGCAAGAGAGTTCCAGAAAAACATCTATTTCTGTTTTATTGACTATGCCAAAGCCTTTGACTGTGTGGATCACAATAAACTGTGGAAAATTCTGAAAGAGATGGGAATACCAGACCACCTGACCTGCTTCTTGAGAAACCTATATGCAGGTCAGGAAGCAACAGTTAGAACTGGACATGGAACAACAGACTGGTTCCAAATAGGGAAAGGAGTACGTCAAGGCTGTATATTGTCACCCTACTTATTTAACTTCTATGCAGAGTATATCATGAGAAATGCTGGGCTGGATGAAGCACAAGCTGGAATCAAGATTGCCGGGAGAAATATCAATAACCTCAGATATGCAGATGACACCACCCTTATGGCAGAAAGTGAAGAGGAACTCAAAAGCCTCTTGATGAAAGTGAAAGTGGAGAGTGAAAAAGTTGGCTTAAAGCTCAACATTCAGAAAACGAAGATCATGGCATCTGGTCCCATCACTTCATGGGAAATAGATGGGGAAACAGTGGAAACAGTGTCAGGCTTTATTTTTGGGGGCTCCAAAATCACTGCAGATGGTGACTGCAGCCATGAAATTCAAAGACGCTTACTCCTTGGAAGGAAAGTTATGACCAACCTAGATAGCATATTCAAAATCAGAGACATTACTTTGCCAACAAAGGTCCGTCTAGTCAAGGCTATGATTTTTCCAGTGGTCATGTATGGATGTGAGAATTGGACTGTGAAGAAAGCTGAGCGCCAAAGAATTGATGCTTTTGAACTGTGGTGTTGGAGAAGACTCTTGAGAGTCCCTTGGACTGCAAGGAGATCCAACCAATCCATTCTGAAGGAGATCAGCCCTGGGATTTCTTTGGAGGGAATGATGCTGAAGCTGAAACTCCAGTACTTTGGCCACCTCATGCGAAGAGTTGAATCATTGGAAAAGACTCTGATGCTGGGAGGGATTGGGGGCAGGGGGAGAAGGGGATGACGGAGGATGAGATGGCTGGATGGCATCACTGACTCGATGGACATGAGTCTGAGTGAACTCCCAGAGTTGGTGATGGACAGGGAGGCCTGGCATGCTGCGATTCATGGGGTTGCAAAGAGTTGGACACGACTGAGCAACTGAACTGAGCTGAATAGAACGGAAATAGAAAGTGGGCTTCCCTGGCCCAAATGGTAAAGATTCTGCATGCAGTGTAGGAGACCTGGTTCAGTCCCTGGTTTGGGAAGATACCCTGGAGAAGTGAATGGCTACCCACTCAAGTATTCTTGCCTAGAGAATTTCATGGACAGGGGAGCCTGGCGAGCTACAGTCCATGGGGTCACAAAGAGCTGGACACAACTAAGCAGTTAACACACTCTTTCAAATAGAAAAAATATGCAGCATTCAAGGGCAGTGGATTTAACAAAAGAGAACAGCAATAGATCTTTAGACCTAAATAGACACGAACCACTATTCTCCAGTCATTAAATTTTCGATGTCAAAACTCATTTTATGCTCATTTTTCACTTCCCCCTCCTGATCCAAGCATGTCTCTCTGCTGAATTCCCTGAGTTAAAAACTAACCCTGTTTTCCAGTCGTCTGAGATGCAAGCATCCCAGCCTCACCCTTTTCTCTGAATCACATTCAATCACGGATCTGGTCTTGTCGTTTTTTTACTTCATAAATAGATAAGGAAACATCTATTTCCTTTTCATCCTCACTATCCCCATCTTCATGAGGCCCCCTCCACCATACCCACTCTGCAAAATGGAGCTACAAATAATCAGGTGAATGCATCAAAGCAGGTGCTCATCATTCCTCCTGTGGACTATTGCACTTCCTGGAAATTGGTGTCCCTGTCACTTGCTTCCTCCAATTTTCTTTTATTTTACACTCAGACTATGGCCATTTGCACATCCTGTGTCCTATATAAAATACTCCCTCTACTCAAATGCCTGTGTGCATGCTCAGCTACTTCAGTCCTGTCCAACTCTTTGTGAGCGTATGGACTGTAGCCCAGGAGACTGTCCTCTGTCCATGAGATTCTCCCAGCAAGAAGACTGGAGTGGGTTGCTATGTCCTCCTCCTGGGGATCTTCCTGACCCAGGATTGAACCTGCATCTCCTGGGTCCCCTGCATTGCAAGCAGATTCTTTACTGCTGAGCCACTGGGGAAGCCCATTCAAATGCATATAATACCTACCTTTCCACCTTCTATTGCTTATCCCTCAACTCCATCTCCCTCTGTGGAGCCTTCCATATTGAGTTAGTTTCCTTTCTTCTGTGCTCTTTTAGCATCACTCTGTTTATATCTCAATGAACTTGCTCCTAAACTTTGGTCCATTGGTCCACAGTTTCCACAGCCTGGGAACCTGTGAAAAATGTAGAATCTCAGGTTCTTTCCCAGACTTACTGAATCACAATCTGCATTTTAAGGAAATCTGCAGGTGATTCTTATGCACACACATGTTTGGGATGTGTGAATAGAAATAATATTATCAGAGATTTGGATCTCTATCTTTTACCCTGAACTCCGAGCTCCTCTAGATAAGAGCCACATATTTTATTTCTGAATGCCTAACAAAGTGTCAGTGTATGCTGAGCATTTACAGTACATAAATGAGTGAAAGAGGAATAGAAAACAGATGGTTCAGTGGTCACCCGAGTGTTAGTGGCAAAACCAGGACTCTGCAGGCACGTACATATCAGAGCCTTTCTACCCCCCATGCTGTGCCACTTACGAAATGTCTTTCTTTTACATTTCCAACACTTAGAGATGGTGAATGATGCACTTATAGTCACAAGGCTATTTTAAGTGGCAAAGAGCACCCTAGAATACAACTCTTTATCTTGACACTGAGTTGAGGATCTTTCCATGGTGTCATTTGGCCTCTATCTGTCAGAAGAACAAGTGAAAAACACATTAATTGAACTTCTGTTCTCACAATTCAAGTTTCAAAGAGCATCTGCCACGATGAATAAATATATGTATTCCCCCAGTGTGCTTCAATTCAGTCAGTCCTGGATTACAGTCCAGTAAGCTAAGCTCCATGAACATGTTTATTTCAAAGTTAAAGGAAAAGCCTGAAATTAAACAAAAAGAAATAATTATAAATAGAAACATAATTACTCACTCAGTTTGCCAGTTTGATTTTTTTTCTATGTGGTTCAATAATTTCTAGCTTGTAACATTAAGTATATTTTTATAGTACATTTATAAAATGTTTGATATATAATGGTTACAAACTTTCCTTTAAGACATATTTATATTCCAGATGATACATTTACTTATGTATTTCCAGCATGCTTAAATATTTTGGGAAGGGAACAAATAGGACATTTATATAATTGCCACCAATAAGCTTTGTTTTGTTTCACTTTTGAAATAATAATCGTATTATGCCATCCTGTTCATTCATGAAGGCAGCAAATATTTATTATATGTGCACTATGTTTCAGGAACTGTCATAGGCTCTGGCCTCAGAAAATTCTGCCTCCAAGAGTCTTATGGATTAATGGGGGAGAGAGCCAAAGAAGCAAGCAGTTTCATGAAGGCAGGTGAAAACACAGGTCCTACAGGGCATCCAGGCAGAAAGAGCACCTGGTTCTGCAATGGAAGACCAGAAAAGTCTTTGCAAAGAGGTGGATGAAACTGGAGCCTATTATACAGAGCAAAGTAAGTCAGAAAGAAAAACACCAATGAAGTATACTAATGCATATATATGGAATTTAGAAAGATGGTAACAATGACCCTATGTGCGAGATAGCAGAAGAGACACAGATGTAAAGAACAGTCTTTTGGACTCTGGGAGAGGGCGAGGGTGGGATGATTTGAGAGAATAGCATTGAAACATGTATATTATCAGATGTGAACCTGATCGCCAGTCCAGGTTTGATGCGTGAGACAGGGTGCTAAGGGCTGGTGCACTGGGATGACCAGAGGGATGGGATGGGGAGGGAGGTGGGAGGGGGGTTCAGGATGGGGAACACATGTACATCCATGGCTGATTCATGTGAATGTATGGCAAAAAACACTACAATATTGTAAAGTAATTAGCCTCCAATTAAAATGAATAAATTAATTTTTTTAAAAGATGGCCATGAAGCCATGTCCTAAAAAAGAATAGAATTTAATTAGGCAAATTATGTGAAATGGGACTTGCCAGATATAACAGCTACACATGCAAGAGAAAGAATGTGTGTGCTCAGTTGCTTCAGTCATATCCGACTCTTTGCAACCCTATGAACTTTAGTCCTCCAGGTTCCTCTGTCCATGGGATTCTCCAGGCAAGGATACTGGAGTCCGTTGCCATGCCCTCCTCCAGGGGATCTTCCCAACACAGGGATTAAACCCACGTCTCCTGCATCTCCTGCACTGCAGGCAGATTCTTTACTGCTAAGGCACCATGGAAGTCCAAGAGAAAGAATGGAAGGTTCGAAATAGATGCAAGTAGTTCAGTATAGCGAGAGCAGAGCTTTGCTGGTGTGAAGGAGGGAAAGATAATAGAGAGTGAAAAGTGTTAATGCCAGACAGGAAAGTAATGGCAACATCATGAGGGGTGCTGGATGCCCCAAAAGCACTTTGGATGTCATGCTAAAAAGTAAGAGTGACAAGTAATGCACGTCTAGTGCTTATTATGGGCTCCACATTGTTCTAAATGTATCTCAATTTGTCTTCATAACTGGTATATGCTCTGGGTACTGTTATTACTCCTACTTTTATAGATAACGAAACTGAGGCAAAGAGAGTTAAAAGTCCTTTAGTAAAATTGTTCAGCTGGATGTTAATGGTGCTAGGCTTTTAAAGATGATGGGAAGGCATGATTAATTTTTGTTTTGTAAAGAGTGAAGAGTGACTTTAAGAAGACATTTCAGTAATCTAAGTTAAATAATCCAAAGAGTTGAACCAAACTGAGGCAACCAGGAGGAAAGAAGTAGAGGCCTCGAGAGATGTTCAGGGGGCTAGGACAGACATAGTGATGGGTCAAGAAGGTGTGAGGCCAAATATGTGACCAGATGCACTGCTCCAAACAGGCGTAAGTACCAGATTTTAGGGAATAAACAATCAATATGCATTTTCCATTACCGCATTTTTCATTAGAACAACTAAAATAAATATCAGCTAATTTCTAATTGATGACACATAAATTAAAAGTAATGCTCAAAATTCTGCAAGCCAGGCTTCAGCAATACGTGAACCGTGAACTTCCTGATGTTCAAGCTGGTTTTAGAAAAGGCAGAGGAACCAGAGATCAAATTGTCAACATCTGCTGGATCATCGAAAAAGCAAGAGAGTTCCAGAAAAACATCTATTTCTGCTTTATTGACTATGCCAAAGCCTTTGACTGTGTGGATCACAATAAACTGCGGAAAATTCTAAAGAGATGGGAATACCAGACCACCTGACCTGCCTCTTGAGAAACCTGTATGCAGGTCAGGAAGCAACAGTTAGAACTGGACATGGAACAACAGACTGGTTCCAAAGAGGAAAAGGAGTACGTCAAGGCTGTATATTGTCACCCTGCTTATTTAACTTCTATGCAGAGTATATCATGAGAAACGCTGGGCTGGAAGAAGCACAAGCTGGAATCAAGATTACCGGGAGAAATATCAGTCACCTCAGATATGCAGATGACACTACCCTTATGGCAGAAAGTGAAGAGGAACTCAAAAGCCTCTTGATGAAAGTGAAAGAGGAGAGTGAAAAAGTTGACTTAAAGCCCAACATTCAGAAAACGAAGATCATGGCATCTGGTCCCATCACTTCATGGGAAATAGATGGGGAAACAGTGGAAGCAGTGTCAGACTTCATTTTAGGGGGCTCCAAAACCGCTGCAGATGGTGACTGCAGCCATGAAATTAACAGATGCTTACTCTTTGGAAGAAAAGTTATGACCAACCTAGATAGCATATTCAAAATCAGAGACATTACTTTGCCAACAAAGGTCTGTCTGGTCAAGGCTATGGTTTTTCCAGCAGTCATGTATAGATGTGAGAGTTGGATTGTGATGAAAGCTGAGTGCCGAAGAATTGATGCTTTTGAACTGTGGTGTTGGAGAAGACTTCTGAGAGTCCCTTGAACTACAAGGAGATCCAACCAGTCTATCCTAAAGGAGATCAGTCCTGGGCGTTCTTTGGAAGGACTGATGCTAAAGCTGAAATTCCAATACTTTGGCCACCTCATGTGAAGAATTGACTCATTGGAAAAGACTGATGCTGGGAGGGATTGGGGGCAGGAGGAGAAGGAGATGACAGAGTATGAGATGGCGGGATGGCATCACTGACTCAGACATGAGTTTGAGTGAACTCCAGGAGTTGGTGATGGACAGGGAGGCCTGGCGTGCTGCAATTCATGGGGTCACAAAGAGTCGGACATGACTGTGTGACTGAACTGAACTGAACTGAAATTAGTTTGAACAGTGACATAATTTAAATGGATAATTGGAAGACCTAGCTTCATTTTATAATAAATGATGTAATCTGACTATGGTGTCACTTCATTATGTTGTTTACAGTACAGCTCTCGCTCATTCTCTTTTTTTCCTGCCAGTTTTAATTTCTCAGCAGAAGAGCCTCATCAGTAACTATTCTCCCAATGCTGGCAGGAAGTCAAAATTCAGGTTGTTCCCTGCAAGTTTTGAACTTTGCTTGGTAGATGACTCAGATTCCAGGTTGTGAATATCTTTCTTGATCCCATTCATCTTTCTGCCTTGTCTCTAGTTACCCTGTTTTTATGTGCCAATTTCTATGCTTGGGCTTTTCACCATGCAGTGCCTGCCATTCACATACACTTGATCCCTGGCCTTTCTAGTTCAGAACCCCATATTATCAGCTGCCAAACCAGTATCTCAGCTCATCAGTTCATATATAGTGATCTTTTCTCTTCTCCTCTGAGGTTTTTTTTTTTTTTTTTGGTAATATTGATAAAGTTATGATAAAACTAATTTTGTCAGACACTGTGTTGTTTATTAAACTTATTCATAATCTGTATTAAAATGCCAGGTAATTAGTATTCTTTAGTTTTGACCAATGGGCTAGTCCATTTCTGAAAAGACAGTTTTGAACTTTAAGACTTTTGTTGCTTCTTCTCATACTGTGACTATCCTTTTTTTTTTTTTTAATTGGATGTAGGGCCAAGCCTTGAACTGCCTTTAATATCACATCTTCACTTCCTTATCATTAAAGCAATTATCCTGTGTGTTTCTATTTCAGGTCTTCACCCAGCTTTTAATCTTGCCTGTACTTGGTTCTTCTCTTCCATATTCTTACCAGTTCCACAAGGGCCAAAATTCAGTCCCAGTGTTATTAATAGCTATTAATTCCCATTTTAGATTACATCATTATTAGAATAGCCAAAATCATAGTAGATCACCATATTTTAAAGATAATCTATCATAAAAGAAAGGTGAGAGAAGAGAATTTTATATTATTAAGAAGACAGAGGAATACTTACTACATTTATGAAAACCTAAAAACATAAAATGACAAGCATTTATCAGAGCAAGGATAAAGAAGCCAATATATTCTTTGTTATCAATTGTCTCAGTTTTTATCAATTATTATAAATAATAACAATAGAGCAAATCAGTGCACATTTTGAAGAACACAGGATCAAGGGTAAAATGGTTGATGGACAGTAAAAAAAAAGATAGTGGATTTGGAAAACATTGCAAATTTGGAAGAGATAACAAAAGAAAATTCCCAGCAGAGATTAAAAGCAAAAGCAAATATACTAATTAAAATGCCATAGTCTCTACATCTTTATCATTGACATTTAAAAAATCAGTTCATTGGCAGATTATTGTTATTTTCATCTACACCTGACTTCACTGTTTTTTGCAGGGGTTAGTAAACTACAGCTGGAGGACCCACTAGCTAAGAATAATTTTCACATTTTTAAATGGTTGAACAAAAATTTTATTTTTAAATGATTGAACAAAATCGAAGAATAATATTTTGTGATGCATAAAAATTAAATGCAAAATTCAGTGTCCATAAAGTTTCATGGGAATGCTGGCAGAGCTGAGGAGCTGCAGCAGAGACCCTATGGCCAGGAAAGCCTGAAACACTATCTGATCCTTTACAAAAAAGTTTGCCAGCCCCTGATTTTGCAACTAAGTTTCATCTTATTTGACAAAGGCCTTTAAACTCAAATATTTTGTAAGTATTCATTCCCCAAAGCAGTGGATGCCTGTATAATGGTGTAATACGTAAGTATATAAGTGAATAAACCAGCTGATTTCCTACATAGATCATCAGGTCATTTTCCAGACTATATAAAAACAATGACTTCTTTGGCATATGTGACAGTTGAACAGTCTATAAAACTTCTCTAAAATATTCTATTGGTTGCTTATTAATTCCTGGATGTTCTTCTGGAAAGTACTAAGGGATAGAATGAGGTTGGTTTGGATATACAATAGGAAATGAAAATCCTCAGAAATCCTAAAAAGGAACAGGGAATTGTGGTGAGATGAATAAAGGCGTCTACATAAAATGACTGTCATTTTTATAGCACATAAGAATGTCTTTGGGGAAATAAATGTGGCCTCTAAAAATTACTTGTATTTTTGGAACAAGTTTGCCATGTTAAATTGAACTTGACCTTGGTATGTAAAGGCCACTGAAGCAGTCCCTTGAGCAAATCCATTGTATTTACATAGGTCATCAATGTGCTCTACGACTTCACTTAATCTTTTTAAAAATACAAGAGCTTTTGTTTTTGTTTACATATACTTAAATTTGGAATTAAGACAACGATACAGTATATACATCAAAGGTCAGCACAATTCCATGTATAAGAAGTTGACACAAAGCAAGGTGTTTATGTTAATATTAGCCGACAGATTTTATTAAAGTTTAGGAATAGTATTTTTGCTAAACTGAATTTGAGACACTAATAAGATAAATTAACAAAATTATGTAGGAATGAAGAGGGGTTTTAAAAACTCATAATCCAAGAAGGAGTTTTTTCTTCCATAATTTCAGTGTTTAATGTATTTATTCATTTAAAAAGTATGTCTATTCAGTTGGCATCCATCACAGGCAAAGTGGTGTGGCTAAGTCCATGGGCTGTGGTAGGAAAAGACCTGACTTCAAACCCCAACCCATCTGTAACTAACAGGATGTACTTAGGCAATGTGACTAACTTTTTTTTGTACCTTAGTTTTTCTCCCTAAAATTAGATGTAATAATATGTCCATGTTGTAAAGTTAACATAAATATTAGTTCATTGTTATGGTCATTTTATGCCAGGCCCTGTGTGAAGAGTTTTAACATAGTATAAGTATGAACATTTACTATCTTCTTGATTTTTCTGTCAGCTCATGACAGTGAAAGTGTTAGTTATTTAGTCATGTTCAACTCTTTGTGACCCCATGGACTGTAGCCTGCCAGGCTCCTGTGTCTATGGGGATTCTCTAGGCAAGAATACTGGAGTGGGTTGCCACCGCCTTCTCCAAGGGATCTTCACAACCCAAGGATTGAACCCTGGTCTCCTGCATTGCAGGGAGATTCTTTACCGTCTGAGCCACCAGGGAGGCCCATCAGCTCATGGAGTAGATCATTATTACTGGCCCCTTCAGCTGCATGTTTTTGTATTTTTTTTTTTTTTGTAATGTTAGTGAGAAAATGAAAATGTTCCAAACAGCACTGTCGCTTGTGAAATCTACCCATCGTCTGTTCATATTAAATCTTCACCTAACCAGTGATCTTTAGTTACATCTGTATAATAAAATATAATAGCCATTGTCTGCCGTAATATGGGGATTTAATATAGCTGGTCAGAAAGTAGTTTCTGAATGCATATTCCCACTGTGTGAACATCCCTGTAATCATGGAGCTAGTCTTACAGAAAGATTGTGGGAGCCAGTCTGACTGTAAGCTTCCCTTGAATGAAGTCCTGTTTTTAGCTGGTGTTGGCTTGAGGAGACTGGAGCACACCCAGCGGTCACATCCAGGACCTCACTAGGAATTTCCCCTACACAGACATGACTCAAGTCAGCTAAATAAAACCCAAAGTCCCCAAGTATGAGAACTTCTTGTTGCTTGGATGAGCAGACATTTCTGAATGCCTGTTCCGATTGTCTTATTTTCCTGTCATAACCCTGTTGGGAAATTTGGACCCATCCTATGTTATAGCACACTGTGCAGAATTTTGACCAAGTATATTTTTGTCCAAAATGAAAACATACTTCCCTGAATTTACAAAACATTGCTCTATTGTGAGGGATGGACTGTGGGAGTCGCTGTGAGTAAAGTCTTCTTTGAAGATTTGGTCTTGGTTCAGTATTGCCTGTCAAAAGATGGATCCAAGGGGGATTCCCTGTAAGTGTGAGAGACTCCCTAATAGAATTACTGTGAAAGGGGAAACCAGACAGTCTGGAGGGCCATCATCTTTTCCTTCAAAGCATATTTGTGATCTTTCCCAAAGGGGAGGGAAAAGATTCCATGTTATCTTGAAAAGTTTGGATCATCCCTCAGAGGTGACATCTAGGCCACTGAAGAAATGACTCAGATGAGACATGAGGCAAATTAGAGGGAAAGTCCCCAGATTTCCTTATGGAGAACCTTGGAGCCAAGTCTCTCATGAAAAGATTTCTGTACCAAGAATCCACACTCTTCAGTTCAGTTCAGTCACTCAGTCGTGTCCGATTCTTTGCAACCCCATGAATCGCAGCACACCAGGCCTCCCTGTCCATCACCAACTCCCGGAGTTCACTCAGACTCACGTCCATTGAGTCCGTGATGCCATCTAGCCATCTCATCCTCAGTCATCCCCTTCCCCTCCTGTCCCCAATCCCTCCCAGCATCAGAGTCTTTTCCAATGAGTCAACTCTTCGCATGAGGTGGCCAAAGTACTGGAATTTCAGCTTTAGCATCATTCCTTCCAAAGAAATCCCAGGGCTGATCTCCTTCAGAATGGATTGGTTGGATCTCCTTGCAGTCCAAGGGACTCTCAAGAGTCTTCTCCAACACCACAGTTCAAAAGCATCAATTCTTTGGTGCTCAGCCTTCTTCACAGTCCAACTCTCACATCTATACACGACCACAGGAAAAATCATAGCCTTGACTAGACGGACCTTTGTTGGCAAAGTAATGTCTCTGCTCTTCAATATGCTATCTAGGTTGGTCATAACTTTACTTCCAAGGAGTAAGTGTCTTTTAATTTCATGGCTGCAGTCACCATCTGCAGTGATTTTGGAGCCCCCCCAAAACAAAGTCTGACACTGTTTCCACTGTTTCCCCATCTATCTCCCATGAAGTGATAGGACGAGATGCCATGATCTTTGTTTTCTGAATGTTGAGCTTTAAGCCAACTTTTTCACTCTCCTCTTTCACTTTCATCAAGAGGCTTTTGAGTTCCTCTTCACTTTCTGCCATAAGGGTGGTGTCATCTGCATATCTGAGGTTATTGATATTTCTCCCGGAAATCTGGATTCCAGCTTGTGCTTCTTCCAGCCCAGCGTTTCTCATGATATACTCTGCATAGAAGTTAAATAAGCAGGGTGACAATATACAGCCTTGACGTACTCCTTTTCCTCTTTGGAACCAGTCTGTTGTTCCATGTCCAGTTCTAACTGTTGCTTCCTGACCTGCATACAGGAGTCTCAAGAGGCAGGTCAGGTGGTCTGGTATTCCCATCTCTCTCAAAATTTTCCACAGTTTATTGTGATCCACAGAGTCAAAGGCTTTGGCATAGTCACTAAAGCAGAAATAGATGTTTTTCTGGAACTGTCTTGCTTTTTCAATGATCCAGTGGATGTTGGCAATTTGATCTCTGGTTCCTTTGCCTTTTCTAAAACCAGCTTGAACATCAGGAAGTTTGGGGAAGGATATTTCTTGAATTTGCCATGTTCAAATCTATTGGCTATCTCCAGACTGTGTTGGAGTTGAGAAAACAAAGTGAGACTCTGTGGGGAAAAAAATTTCCCAAATTTCTGCACACAATGGAAAATTGGATGGATAACCATTAAGTTTAACCAAGCTTTGTTCAATAATCTTTCATTAATATACACATATTAAAACAATCCATTGTAACTTCAAAGAAATTAGCCAACTTGGTTTACTAAGAGTTTCTTTAATATTATAAAACTGAGGCAGTGGGTACTGCCAAGTCCCAGGCATATGGCTCCACCATGTGGATGAGCCTCTGCAAGTTACACTGACAATTTTTTTAAAAGAAGTTAGTCATAATGAAAATCCGAGATCAGAGGCCAAACTCTCATTTTATATGTAAGACAAGAGAACTCAAGAGCTTAAATGATTTACCCAGTCACACTTCAACACTAAGGCTAGCAGCTTCGGGTTCTTTTTATTAAAGTAGTTGCATAAACTAATTAAATCTTACTGTTATTTCACCCATTCATTTATTTTAATTATTAAATAATCAGATTAAGCATGTTCAATGGGTATGCCCTTCATTTTTGTCTGCTCAGAATCTAACACCCCTTTTTATTGGGTAGGAATCTTGTTATGGAAATACCTTTGGGGAACCAGAAGGAACATTCATTTCCTCTTCTCACCCCGAGAGCTAAGATGCAGACATGTCTCTTAGGTTTGGTCCGCAGGAAGCTTTATATGGGAATGTTGGAGCTTTAGGAAGTGACAAAATCAGCGGTAGATGAGGGTTGCTCTGGAGGCAGCTGCGCAGTTAACTCACAGTGGTTCCAGGCCTTCATGCTAGAGCAGCAGCCAGGACCCAGTGGCAGCGCTGCTAATGGGGATATTCTGTCCAGGCTGATCCTGAGGGAGAGGCTTAGCTGCCTTCTCTGCTTCCCAGTCTCTAATCCAGGCCCCTTTCCTGAGCGTGATTCTCTAGACTGATAGACTGTCTGAGCCAACATTTTTTTCTTCCAATGAAGTCCTTTTCTGCTTTGTAGAATCAGAGTAGGCTTCCGCTATGTAAGCAAGACCCCAGTTTAAACAGAAACTGTTAACAGTGAGTTGCAGCACAGAACCTCAGTGAAATTGGGCAGGATCCAGGGCTTTTACCTGGCTTTGTTGAGGGTGAAGGAATAGAAATTCTAGTCATTTTAGAGATAGAATGTAGATCTGCCTGATTCTAGTATGAAGAACTGAAACAGCTAATTAACTTATTTCTTGTGGTTCCTGGGAATGAAATCCTCCCACTCTCTGGCCATCATGGTCTTGTGGTTGCCAAGAGAGGCCTTATGTAATTCCTTCAGTCATCAGCCTTCGTCCTTGAGTCAGTCCAATCTAGGTACCAGGTATGGGGGAAGGAGACTTCAGATGGCTCCAGCCCATAGTTAATGAGTCATCCTCAAGCTCGGGATATCCTAACTGAGGCAGACATCACAGGACAGGGGAAAACCTTCCCCAGGGTTCCACCTGAATTCTTTACCTACAGAATTCATGATCCCAATAGAGTGATTGCTTCAAGCCACTAAAAAAATAAACTGAAAGTTAGTCACTCAGTGGTGTCCAATTCTTTGTGACCTATGGAAGGTAACCCACAAGGTTCCTCCATCCATGGAATTCTCCAGGCAAGAATACTGGAATGGGTTGCCATTTCCTCCTCCAAGGATCTTCCCGACTCAAGGATCAAACCCTGGTCTCCTGCATTGCAGGCAGATTCTTACTGTCTGAGCCACCAGGGAAGCCCTAAGCCACTAAATTGTAGGTTAGTTCTATAAACACCAAAGATAATCAGAACAAGAACCTATGCCAATCCAGTGGCTAATGAAACTAGTCAGATAGCCAGGCAGTTGGAAAGAGCAGGATTGGAGGATGACGGAGGAGTTTGGGGAAAGCGTATGTTGAACAAATCTGTGCTCTCATAATGTGAGTACCTTTCTTGGGAGGTTATATGTTCACCACAAAGCTTGTGTGGATATGTGACCCACTCCATAAATATAGGTTAATCTCCTTTCTTGGCAATGTCAGTGGGTTCCTGAACCAAATGTTTGTCATAGAGGGAATAAAGGTTATCTTATCCCTGGTTTCAACAACATGGAGTTCTCATCAGTGGCCATCCAGCTACAGGGAACACTCCTTTTTCTAGTATCAGTAACTGATCATGGGCTTCTAAAAAGCATTATACCTAGAGAGACCAAAGAACAATTTAATGTCAAACAGCTCAGCTGATAAAGAATCTGCCTGCAATGCAGGAGATCCTAGTTTGATTCCTGGGTTGGGAAGATCCCCTGGAGAAGGGATAGGCTACCCACCCCAGTATTCTTGGACTTCCCTGGTGGCTCAGCTGGTAAAGAATCCACCTGCAATGTGGGAGACCTGGGTTTGATCGCTGGGTTGTGTAGATCCCCTGGAGAAGAGAACAGCTACCCACTCCAGTATTCTGACCTGAAGAATTCCATGGGGTCGCAGGGTCAGACATGACTGAGCAACTTTCACTGTTTACACAGAACACCAGTCATCTTTATGGTATGGGGAGCAGAGAACAGCAATTTTTCCAAATTGCAGCAGATATTCTGAATTTATTTTTGCTTTCCCTTATCATTTTTCTCTGTCATTGTGCCACCTGTAGATTAATTGGTTGCCTTATGCAAAGACATGGTACCCCACACCAATAGTTTCAGTTTAAAGGAAGTCATTTTTTAAAGAAACAGGAAGTCAACGAGTTAATGTTCCAGGGGTTCACTGTTCCTTTTGCATACCGCATTCCTAGTCACTTAGGTAAATTTCACCTGAGAGTCAACAGTGTGGGGGTTTGATGTGTTGTCCTGCAGGACATGTTATACACTTTGAATAAATGATTACCACATGGAGTTCCTTTTCCACTTAGAATATTCAAGTCGGAAACTCTAGGGTTTGAAATTGGGATGGAGATTCTCGGGGTTATATTTATTGACTCTCATGCCAATTGTTTGCTTTCTATCCTTTTGATTTTAGATTCTGATGGAATCGTTACATGAGGATTGGAATTCCACTGAATTGAAAAGTAAGGCTGAACCTAATCAGATTGGGTTCTTCATGCCCTATGTGTGTTTGTGTGTGTATGCTCAGACACGTCCAACTCTTTGCAACCGCATAGGCTGAAGCCTGCCAGGCTCCTCTGCCCACGGGATTTCCCAGGCAAGAATACTGGAGTGAGTTGCCATTTCCTTCTCCATGGCATCTTCCCGACCCAGGGATTGAACCCACATGTCCTGTATCTCCTGCATTGCAGGGAGATTCTTTACTGCTGAGCCATTGGGGGAAAAAACAGAAACCTACAGAGAAGGACTTCCCTGGTGGTCCAGTGCTTGGAAACTCACCTTCCAGTGCAGGGGACACGTGTTCCATCCCCGGTCAGGAAACTAAGATCCCACTTGCAGTGGGGCAGCTGGGCTCAAGTGCCACAACTAGAGAGCCTGTGCTTTAACTAGAGAAGCCCGTGCACCATAATGAAAGATCCCACGTGCTACAACTAAGACCCAACACAGCCAAGTAAATAAATACTAAAAAACACCAACATCACTACAGACAGAAGATGATGACTGTTGCTGTGTTGCTATGTTTGTCTGTTCTCCTTAAGGGAAAATAGACTTACTGTCACAGTGGTGGGTGGAAGGAAATGTCAGTATACTGCAAGCTGACTTAAACAAAGTCAATGGGGGCTCAGCTCCCTCACCATATTGGGTAAAAATTCATGACCCACTGATACGCAAACTAAAGCAAAGGAAAGTATAATGGACAACGGGAGTCGCAGAATTCAGTTAAGGCCTCAGTCGAAGAAGCCATGGTTACTTGTGCTGTATCACGTTGCTTTCTTTGTGTTAGTGTTTGCAGCCAAGAACTTGGACTGGTACAGTCTCCAAATTTGGTGTTAACTCATTTTTCTGGAAAGTGATAGAAAAATCACAGTCCAGTTTAAGTTTATAGCTATTGGAGTAATATAAATTTGCATCGATTTTAAATTGTATTATCTAAGTTAATTATAATTTAGGAAGAGTTGCTGTATTTCAAGTAGACAGACATATAAATTTTCAAAATAGAATTTATTTGATTTAAATATTTATTTGACTTAAACATTTCATCAGGTAGTGAATGACAGTGACATGGGAAATTATTCATTTTTAGTATCATAGTATTTTATGATTAAAAATACTTATTTCTCAACTTTACATAAAATATTTTCTGTATTAATAATGTTTTAATAATACATTAATAATACTAATCTTTTCTGTAATAAGGGCATTTCAAATAGTCGCCACAATAAAAATAAACCCTTTTCTTAAATATTCTTAATAATAAAGTAATAGAATATGGAGAGTCCCAGAAAAACATCTATTTCTGCTTTATTGACTATGCCAAAGCCTTTGACTGTGTGGATCACAATGAACTGTGGAAAATTCTGAAAGAGATGGGAATACCAGACCACCTGACCTGCCTCTTGAGAAACCTATATGCAGGTCAAGAGGCAACAGTTAGAACTGGACATGGAACAACAGACTGGTTCCAAATAGGAAAAGGAATACATCACGCTGCTTATTTAACTTATATGCAGAGTACATCATGAGAAACGTGGGGCTGGAAGAAGCACAAGCTGGAATCAAGATTGCCGGGAGAAATATCAACAACCTCAGATATGCAGATGACACCACCCTTATAGCAGAAAGTGAAAAGGAACTCAAAAGCCTCTTGATGAAAGTGAAAGAGGAGAGTGAAAAAGTTGACTTAAAGCTCAACATTCAGAAAACGAAGATCATGGCATCTGGTCCCATCACTTCATGGGAAATAGATGAGGAAACAGTGGAAACAGTGTCAGACTTTATTTTTGGGGGCTCCAAAATCACTGCAGATGGTGAAATTAAAAGATGCTTACTCCTTGGAAGAAAAGTTATGACCAACCTACATAGCATATTAAAAAGCAGAGATATTACTTTGCCAACAAAGGTCTGTCTATTCAAGGCTATGATTTTTACAGTGATCATGTGTGGATGTGAGAGTTGGACTGTGAAGAAAGCTGAGCACCGAAGAATTGATGCTTTTGAACTGTGGTGTTGGAGAAGACTCTTGAGAGTCCCTTGGACTGCAAGGAGATCCAACCAGTCCATTCTAAAGGAGATCAGTCCTGGGTGTTCATTGGAAGGACTGATACTGAAGCTGAAACTCCGATACTTTGGCCACCTCACGCGAAGACTTGACTCATTGGCAAAGACTCTGATGCTGGGAGGGATTGAGGGCAGGAGGAGAAGGGGATGACAGAGGATGAGATGGCTGGATGGCATCACCAGCTCGATGGACAGGAGTTTGAGTAAACTCTGGGAGTTGGTAATAGACAGGGAGACCTGGCGTGCTGTGATTCATGGGGTCACAAAGAGTCGGTCACAACTGAGTGACTGAACTGAACTGAACATTAATATATTAAATTAAGTAGCTTATTATTGGGGAAAAGTGTGTCAAATTTATAATTCTAAGCAGTTTTCATTATTGAAGAAACCATAGTATACCATGATATTTGGTACATTAAACTAACATAGATATTTTAAGTTTTAAGAACTGATAACTAGGCTGTGGAATGGAAATAAGAATTTCATAAATGTTAAGATTATTTGCTACCAGAAAGGAAAATTAAGTGCTGCAGGGTACATGCTTTGGATCATACAAAGAAAATAACGTAATGATTTGGGGTTGTTGGAGTCTTTCAAGATAAATTGGTAGTTATGTAAGAATATTATTTCAGTGTTTACAGAGTAATTTATCACAGAAAAATGTTCAATTAAGATCCCAGAATGATTTACCACAGACATTTTAAGCATATCCAAACATTTTCCCATAAATTAAACATGATGTAATTGAGTGTTACGTTAGTAATGTACCGCTGTTGATTCATGTGGAAATCACAGACGTTTCACTGATTACTATCCTTTCACCATATTTAGTGTTGATATGATAAGTATTTTCACAAGATTTTCAGTAAGTCAACTTCAATGTACCATTTTAAAGATTGAAGCAGTTTTCAAAATGTCATAATCCATTTATTCAGGTTTGTATACTGTTTAGAACTTACAAATAAGTGCTATTAGGATTACTTCAAGTAAAACTATGTATTTAAATAAGACATTTACCCACGAGAATTCTTCATGTTTACCAGTACATGACTTGTGTGTGCTCAGTTGTGTCAGACTCTTTGAGACCCCATGGACTGTAGACTGCCAGGCTCCTCTGTCCATGGGGTTTTCCAGGCAAGAATGCTGGAGTGGGTTGCAGTTCCCTACTCCAGGGGATCTTCCGAGATCTGGGATTGAACCCTTGTCTCTTTCATCTCTTACTTTGGTAGGCAGATTCTTTACTACTGAGCCGTCTGGGAAACCCCGATATATGACTTATTATCTGCTAAATAGTGATTCTTTCTTATGGATATTCATTTTGGGTATTCTAACATAAACATAATTAAAGCAGTAGGCTATTTCATAATTTTGGTCTTTGGTTTTCCTAATAATCATACAAATTATTTAGCCCATCTTTATTTATATCTAGATAAGCACCCAGAACAATTTAGGGTAGATGATTGAGAGTTTATTTCACATGTAAAATCTTTTTTGAACTTTTAAACAAGGAAAAAATGAGAATGGAAAAGTTAGATGGAGCCAGGAATGAGGTATCTAAAAAGCATACACTTGCTACTGAACTGCAAATCTGGCTCCAAGCTCTCCAGCAGCCAGATATTCCTTAAATAGCTTGAGGCTGTCTTTACACAGAAGTGAAAACCAGTCTGAATGACCTTGAGGCTATTCAAAGTTAGTACAGTATAAGCTTAGTACAGTATAAGAAGATTATAAATGAACCATGCTTTACACAATAGATTCATTACTGATAAACTACAGAAACAAAAATTTTGTACATGAAATAATGTTATAAATATACTCATGGAGGGATCATAAATGATCCCTTTTAAAGAAAACCAAAAAATGATTCCTTGTGTAACATGGAACTAATACACATACTTCTCTCATGTGCTTAGAATTTTTAATATTGGATTTACCAAAGAGTCGATATGTAACATAAGGCCATCCTCTCATCTCAGTATCGTGGCAGTAGAAATATTTAATGTATGCACCGAAGGGAGTAGGTTGAGACTATGTAAAATCCTTTAACTTTTGTTTGTTTAGCTGTATTTATCATGTTTCATTGCTTCTGTTCAATTTTCTGAGTGCATAGGGCAACCTACAATTTAAATTCCTTTGTACAATACACATGTATTATCCAGTGTTTGAAAATAGAAATACACACATCTTTAGTCATATTCAAAGATAACTCTAACATTCACCAGTTATAGCCTACCATGGCAAACTCTAGATATTGAACCCAGTATCACTTAAAATATCTTACTGTTTTTTTTAAAGCCTTGCATTTACTAAAATGGGTAATCTTTTATGATCCTTGAAATAAAAACAATCAGATGAATTAGACAGTTTACATCTAAAGGGAGCTTTATGAAGTTATCAGTTTCCTATTTTGCAAGAGAAAAGCACAGGATGCCAAGAGTGTTTTCCTTCCTGTTGTATTCCAAGGCACCACACTGCTGCTGCTGCTGCTAAGTTGCTTCATTCGTGTCCGACTCTGTGTGACCCCACAGACGACAGCCCACCAGGCTTCTCTGTCCCTGGGATTCTCCAGGCAAGAATACTGGAGTGGGTTGCCATTTCCTTCTCCATTAGGCACCACGCTGAGCTAATGCATAATAGGTTCTTGGTATGTTTAATGAAAGAAAGAAAGTGAAGTCGCTCAGTTGTGTCTGTCTCTTTGTGACGCCATGGATTGTAGCCTACCAGGCTTCTCTGTCCATGGGATTTTCCAGGCAAGAGTACTGGAGTGGGTTGCCACTTCCTTTTCCAGGGGATCTTCCTGACCCAGGGATCAAGCTTGGGTCTCCTGCATTGTAGGCAGATGATTGTTTAATGAAGGTGAGGTATTTGAATATTATTTCATGATGACATTGCTTAAGTGTTCACCTATGATGATTAAATTAAGCTTCAGAGGTACTCTTATGAAAACAGAGAAATATGACTTCTATGTCATCTATAAAAGCAGTGAAACAGAAAATGTAACAGTGTTACATTCTCATTTAGAGAAGCATAAGTTTTTGTAATACTGTCTGGTATTTTCAAATGCTTAAAGAACTAAGTCAAAGAAAACAGTCAAATTAGAGTCTTTGCTTATAATCAAGACTTCGTAACAAAATGAAAAGTCTAACTTTTACTTATATTTAGTAAGTTGAAAAGTATTTTAGGGCAGTTGATCCACTTAGACTGAAAATGTTTCAATATGAATAACTCAGAAAATAAATCATTAGCAACACAGAATGAAAATACAATATTGCAAACAGACTAAGCAACAGATACCTGGCTAGTTTACTCCAACACCAATGAAATACTATTCAAACTGTATGACAAACAGTTTAGAAATCCAAATACTATAGAAATACTACTCAACTATATGACAAACTGTATACAGTAAGTGACAAAAGCTGTTTTAAGAACAAGTTGGAAAGTACACTTAATTTTCCCACAAAGCATTTATTTTTACTGTGTAAATGTTAGGTTGATACAAAAGTAATTGTGGTTTCAGACCATGAATTTTAAATCATTATAACTGGGCTCAAGCACATCTTTAATAATCAAAATAGGAACCATTACAATCAACACATTTTTGCCAGCAAGAAATAAGTTTGTTTATTCTTGTAGCGTAAAAATCTGTGCTTCAGGATTTGAAGAACTCTTGGAAAGTACTTTCTGCCTCCTGCTGGTTGTGGAGGCATTTTCCCTGCAAAAACTTGTTGAGATGCTTGAAGAAGTGTTGGTTGGTTGGCAAGAGATGAGGTGAATATGGCAGACGAGGCAAAACTTCGTAGCCCAATTCATTCAACTTTTGAAGCATTGGTTGTGGGATGTGTGGTCAGGCGTTGTTGCAGAGAATTGGGCCCATTCTGTTGACCAATACCGGCTACAGGTGTTGCAGTTTCTGGTGCATCTCAACGATTTGCTGAGCATACTTCTCAGATATAATGGTTTTGCTGGGATCAGAGAGCTATAGTGGATCAGGCCGGCAGCAGACCACCAGTGACCATGACCTTTTTTTGGTGCACTTTGGCTTTGGGACGTGCTTTGGAGCTTCTTCTCGATCCAGCAACCGAGCTGATCATCTCAGGTTGTCTTGGTAACATCCACTCTTCCTCGCATATAACAATCCAATCGAGAAATGGTTCCTTGTTGTTGCGTAAAATAAGAGAAGACAACACTTCAAAACAATGATTTTTTGCGGGGGGCAGCTCATGAGGCACCCATTTATTGAGCTTTTTCACCTTTCCAATTTGCTTCAAATGCCAAACGACTGAAGAATGGTCGACACTGAGCTCTTCGGCAACTTCTCGTTAGTTGTAAGAGGATTAGCTGCGATGATCCGCTCAGTTGGTCACTGTTGACTTCCAATGGCTGGCCACTGCACTCCTCATCTTCAGGGTTCTTATCTCCTTGGCAAAATTTCCTGACCCACCACTGCACTGTACGTTCATTAGCAGTTCCTGGGCCAAATGTGTTGCTGATGTTGCCAGTTGTCTCCGCTGCTTTACAACCCAGTTTGAACGCCAATTAACAAAAAAAACAGTCAAATTTGTTTTTTGTCTAACATCAGTTCTATTGTCTAAGATAAATATACACAGCAAGTAATGTCATTAGAAGGAAAACATAAAGTGAGAAATGGGCATTAAAATGATGTATAACATAACCACAGTTGTTTAAGAATGTATTCCCACGTCAAACAGCAAAGTTCAGCAATGCAAAAGAGCAATTACTTTTGCACCAACCTAATATAAAGAAATTTAAAGCATTTACTCTGTTTGTAACAGAATTTGAATAGAAGACAGGAATAATTAGAAGATGTTCTTAATGACATGAAGCTATTGTTGTTTAGTTCTTCTAAGAAAGTTAACCATAACCATAAACTTAGCCACAACCACTTAACCATGAAGTGCTGTTTAAGGGCTAGAGTTGAATTAACCTTTATTTATGTCCACTACTGAAAATGAAATTATAGCTAGTCAGCCAAGATATCTTTAAGCACACACACACACACACACACACACACACACACAAAATAGGGTGAGAATAAAGGTACATTAGTGAATTAACTGTAAATAACATATAGAAATAAAGGATAAAATAATTATATCAAGATGGAAGGTAAAGAAAAAAAATTTAGTAAAAAGTACTGAAAAGGGAGCCTTAAAGCCATATTGAAAAGAAATTTGTAAGAGGAAAGAAGAAAGGAGCAATATAAACATCTGCTGTAGTTGAAGGAAGAAAAGGAAGAAAGGGAGGGAAGGAAAGAGGGAGGCAGGAAGGGTATGATCTCTTTTATTTATTTATGTATGTATCCATTTATTTATTTACTTCTGGCTCTGCTGGGTCTTTGCCGCAGTTCACCGGCTTTCTTTAGTTGCCCTGAGTGGGGGCTACTGTCTAGTTGCAGAGCTCGGGCTTCTCGTTGAGGTGGCTTCTCTTGTGGAACACAGACCTATAGCATGGTCTCAGCAGTTGTGGCAGAGAAGGCAATGGCACCCCACTCCAGTACTCTTGCCTGGAGAATCCCATGGATGGAGGAGCCTGGTAGGCTGCAGTCCATGGGGTTGCGAAGAGTCAGACAGGACTGAGTGACTTCACTTTCACTTTTCACTTTCATGCATTGGAGAAGGACATGGCAACCCACTCCAGTATTCTTGCCTGGAGAATCCCAGGGACGGGGGAGCCTGGTGGGCTGCCGTCCATAGGGTCGCACAGAGTCAAACACGACTGAAGTGACTTAGCAGCAGCAGCAGTAGTTGTGCAATATGGGGTTAGTTGCCCCAAGGCCTAGGGGATCTTCCTGGACCAGAGATTTAATCCATGTCCGCTGCACTGGCAGGCAGATACTTAACCACTGAACCTCCAGGGAAGTCCAAGAGTAAGAGATCTCAAAGTTCACTACAAATTGAAGACCCTACTCCAGAAGATTGTTCTCAGTCTCTTTTCTCACCAGAGTGGCTATTTCAGAAGTGTAAGCTCTAAACATAATCGCTTTCCTTGGAGGCGAATGGCAAGGAGTTTTTAAAATCTTTGTTTCCAGTTTTGGTGTGTTTGGTTGGTTTCTGTCACTGGGGATAGGAAGAGAAAGCCCTATCTGTTCTTCTAATGGCAAAGAAAACTCTCCATTATTTATCTTATATTCTCTTGCATATCTCAAGCAACAGTTTAAGAAATTTAAAAAGAAAAAAAAAATCACCGAATCCTTATTCCTATTTTAACACCATTGCTTCCATTATTCAATGTTAACCTTCTAGTTTATTCACATCACATGGTATAATCAAAGTAAACAGACCATTTAGTGCTCTGATTTTTAACATGCTGTTTTTCTATGTTATTATGCAGTTTATATTTATCATTATTTGAGGGAATGAAATATTCCATGTTGTTTACTTGTCTATTTCTCTATTGTTGAACAATCAGTATGCTCCTTAGGTTTTATTTATAATTGACACTATATTTGAATTCTCTCTCCATTTATGGTTTTTTTTTTCCTTTTTAATTATTGCCTTAGGATAAATTCCCAGGAATAGGAGGAACTGTGCCAAATATTATGAACATTTATAGTGCACTTTGTAAATGTTGCCAAATTGTTTTCTAAAAGGAATAAACCAATTTATACTTTGATCAGCAGTATCTGAACATATCCATTTTCTCCAAAAGTTGACAGCAATTTTGCTTTATCATTTAACCACACACATGCTTTGGGATTTTTTTTTCCTCTACTATCCAAAAGGGATAAGTAGATGAACATGAAAAGAATGGAACTTTTAACTTAGTCAGTTTGGAATGACTGTGGGTTCTTGTTTTCATTCAATAGCTGTTGTTACATCCACTCAAAGAAATATTATGCAGGAATAACTAAGGATAAACACAAATGCTACATAGTAACATAAAAAACACATTCTGGAATTCAATTCAAAGGAAAAGGAAGACTTAAAGGGTTTGGCTTGTCCACTTATGTTTCCAAACCCACACCATCTGAGAGACAACTGTGTATACTCAGTCTCCTTTCATGCCAAAAACTTTCTTGCAACACAGTCTGTTTCCAAGGGTAATACAAATCTATTTTTCCAAGAACACTGCTTGCTGCCTAACCATTTCTAGCTACCTACAAAGTTTCAGGAGAGACAGATCAACTCTGAGGCCCTGTAACTTCTCTGGATGGGTGTAATAAGTCACTTGGGAACATTGCAAAACATTCTTTCTTAAAGAATAGGGCATCTATCTAATTCTTTTCCTGGTAGTTATCTATCTGGTCCTTTTCTAATTAATTGCAATTAAATTGTAAAAAAAAATTAAGGTATTGACTTAAACTGCAACATTAACAAAAATATCTGCTCAATATTAAACTCTTCTATATCCATTTATGTATGGTCAGGCCAGTCAAGACGGCTGTTCTCTTATTCTCTGCTCAACCAGAGAACTGTTGCCTCTGTAAGCCCCCCTGCTCAACCAGGCTCTGCTTCTCTCACATGAATATCCAATCCTCTTAATCATGGAACCTAATTAACTGCCTGCGTGCTTGCCCCTTGCCTCAGCTGCTGGTCTCCCTGGTAACTGAGCCAACCTGACATCAATTCTCCTATAAACAGAGGCTTCCTGCCCCCCCCCACCCCCACCCCCAGGTAGCAAAGGTTGCTGGCGTTTCCTGCTCGATGGCTGCCTCACACAGCACACAGTGGGATGCTGCTCCAGGACTTCACTTCAGACAAGTAAGAGCTCCTGTCCCTTAAGCCATTGGTGTCTCTGTCTTAACTACAGACTGTTTCTTCAGTCTTAAAACTGGGCAAGTACGACAAAGTTCTGTCTTAGTCAAAGCCGTGGTTTTTCCAGTAGTCATGTATGGATGTGAGAGTTGGACCATAAAGAAAGCTGAGCACTGAAGAATTGAGGCTTTTGAACTGCAGTGTTGGAGGAGACTCTTGAGAGTCCCTTGGACTGCAAGGAGGTCCAACCAGTCCATTCTAAAGGAAATCAGTCCTAAATATTCACTGGAAGGACTGATGCTGAAGCTGAAATTCCAATACTTTGGCCGCCCGATGCGAAGAACTGACTTATTTAAAAGACCCCGATGATGGGAAAGATTGAAGGTGGGAGGAGAAGGGGACGACAGAAGATGAGACTGTTGGATGCCATCACCGACTCAGTGGACGTGAGTTTGAGTGAACTCGGGAGTTGGTGATGGACAGGGAAGCCTGGCGTGCTGCATTCCATGGTATCACAAAGAGTCGGACACAACTGAGTGACTGAACTGAACAACACTTGCAGCCCAACAATTGGTGAGCCAGCCTGGTGGCCGAGAAAACTCCCGTAAATGTCAAGATGTTGGGAAATAAGGACAGGGAATGAAGGTTGCAGGGTAGCCCCCCACCCCCATCATGTGGAGCCCTGTGGCCACTGTTTATCATGAAAGGTATCTTTTTATTCCATTATGTCGATGAAATCCTGTTAAACTCGGAGTCTCTTGCCAGTTGAAAAGAAGCAGCCCCATGCTTGTGCACAGGAATGGCTGATAAGGACACTAACTTGCTTTCGCCCTTGCCACAAGATCTAGCCCCAGAGGAACACATTGTAAAATGGCCCTGGGACTGGCAGGTAAGGCCTTGGTGGTTTCAGTTTGCTGCTACGGATCTCACCTGTCTCCTGCTGGGCCCCACCTAGTAAAGCAACTACTCCAGGCTCTCTACCGGAGAAAGGCACCCTTATGTTACCACAGGGTCTGTCACGTCCCTTCTCCAGTATTCAGCACCAACTGTCAGCACTGTGAGTGGACAGGCGAGGTGGCCCTGCAGGCCAGGATGAAAACCACAGGCAGGGCTGACATTGTCTCAGAAGGCTCTTACTGCTTGTATTTTGCTTAGTGGTCGTGATCTCCCTTGTATTGTGCCTGTTAAACATCTTGCATTTCATCCTTAGTCTGAGCAGAGGGAATCTGTTCATGAACAGGTGGCTTCACTGCAAAACAAGTATGATTGCTGAGTTGCTAAAGCGAGATGACTGTGTCATCCTCTCTGGACTTCCATGAAAAATTGACTTGATAAGCATGTGACCTCCATCTCTTGGCCTCCCAATACTCTTTAGCTACAGTTTGTTGATTCTCTATGTGTGGTATATGGTTTCCATGTACCTCTACATCCCTGACTCCAGGGGTATCCAGGAAGATGGGTGAACGCAGACTATCAGAGTTATGCATGTGTGCAAGGATGAGTGTATAGTCAGGCCGCTCAAGATGGCTGTTCTCTTGCTTTCTGCTTAACCAGGCCCTGCTTCTCTCACATGACTATCTACTTCTCTTAATTATATGGCCTAATTAACAGCCTGTGTGCTTGCCCCTCGGAGAAGGCAATGGCACCCCACTCCAGCACTCTTGCCTGGAAAATCCCATGGACGGAGGAGCCTGGTGGGCTGCAGTCCATGGGGTCACTAAGAGTCGGGCACGACTGAGCGACTTCACTTTCACTTTTCACTTTCATGCATTGGAGAAGGAAATGGCAACCCACTCCACTGTTCTTGCCTAGAAAATCCCAGGGACGGGGGAGCCTGGTGGGCTGCCGTCTATGGGATCGCACAGAGTCGGACATGACTGAAGCGACTTAGCAGCAGCAGCAGTGCTTGCCCCTTGGCCCAGGTGCTGGTCTCTCTGGTAACTGAGGCAACCTGACATCAGTCCCCCCTGTTAGTGGTAGCCTCTTCTTCCCCGAGCAGTGAAGACTGCTGTCATGTCCCTCCCACCGTCTGTGCACAGTAGGTTGTACAACCTTACTTATAAGATCCCTCTATCCCTTAAACCATTGATGTCTCTGTCGCTTACTCTGGGCTTTTTCTTTAGTCTTAAGGCTGGGCAAATACAGGGCTTGCCACCCAGCAGTTTATAAGAATGGACCCTAGAACTAGATGGATTGCATTCAAACCCTAGCTTTGTCACTTAGCTATGAGATTTTGCATATTACTTAACCTGTCTTTGATTCATTTTGCTCACTTGTAAAATGAAAATAGTGGTACCACTTGTCTCAGGACTGGTACAAGAATTGAATCCGTTATTTTAATGATATCCTAGTGTCTAGAAGCACGTAATGAAACATTAAATAAATTGTCTCTGATGTTGTTACACAAGAAATCTTTCAGTACTGCGCTGGCTCCAAGCTCAAGAGTAGCTTACTAGTGACCTTCATTTCCTCTCCGTCATTTTTTCATTTAAAGTAATACATAACAAAGGGAAGAATTACAATAGCCGTCATGACTGAATGCTTATTATGTACCATCCACAATGCTAAGTGCTTCATATGCTTTATTTTATCAGTCATCACAATAACTGTGAAGTTGATACCAATTTTCAGAGGCAGTGACGAAAGCTTAAAGAAACAAGTAGTATGCCCAACACCAGCTAACTAGGAAGTGGCAGAACTTAAAAGCAGTCCTGCCTGTCAGAATATGTGCAGAAGAAGAGAAAATGTACTCAAATATCAGTGGTTTCTGGATCATAAAGTTGGAATGATTTTAAATGCCTCTGCTGCTGCTGCTGCTGCTAAGTCGCTTCAGTCGTGTCCGACTCTGTGCGACCCCATAGACGGCAGCCCACCAGGCTCCCCCGTCCCTGGGATTCTCCAGGCAAGAACACTGGAGTGGGTACTTCTATCTGTTTTATGTAGTAAGAGCATATTTCTCTGATAATATGAGACTTTGCATATTTAAATATATTTCAGATTCTGTTTCATAATGAATTTCTGTTTCATAATGAATAATAGTTCCTCTTATTGCTCACTCTTGTGAACCAAAAAGGAAGTCTATCTTTGAATCAGTCTTTTTATCTTTTGCACAAAGCAGTTCTATTACAGCTTTCTAAAAATGAATATAGTGTTTTAGAATCTGAATTCCATCTACTTGTTCTTAGCGCAAGCATCACATACACAGATTTTATTAAAATCAAGTTAACATCCAGCATCACCTTGAGCTTGGCATCGTAGGGTCTCCTTGCTGTTACCCCTAATACCTCTAAGGGAAAGCCCCTGCTGAATTTGCATGGGGATCAGCAACAGAGGAGAGGCCAAATGAAAGCCGAGACACAGCCTGGTGACACTCAGAGGAGGCAGGTGTGCCCCACACTCCCTCACTTCTCTCCCAGAACTTGTAACGAATGGAGAAGAGGCAAGAAAGGCAGTATGTGGCACATCAGATTCGTGGTTAGGGTCCGCTAACACTGACTCTACTGCCCGTTAGGTCCTGTGTGCTTCTACCAGCATTGTCCCATTTTATCATCCAAGACCAGTGTGAAATAGGTATAGTTAGTTCCTCTTACAGGTAGGCGCAGTAAGGATCAGATTCGGCAGCTTGCTCAGTCACCCAGAGGACAGGCAGCAGACTTGAGATTTGAACCCTGCTCTGCCAGTGGCCTACACTAATCTTTATATAGTGCCACCAACACTTGCATCATTCCTAGTGCCCAGAGACATGAGGCAGCCATCTATAAGAGCATTATACATAAGAGCAGATCCATAAGTTGGAATACTAGAACAACATTAGTAAGTAAATATGGGTCTGTCTATTTGCCTGCCAGTCTGTGCTTCCTTTGCTTTTTTGCGTAACAGCCTATTTCTCGATTACATGTTTCAGTTTGGATAGTTTTTGCTAAACTTATGATTCTTGGTATGAATTGCAAAGCAAAATTTCACTTATTGATGTATGATAAATCCTAGATCTGATTTATAGAAAACAAATAGAACCATAATGTTTCTGTAACTAGAACCAGAGTCCATGGATGTGCTGATTATTCCCTTCTCTGAGGTCTTCGAGAAGATATAACCAGTTCTGTGACCCATCTCAAAGGCTCTCATCATCGACGTTTCTGTCAATTTTATTATTCTATATATCTGTCAACAGGGAGCTTAAACAGGAGTGTGGACTTGTATTGCTTTCAGAACTTTATGAGGATAAGGACATTTTAGACAATGGAATATGTTACCGAAGTGTCTTATGAAGTTTTTTTCTTTTCTTTTTTTTTTCTGGGAGGCTGCGCTGTCATTTGCCTGGAATGGGTCAGGACAGTTCTGCCTGGAGGCAGGACTATGGACTCATTAACCTTCTAGCCCTGCAACTCTGTCAATCTCAATTCTCTCCACAGTTTCAATCAGATACAGCTGCCTCCAGTTTCATTCTGGTTGGTTCAGTGTGGCTGTGTGCTCTTGCAGTTTTCCATATTGCAAGGGAAGAAAAAAAGCATCTTCCATATATGTAGCTGTGTGTGCGGCAGTGTGCATGGTGGATCTTTCCTTACCGAAAGGCTCAGCATAAAATACACTGATAGACAAGCACACTGGTGTATAGAAGAGCACCGTATGCCAAATATAGAGGATTCTTATCATTTCTCTTTGCATATAGATGAATACACAGCTGCAGCACTCTCAGGAGGCCTCGGAGTCGACTTGGTCCAGAGGAATGACTGTGCTATTTTTGCACTTTCCCTTACATTATTTCTCAAGGCTTGAGGGAATTTAAATGTGACTTACTTGGCAATGACAAGTCTCTGTCCCCTCGGTACCTCCTGAATGAGATCATTTGCAAAAGTCACCTCACCATAGCTCATTCTATTTCTTCATAGAGAAACAGTATCACTTAGATGGACCCTACATTTAAAGAAAGAATGGTGTTTTCTTTCCCCTTAAAAATGACTCCTTTAGAATGTTACTATTAAATTCATAGTACTTCTGTAATTTATTTTAAAAGTATATGTTCTCTGGAAGCGATAAGGGTCGTATCATAGAATCTTAGTTTTACTAATGAAGGAATTGAGGTTCTGAGAAATTAAATGGCCTGGGCAAGGTCTCTTGGTAAGTTAGTAGCATTACAGGCCTAGAATTCAGCTCTCTGGTGTCCCAGCCCAGAATGCAAGCCTCCTTTCCTTCTGAGGCCCTGTTTGCTGTTGAGTCGCTCATGTCCAACTGTATGCAACCCCACGGACTGTAGTCTGCCAAGCTCTTTCCATGGGATTCTCCAGGCAAGAATACTGGAGTGGGTTGCCATTTCCTTCTCCAGGGTCTGAGGCCCTACATACTCCTGAATGAAACTAATTTTAACAAAAGCAGTAAGATCTCTCCTCAGTAAAATGTTAACTGTACTTATCATGAAGTAGAATTTTGAAACTCTCAAATGTATTCATTGGTGGTCGTTTAATTGCTAAGTTGTATCCAGCTCTTGCAACCCAATAGACAGTAGCCTGCCAGGCTCCTCTGTCCATGGGATTTCCCAGGCAAGAATACTAGAGTGGGTTGCCATTTCCTTCACCAGGGGAATCTTCCTGATCCAGGGGTCAAACCTGAGTCTCCTACATTGCAGGCAAATTCTTTACCAACTGAGTTATTTCTTATACTTGAAGAATTTTTTGAAACAATGAAATTCATCCATTCCCCTGGAAAATCTTTTAAAATGAAGACAAGTAGTAATTAAGCCAAGTGTAAAATACACAGTGAATTGGAGTCTAGAGAAAGTGACCATTTGGAGTCCTTCTCTATAGAGGGAATAATCAAAGGCCCTGGAAGAGGTGGTGACTTAATTAGAGCTATATTTTAAAGAGTAGGGATGAGGATTTTAAAAATCAACAAACAAACTCATTTATAGAAATTCTGTTTGTAAACCACTTTTACAAATACTATGAAAGGTTTCTGTGCTTCCTAATGTATTTGTATATACTTCTGGCAGAATATGTTTTAGTGGAAGTCAAAACAGCTTTGAGTAAATTTAACCTCAATTACTCAAATTTCCTGTCTCTTTAGAATTTGAGGGAATTCTACAATAGTTGTATCAAGATTGAAGTTAGGTTATTGTCATTATTAAGCTCTCAATACAATTGGCTATCACTATTTTCTTGCATTTGTAGAGAGGCGGATCAATATTTCTAATGAGAGAAAAGAAAAATTCAAATGATCCGTGTCTCACTTGGCCAAGATTTTAAAAAGCTATTTACTGAATTGCTCATTCATGCTTTTCACCAATACTTATCGCTTGCATAATATGACAGGTAATATAGGAGAATGAGGAGTCTGAAGTCAGAGGACCTGGTTAATGTTCTGGCTTTCTACCTGCTAGTTGTGGTCTTTTGGTAATTTGTTCCTTAGTGTCCTTGTTTGTAAGATTGGAAGTAAAAATATTATTAGATTAAAGAATTAATGTCAAAGCATTTAGAAGAGCATATGATCAGGGCAAAATGTTAACTGCTGCTGTTGTGTTATGGACTATGGATGGAAGATAAACTAGGTATGATTTTTTTTCCGTCATGGAGAACAAGTTAGTAATTGGAAAATAGTAAACAATTGGATAAATAACTTTAAGCTACAATTGTTAAGTGCTAAGGGAAGTACAACATGAATAATATCACGTGGAAATAACATCTCTCCAAATGTTCATGTGTCATTGGCTTGTTTGCAAGCAAGAGAACCACAGTTCATTTTGCTGTTCCACACCCTCCATGGTGACTGAGTCTCAAAATCTTTGATATTTTTAGGATTAATCATACACTTTCAAGTGAGTAGCAAATGGAATTTCACATCAGGACCATTGTGTTGGGCAGGCATCCTCAGAATAATTTATTTTCCCACTTCTCATTGCGTTATGACCATTTAAAGTTTCAAAAGGGTGGCTCAGACAGTAAAGAATCTGCCTGCAATACGAGAAACCTGGGTTCCATCCCTGGGTCAGGAAGATTCCCTGGAGAAGGGAATAGCTACCCACAGCAGTATTGTTGCCTAGAGAATCCCACGGACAGAGGGGCCTGGGGAGCTACTGTCCATGGGGTCACAGAGTCAGACACAGCTGAGAGGCTAGCATGTACACACACACACGCGCACACAGTTTCAAGAAAGCAATCCTAATTCCCAATGTTTCGCTACATTTCTTGAGGCATAAATCTCTGCGATGCTCCAGAGACCTTTGTCCTAATAAAGACACTTTCTTCTGAGAAAAGATGAGGAGAGCGTGAGCCAAGGTTTGTGGAGGGGGAGCCCAGTTGTCTCTCCCATTCAGCAGCAGATGGCATAGACAGCCTGAGTGCCAAGGAGGAAACATACAACCCCATCATCCAACTGTCCTCGTCTCGCTCAGAAGCTCCACGTCACAACTGCAGTCACATCTTCTCATTCAAGTCTCAGCCTTCTAGGAGGGAGCTGATTTGGATAATCTGCAGTAATATTAACCAGATACCTCTAAGTACGCTCGGCATTTTGGCCCTACCCAGACATTTGAGGCAGATTGTAAACTCATATTTAAATGAAGGTCAGCTTGTTCCACAGACTGCTCATAAGGGTTTAAAAAAGAAAATGGTCAGATTCTGCAAGAAGTCAGGCTTTTTTTTTCTTATTTTTTTTTCTTAAAGAATAAAACAATTGTTATACAAGGATTCCCCAAATCAATCCTGGACACAATCAAAAGTCCTAGGTTTACTAAAAATGATTTACTTGACCTTTGGCACTGATATTAAATGTCTTATTTTTAGACAAGATTTTTGAGGTCTCCTCTCAAATACAGGGTCATCAAAATATTTTATTGCTCTTTTTTCTTCTTGCCACAGCACGGGTATTCTTTGGGCAAATAGGAAAATTCACACTCACCCTTTAAGTTGGAAGACACAGATGACATAAGCCTGCTATGAGGGAAGCTGCAGCCTAGGACTGCTGTGGTTATATAGTGAAGTGTTAAAGCATTTCTGCCCTGTGGTACTTGAGTGCACTAAAAATAGGCAACCCTGGACTATTACTGCAGTTGAAGGACGAGATAAAAATAGGAAATAAAGTTGAAAAAAGTTGTATAAATAAAGTACTGGGATTAACAACTCAACCCACAGGATTGAATTCGCTAATAAGATATTAGTTTTTGTTGAATGTAGCAAACAGGATACCATTTAAAGATTTAAGAGAAACCTTGGTTATAAAAGTATGTTCAAAATTTAAGGACGATTGACATTCAAGCAATGACAACTTATTTGAAATAGGGTTCCTTTCAGTTTTTCAGCTGGGAAGTCCCTTTGTATCTTTTAATGGTACTCTTCTCACTTAGAAACAAAAATGCAAAAAAACACCCAAATTTGGATAGTAGCATCAGCCAGCGAGACATAACTGATCTAGCAGATGTAGCTAAAACTCACTGGCGATTTATGGTGTCACGTTACCCTTGAATTCAATTCCCATTCAGTAGGACTGGGAAGAGCCCAAGAAATAAAGCCATTCAGTTTATTTAGCATAAATTTAACCACTTATAGAGACAGCATCTGAAATTTAAAATTCTTCACGTCTCCTTAAAAGATGATATTGAAAATTCTGGCTTCAAAATTCTCTGACGAAAAACCTATCCTGGGAAATTAACTCTTGGCCTCCTACTTCAGTCTTCCTTTGTTTTGGCCTTCTGTGTTTCCACCAAGAATACTAGCAACACTTAGCCCTGTTTCTTGTTCCTTCTGATGCTCCTGCTGTGATTCCAGGACCAGAATGCCATCGCTAACTTCTGAATTTCTGCTGTTGTCTGCACCCAGCAGATTAACAAATGTGCAGGGATGTCACTTTTCTGCTCAAAAACTTCAGAAGATTAGAGGATAAATTTAAAACTCTTCACCTGGATCTAGACTTGCTAAACCTGCTTTCATGTTTTAACATTAGTAAATTATAGGTTTGTTTTTATTAAACCAATTTATTTTCACCCCTGAACCTGCCATCTAATTCATAACAAGACAGTAATCCTAATAACCTACCTGTGTCCTCCTTGTCTATCCTAATCTTACCCTTTTCCTCTCTCTCAACGCTAACCACAGTCCTAAATTTGGCGTTGGTCATGCCTCATTCTTAAAATGTTTTAGCATATATAAATAATCCTCAGTTTTATAGAAGGTTATCGTGCTCTAGTTTGCCTTCTATGGCTTGCTTCAAACTGTTTTCCTCAACATTTGGTTACTAAGACTCATCTGTGTTGCTGCATGTCTTACAGTTGGTTAGTTTTCACTTTTGTATAATATTAGGTTGCAAATATATCACAGTTAGCTTTGATCCCATCCCTCCTTGTTTTCTGTTTTGCTGTTACCGATATGTGCCAAGTGTATTGCGGACATTCTTGAACATGTCTCCTGGAAAGCATTCCTGCTTTGGTTTCTCTTGGGTGTGTGCCTAAGAGTGAAATTGTTGAGTTTTAGGTTGTACCAATAAGGGTCCTGGCAGGAACAAGGTCAAATTGTGTAATTGAGGAAAGTTAAATAAAGGAACTATTATGGGATGATGAAGCATGCTAGCTCTAGCAAGGGCAGGGAGCCATGGCCATCCCATCCCCGAAGAGGAAAGGAGAGGGAGGAATTACTGGAACCTGAAGAGGGCAGCTGCAGCTGTAGGAGGGGATTACCCAACAGAGCTCTAGCTTTTCGTGGAACTCCACCAATCAACAGCCTGGCAGAGAGGGAGCTGATCTCACTAAAAACCCTGACCTCACTCTCAACCCGTCCCTTCAGTGTTTGGCAGAGTCTCTCATTAGCTCAACCCAACCCAACCAGAATGCCAGGTAGCCCATTGACTCAAGTCTCTAAAGGTCAGCTTGCAAAAACAGAGCATGGTTTTGCCTTTCCATATTCACAGGGTTCTCGAGGCAAGAATTCTGAAGTGGTTTACCATTCCCTTCTCCAGCGGACCATGTTTGTCAGAACTCTGCACCATGATCATCTGTCTCGGATGGCCCTGCGTGGCGTATAGCTTCAATGAGTTACACAAGGCTGTGACCCATGTGATCATTTTGGTTTGCTTTTTCTGATTGCAGTTTTCATTTTGGAGGCTGTGCAATTATAGTTCTTACTTCTTCTCTTTGCCCTCTGATGGATGAGGATAAGAGGCCTGTGAGTGTTTCCTGATGGGAGGGACAAGCTATGGGGAAAAACTCTTGCTCTGGTGGGCAGGACCATGCTCAGTAAATCTTTAATCCAGTTTTCTGCTGATGAGTGGGGCTGTGCTCCTTTCCTGTTTGTTGTTTGGCCTGAGGTGGCCCAGTCCTAGAGTCCACAAGCTCTATGGTGGGGCTAAAGGCGACCCCCAAAAGGACTTATACCAACATGGACCTCCTAGTACTGCTGCTGCCAGTGCCTGCTTCCCTTTAGGAGGCCTCTACCAACCCACATCTCTGCAGGAGGCCCTCAGACACTTGCAGGCAGGTCTGGTTCAGTCTGTTGTGGGGTCACTGCTCCTTTCCCATGATTCCTGGTGCACACAAGGTTTTGTTTGTACCTCCCAAGAGTATCTGTTTACCCTAGTCCCTGTGGATGTTCTGTAATCAAATCCACTGACCTTCAAAGTTGGATTCTCTGGGTATTCCCAGTTCCTTTGCTGGATCCTCAGGTCAAGAAATCTTACGTGGGGGCCTAGAGCCCCTGCCACAGTGCAAGAAACTTCTTTGCTATTATTGCTCTTCAGTCTGTGGGTCCCCCTCACAGTGCATATGGGATTGGATGTTAATGTGATTGCACCTCTATCATTTGTTGCAGCTTCTTCTTTGTCTTTGGAGTCTGTGAGTTGAGTCTGTTTCTATTTTGTAGATAGATTCATTTGTGTCATATTTTTGATTCCACATTGAGTGATATCATATGGTATTTGTCTTTCTCTTTCTGACTTCACTTAATATGATAATCTCTAGTTATACCGTGTTGCTGCAAATGACATCATTCATTTTATGGCTGAGTAATATTCCATTATATGTATGTACCGCATCTTTATACATTCATCTGCCAGTAGACACTCAGGTTGTTTTCATGTTTGGGGCTATTGTGAATAGTATGGTTATGAACATAGGGATACATATATCTTTTGCAATTACATTTTTGTCTGGATATACACCCGGGAGTGGGATTACTGGATCCTATGGTAATTCTCTATTTATTTTGAAAGTATCAGGTAAGTCAAACTGACCTGTTGTATCATTTCGAGTCTCTGTTGCTTTATGGATTTTCTGTCTAGAAAATCTGTCCATTGATGTGAGTGAAGTGTAGAAGTCTCCTACTGTTGTATTTCTGTCAACTTCTCCGTTTAGGTCTGTTAGTTTTTATGTATTTGGGTGCTCATATATCAGGTGCCACATGTAGCAATATTTTTGATGTACTTGTGGGAGGAGATGAGCTCCGTGTCCTACCCCTCTGCCATCTTCATCATGCTCCCTCTTAAATTTTTTCCTTATTTCTGTCCTCCCTCTCACAGATAATGCTATATTTAATCAAATCTTGAAATGTATCTTTTTTGGTTAAGACTTAACAATAAAACTGTTCAATAAACTTTGCTAGTAGCTAATTGCTTTTGCCAAATTAATGCTTGCATCACAACATCTCCTCTGACTTGCCTAAAATTCATTGGTGGAAGGAACAAATGACCCCAAATTAAACTCTCCTTCCCAACTTGTGCATAGTGCTGCTGTTCACTATTATAGGAGTATCTCAATAATTTGTTCCCCAACTTTATATTATGAATAATTTCAAACATGTAGGAAAATTTGAATAATCTTGTGTAACTATTATCCTGATAACCCCCTGTTAGATTTATCAGTCATTATGATGATTTATCATATGGATGATGCTGAGGTTAATGAGGACATTAGCAGAATATCTTTCTTTTTTTTTTTTTGAGGGTTTAGTATCGTTTATTAAGCTGTGCCTTAGTACAGACACTGGGGCTTGCCCATGGTGCTCTTAATGTACAAGGCCTGACGTTCTGCCAGTTTTTCTTGAGCAATGATACCAGGAAGTTGACAGCTAAGTGGATGTTGTACACAAGCTCATCATCTGTTATCTTCACATGGCCAACAGCCACTGCCAGACGCAGCACCTTCTTCATCTGGAACTTGATCATGGACTTCATGTCATCAGCTTTGGCCACCATGTTCTCATTGTGGGTCAGCAAGGAAAGGAACTTGCCAGCCTTGTTCAGGCCTGGGCCCAGGATTCGGGGGATCTGCTTGATCAGAGACTCTGAAGCCAAAAAGGCATCATATTTCTTGGCCACCTTCTTGACCAGTTTCTTATTCTTGCTGAGTTTTTCCAGTGCCTCGATGTCCATGTGGGGGATATCCACAGCCTTGGCCTCATCACAATGCTGCTGGTCCCCACAAGACACACATGGAGAACTTGGGGTGGGGAGTGGACTTAAGCCTGACGGTGCCCGAGAAAAGTTTGTCCTTCTGAGGGTCATAGTTCTTCAGGCTGATCTGAAGCGCCACCCTCTCCAAAACCTTTCTGCGCTTGCGCCGGTTCCCGTGCAGGACTTTCTGCACCGCCTGGTAGAGGGTGTCGCGGGAGACTTTGCTGCTCATAGTTCCCTGCGCCGCGATAACCGGAAAAGAGCAGAATATCTTTCTTATTTTATTTTTTATTGAGTGAAAGTGTCTTTAAATTCTATAATGCTATTAAACAGTTTTCCAAAACGCTTTTCCAAAACAGTTTTCCAAAGTTTCACACACACAATTTCATATACTCTCAGAATATCCCGTTTTTCCACTGTATTGTGGTCTTTCCACCCTTCTTACTCTCTCCTAGTAATGACTAGGTTGTCCTATATATCTATGTATCTGAGTCCGTCTCTTTTTTGTTCTATTCACTAATTTTCATTTTCAGATTCCACGTGTAAGTGATATTTTGCACTTTTCTTTTTCCATTTGACATTTCACTTAGCATAATGCCCTCCAAGTCCATCCATGCATCCATGTTGCGGCAGATGGCAAAATTTTATTATTTGATTTTTATGTGGCTCGCCACATCTCCTTCATTCATCATCTGTTGCTGGATACAGGTTGCTTCGCAAAGTCTTGGAAATTGTAAATAATGCTGTGGATATAACCATGAACATTGTTATTGTTGCTGATGTTAAGTTGTGTCTGACTCTTTGTGACCCCATGGTCTGTACCTCTCCAGGCTCCTCTGTCCATGGGATTTCCCAGGGAAGAATACTGGAATAGCTTACCATTTCCTTCTCCAGGGGATCTTCCCAACCCAGGGGTCAAACCTGCATCTCTTGCATTGGCAGGCAGATTCTTTACCACTGAGCCACCAGGGAATGTTGATGTGAACATTGAGGTGTGAAGGTGAGGTGTTCACCAATGTGAACATTGAGGTGCTTATATCTTTTCAAATGAGTGTCTTTTTTTCTTTTTTTTTAGGATACATACCATGGAGTGAAATTGTTGGGTAGTATGATAGTTCTATTTGTGGTTTTGTGAGAAACCTCCATACTGTTTTCCACAGTGGCTACAAATTATATTACCACTAACAGTATATGAGGATTATCCTTTTTAAACATTTAATTCTTATTTTGTATTAAAATATAATTGTTAGTTTCAGGTGTATAGCAAATTGATTCAGTTATCCATGTGCAAATATCCATCTTTTTTTCAGACTTTTCCCATATAGTTTATTACAAAATATTGAGTAGCATTTCCCACACTATACATTAGGTGCTATTGATTATCTGTTTTATATATGGTAGTGTGTGTGTGTGTGTGTGTGTGTGTGTGTGTGTGTGAATCCCAGACACCTAATTTATTCCTCCTTCCACCTTTCCAGTTTGGTAACCATAAATTTGTTTTCAAAGTCTGTGTGTCTGTTTTGATTTTATAAATAAGTTCATTTGTATCTTTTTTTTTTTAGATTCTACATATAAGTGATATTATATGATACTTGTCTTTTCCCTGTCTCTTACTTCACATAGTAAGATAATCTCTGGATCCATTCATGTTGCTACAATGGCATAATTTCATTCTTTTTACAGCTGAGTAATGTTTCATTGTATATATACCACATCTTTAACTACTCCTCTGTCAATGACAATTAACTTGTCTCTATGTCTTGACTATTATAAATAGTGCAACAATGAATATTGGTGTGCATGTATCATTTTTGAATTAAGATTTCTCTGCATATATGCCCAGTAGTAGTGATTGCTTGATCATATGATAGTTTTATTTTTTATAGGGGCTACCAGCTACATTCCCTCTGCCAGTGTAGGAGGGTTTCCTTTTCTCCACACCTTCTCCTGCATTTACTGTTTGTAGACTTCTTGAAAATGAACATTAACTAGTGTGAGACGATAATTCATTATAGTTTTGATTTACAGTTCTCTAATGATCAGCCCTGGGATTTCTTTGGAAGGAATGATGCTAAAGCTGAAACTCCAGTACTTTGGCCACCTCACGCGAAGAGTTGACTCATTGGAAAAGACTCTGATGCTGGGAGGGATTGGGGGCAGGAGGAGAAGGGGACGACAGAGGATGAGATGGTTGGATGGCATCACCGACTCGATGGACATGAGTCTGAGTGAACTCCAGGAGTTGGTGAGGGACAGGGAGGCCTGGTGTGCTGCGATTCATGGGGTCGCAAAGAGTCAGACACGACTGAGTGACTGAACTGAATGATTAGTGATGTTGAGCAACTTTTCATGTGCTTTTTTGCCATCTGCATGTCTTCTGTGGAAAAATGCCCATTTAGATCTTCTGCTGAATTTTGATTGGGTTTTGTTTTTTGATATAGAGTTATATGAATTGTTTTTATATTTTGGAGATTAATCCCTTGTCAGTTGCTCCACTTGAAAATATTTTCATTCTATGGTTTGTCTGTTTATGATTTCCTTTGTTTTGAAAGCTTTTAAGTTTAAATAAGTACCATTTGTTTACTTTTATTTTTATTACTCCAGGAGGTGGATATTGCTGCAGTTTATGTCAGAGTGTTCTGCTTATGTTTTCCTCTAATAGTTTTATATTATTAGATCTTACATTTAGGTCTTTAATCCATTTTGAGTTTATTTTTATGTATAGTGTGGGAAAATGTTCTAGTTTCTGTACTTTCTAGACTTGGATGACTGTTTCTTTCCCAGGTCAGGAGTGTTTTCAGCCATTATGTCTTCAGATATGTTCTCTACGTCCTTTCTCTCTCTTATCTTTCTGGGACTTCTAAAATGCAAACATTAGTGCACTTGATGTTTTCCCAGAGGGTCTTTTAAGCTGTGCCCACTTGTTTTCATTTTCTTTTCTTTCTTCAAAGGCAGTGATTCCCGTGACTCAGTTTTTCAGCTCACTGATAGGTTCCTCTGTGTCATTTGGTCTACTGTTGATTCCTTCTAGTGGACTTTTCACTGAAATTACTGTGTCTTTTCATCGCCTATGTGTTAGTTGTTCAGTTGTGTCTGTCTTTTTGTGACCCCATGGACTGTAGCCTGCCAGGCTCCTCTGTCCATGGGATTTTCCAGGCAAGAATACTGGAGTGGACTGCCATTTCCTTCACCAGAGGATCTTCCTGACCTAGGGATCGAACCTGAGTCTCCTGCATTGCAGGCAGATTCTCTAACATCTGAGCCACCAAGGAGGCCCATTTCATCTGCCTAGTTGTTTCTTCAGTTCAGTTCAGTCACTCCATCGTGTCCGACTCTTTGCCACCCCATGAATCGCAGCATGCCAGGCCCCCCTGTCCATCACCAACTCCTGGAGTTCACTCAAACCCATGTCCATTGAGTTGGCGATGCCATCCAACCATCTCATCCTCTGTCGTCCCTACTCCTCCTGCCTTCAATCTTTCCCAGCATCAGGGTCTTTCCCAATGAGTCATGTCTTCACATTAGGTGGCCAAAGTATTGGAGTTTCAGCTTCAACGTTAGTGCTTCCAATGAATATTCAGGACTGATTTCCTTTAGAATGGACTAGTCTGATCTCCTTGCAGTCCAAGGGACTCTCAAGAGCCTTCTCCAACACCACAGTTCAAAAGCATCAATTCTTCAGTGCTCAGCTTTCTTTATACTCCAACTCTCACATCCATACATGACTACTGGAAAAGCCATAGCCTTGACGAGACGGATTTTGTTGACAAAGTAATGTGTCTGCTTTTTAATATGCTGTCTAGGTTGGTCATAACTTTTCTTCCAAGGAATAAGCATCTTTTAATTTCATGGCTGCAGTCACCATCTGCTGTGATTTTGGAGCCCCCAGAAATAAGGTCTGACATTGTTTCCACTGTTTCCCCATCTACTTGCCATGAAGTGATGGGACCGGATGCCATGATCTTTGTTTTCTGAATGTTGAGCTTTAAGCCAACTTTTTCACTCTCCTCTTTCACTTTCATCAAGAGGCTGTTTAGTTCCTCTTCCCTTTCTGCCATGAGGGTGGTGTCATCTGGATATCTGAGATTGCAGACATTTCTCCCGGCAGTCTTGATTCCAGCTTGTGCTTCATCCAACCCAGCGTTTCTCATGATGTACTCTGCATATAAGTTAAATAAGCAGGGTGACAATATACAGCCTTGACATACTCCTTTTCCTATTTCGAATCAGTCTGTTGTCTCATGTCCAGTTCTAACTGTTGCTTCCTGACCTGCACACAGATTTCTCAAGAGGCAGGTCAGGTGGTCTGGTATTCCCATCTCTCTCAAAATTTTCCACAGTTTATTGTGATCCACACAGTCAAAGGCTTTGTCACAGTCAATAAAGCAGATGTAGATGATTTTCTGGAACTCCCTTGCTTTTTTGATGATTCAGCGGATGTTGGCAACTTGATCTCTGGTTCCTCTGCCTTTTCTAAAACCAGCTTGAACATCTGGAAGTTCACGGTTCACATATTATTGGAGCCTGGCTTGGAGAATTTTGAGCATCACTTCACTAGCGTATGAGATGGGTGCAATTGTGCGGTAGTTTGAGCATTCTTTGGCATTGCCTTTCTTTGGGATTGGAATGAAAACGGACCTTTTCCAGTCCTGTGGCCCCTGCTGAGTTTTCCAAATTTGCTGGCATATTGAGTGCAGCACTTTCACAGCATCATCTTTCAGGATTTGAAACAGCTCAACTGGAATTCCATCACCTCCACCAGCTTTGTTCGTAGAGATGCTTCCTAAGGCCCACTTGACTTCACATTCCAGGATGCCTGGCTCTAGGTGAGTGATCACACCATCATGATTATCTGGGTCATGAAGATCTTTTTGTACAGTTCTTCTGTACATTCTTGCCACGTCTTTTTATATCTTCTGCTTCTGTTAGGTCCATGCCATTTCCGTCCTTTACTGAACCCATCTTTGTATGAAATATTCCCTTTGTATCTCTAATTTTCTTGAAGAGATCTCTAGTCTTTCCCATTCTATTGTTTTCCTCTATTGCTTTGCACTGATCACTGAGGAAGGTTTTCTTATCTCTCCTTGCTATTCTTTGGAACTCTGCATTCAGATGCTTATATCTTTCCTTTTCTTCTTTGTTTTTTGCTTCTCTTCTTTTCACAGCTATTTGTAAGCCCTCCTCAGACAGCCTTTTTGCTTTTTTACATTTCTTTTTCTTGGGAATGGTCTTGCTCCCTGTCTTCTATACACTGTCACGAACCTCCATCCATAGTTCATCAGGGACTCTATTTATGGATCTAGTCCCTTAAATCTATTTTTCAGTTCTACTGTATAATCATTAAGGATTTGATTTAAGTCATACCTGAATGGTCTAATGGTTTTCCCTACTTTCTTCAATTTAAGTCTGAATTTGGCAATAAGAAGTTCATGATCTGAGCCCCAGTCAGCTCCCAGTCTTGTTTTTGTTGACTGTATAGAGCTTCTCCATCTTTGGCTGCAAAGAATATAATCAATCTGATTTCAGTGTTGACCATCTGGTGATGTCCATGTGTGGCGTCTTCTCTTGTGTTGTTGGAAGAGGGTGTTTGCTATGACCGGTGAGTTCTCTTGGCAAAATTCTATTAGCCTTTGCCCTGCTTCATTCTGTACTCCAAGGCCAAATATGCCTGTTACTCCAGGTGTTTCTTGACTTGCTACTTCTGAATTCTAGTCCTCTATAATGAAAAGGACAGCTTTTTTCAGGTGTTAGTTCTAGAAGGTCTTATAGGTCTTCATAGAACCATTCAACTTGAGCTTCTTCAGCATTACTGGTCGGGGCACTGACTTGGATTACCATGATATTGAATGTTTTGCCTTGGAAATGAACAGAGATCATTCTATTGTTTTTTAGAGACTGCATCCAAGTATTGCATTTTGGAATCTTTTGTTGACTATGATGGCTACTCCATTTTTTCTAAGGGATTCTTGCCCACAATAGTAGATATAATGGTCATCTGAGTTAAATTCATCCATTCCAGTCCGTTTTAGTTCACTGATTCCTAAAATGTTGATGTTCACTCTTGCCATCTCCTTTTTGGCCACTCCCTATTTGGCTTGGTCCATGGACCTAACCAGAGAAAGCAATGGCACCCCACTCCAGTACTCTTGCCTGGCAAATCCCATGGACGGAGGAGCCTGGTAGGCTGCAGTCCATGGGGTCGCTAGGAGTCAGACACGACTGAGCGACTTCACTTTCACTTTCATGCATTGGAGAAGGAAATGGCAACCCACTTCAGTGTTCATGGACGGAGGAGCCTGGTGGGCTGCCGTCTGTGGGGTCGCACAGAGTCGGACACGACTGAAGCGACTTAGCAGCAGCATGGACCTAACATTCCAGGTTCCTATGCAATATTGCTCTTTATAGCATCGGACTTTGCTTCCATTCTTGCCTTGAGAAGCCCATGAACAGTATGAAAAGGCAAAAAGATAGGACACTGAAAGTTGTTTCTAACTCTTTGTTTAAAAACATCTAACTTCTTGCTCTGTGGATCCATTCTTCTCCGAAGCTCTTTGATCATCTCTGTTATCATTACTCTGAACTCTTTTTCAGGTAGACTGCCTATCTCCACTTCACTTAGTTCTTCTTCTGGAGTGTTATCTGGTTCCTTTGTCTAAACCATGTTCCCCTGCAGCCCTATTTTGCTTACATTGCTATTCGTATTTTTATGTATGTGTCAGTTAGTTATGTTTCTCAGCCTTGGAGGAGTGGCCTCCTGTGGGAGACGTTCTGTGTTCTAGCAGCCCACTCCTCTCTCATCACCTAAGCTATGTGTTCTAGGGGTTTCCTCTCAGAGGGCTGCATGGGTTCTTCTTTTGTGACAAGCTGATTATGTCAGTGGCCTGGTAAGCTGGACTGGCCCATAGCCCAGTTGATTGCCATGTACTGCTTTGTGCAGATGCTGCTGGTTAGTGAGGCCGAGTCATGGAAGAGCTTGCTGCAGAGCCCTGGGGAATCCTAGGCTAGTGCTAGCTCAATAGTGTGTGGAATCAGGGTTCAAAAGACTCAAGAGCTGTTGCCTGCTCACTGGAGAGTGAAGCCAGATCATGGGGTTAGTGCTAAAGTGCTGGCTTGCAGAGCCAAGTCCTATAGTCTGGGTGTAGGGCCCAGGGGTACTAGTTGTTCAGTCACTCAATTGTTTCAGACTGTTTGTGACCCATGGCCTGCAGCATGCCAGGCTTCCCTGTCCTTCCCTGTCTCCCAAAGTGTGCTCAGACTCATGTTCATTGATCAGTGATGCCATCCAACCATCTCATCCTCTGTCGCTCCCTTCTCCTCCTGCCCTCAATCTTTCCCAGCATCAGCGTGTTTTAGGAGTTGGCTCTTCGTGTCAGGTGGCCAAAGTATTGGAGCTTCAGCGTCAGCATGAGGCTTTCCAATGCATATTCAGTGTTGATTTCCTTTAGAGCTGACGGGCTTGATCTCCTCGCCGTGTAAGAGATTCTCAAGAATCTTCTCTAGCACCACAGTTTGAAAGCATCAATTTTTCAGCACTCAAAGTTCTTTATGGTCCAACTCACATCCGTACATGACTCCTGGAAAAACCATAGCTTTGACTATATAAACCTTGTCAACAAAGTGATGTCTCTGCCTTTTAATATGCTGCCTAGGTTTTCATAGCTTTTCTTCCAAGGAGCAAGCATCTTTTAATCACTATCTGCAGTGATTTTGGAGCCCAAGAAAATGAAGTCCATGACTGTTTGCATTTTTTCCCATCTTTTTGCCATGAAGTAATGGGACCAGATGCCATAATCTTAGTGTTTTGAATATTGAGTTTTAAGCCAGCTTTTTCACTCTTCTCTGTCACCTTCATCAAAAGGTTCTTTAGTTCCTCTTCTCTTTCTGCCATTAGGGTGGTGTCATCTGCCTATCTGAGTTTATTAATATTTTTCCCAGCAGGCTTGGTTCCAACCTGAGCTTCGTTCATCCCAATATTTCACATGGTGTACTTTGTAGAGAACTTAAATAACAGGGTGGCAATATACCACCCTGATGTACTCCTTTCCCAATTTTGAATCAGTTCATTGTTCCATGTGCAGTTCTAACTGTTGCTTGCTGACCTGCATACAGGTTTCTCAGGAGGTAGGTAAGGTGGTCTGGCATTCCCATATCTTGAAGAATTTTCCACAGTTTGTTGTGATTCACACAGTGAAAGGCTTTAGCATAATCAATAAAGCAGAAGTAGATGTTTTTCTGGAATTCCCTTGCTTTTTCTATGATCCAACGGATGTTAGCATTTGCTCTCTGGTTCCTCTGCCTTTTTTAAATCCACCTTGTGCATCTGGAAGTTCTCTATTCACATACTGCTGAAGCATAGCTTGAATAATTTTGAGCATTACCGTGCTACCATGTGAAATGATATGATTGTGCAGTACTTTGAACATTCTTTGGCATTGCCTTTCTTTGGAATTGGAATGAAAACTGACCTTTTCCAGTCCCGTGGCCCCTGCTGAGTTTCCAAATTTGCTGCCATATTCAGTGCGGCACTTTAGTAGCATCATCTTTTAGGATTTGAGATAGCTCAGCTGGTATTACATCACTCCACTCGTTTTGTTTATAGTGATTCTTCCAAAGGCCCACTTCACTTCGCAGTCCAGGATATCTGACTCTCGGTGAGTGATCACACAATCTTGGTTATCCTGGTCACTAAGAATTTTTTTAACAGTTTGTGTATTCTTTCCACCTCTTCTTAATATCTTCTGCTTCTGTTAGGTTCATACCATTTCTGTCCTTTGTTGTACCCATCTTTGCCTGAAATGTTTCCTTGGTATCTCTAATTTTTTTTGAAGAGATCTCTAGTTTGTTCTATTGTTTTCTCTATTTCTCATTGCTAACTTAAAAAGGCTTTCTTATCTTTCCTTGCTATTCTCTGAAACTTGACATTCAGATAAGTATATCTTTTTCTTTCTCCTTTGCCTTTAGCTTCTCTTCTTTTCTCAGCTATTTGTAAGGCCTCCTCAGACAGCCATCTTGCCTCCTTGCATCTCTTTTTCTTGGGCATGGTTTTGGTCACTGTCTTCTGTACAGTGTTATGAACCTCAGTCCATGGCTGTTCAGGCACTCTCTCTACCAGATCTCATCCCTTGAATCTATTCATCACCTCTACTCTATAATCATAAGGGATTTGATTTAGGTCATATATAAATGGCCAAGTGGTTTTCCCTCTTTTCTTCAATTTAAGCCTGAATTTTGCAATAAGGAGCTCGTGGTCTGAGCCACAGTCAGATCCAAGTCTTGTTTGCTGACTGTATAGAACAACTTCTTCTTTGAGTACAAAAATATATAATCAATCTGAATTTGTTATCTACCACCTGGTGATGTCCGTGTGTAGTTTTGTCTCTTGTGTTGTTGGAAGAGGGTATTTGCTATGACCAGGTATTCTCTTGCCAAAACTCTGTTAGCATTTGCCCTGCTTCATTTTGTACTCCAAGGCCAAACTTCCCTGTTACTCCAGGTATCTCTTGACTTCTTACTTTTGCATTCCAGTCTCCTATGATGAAAGAACATCTTCTTTGTGTGTCTTAGTTCTAGAAGGTCTTGCAGATCTTTATAGAACTGTTCAACTTCAGCTACTTGGCATTTGTGGCTGAGCCACAAGTGTGGATTACCATGATGTTGAACTGTTTGCCTTGGAAGCAAACCAAGATCATTCGGTCATTTTTGAGATTGCACCCAAGTACTACATTTTGGACTCTTGTTGACTATGAGGGCTACTCCATTTCTTCTAAGGGATTCTTGCTCACAGTAGTAGATATAATGATCATCTGAATTAAATTCACCCATCCCCTCCATTTTAGTTAACCGATTCCTAAAATGCTGATGTTCACTCTTGCCATTTCCTACTTGACCTTGTCTAATTTACCTTGATTCACGGACCTAACATTCCAGGTACCTATGCAATATTGTCCTTTACACTGTCAGATTTTATTTTTACCACCAGACACATCCGCAACTGAGTGTTATTTCTACGTTGACCCAGCCTCTTCATTCTTCCTATAGCTATTTCTCCACTCTTTCCCAGTAGTCTATTGGACACCTACTGACCTGGGGACTCATCTTCTGGTATCATCCTTTTTGCCTTTTCGTAACTGTTCATAGGGTTCTTGAGGCAATAATTCTGAAGTGGTTTACCATTCCCTTCTCTAGTGGACAACATTTTGTCAGAACTCTCCACCATGACCCATCCATCTTGTATGGCCCTGTAAGGCATGACTCATCGCTTCAATGAGTTACACAAGGCTTCGATTTATGTGATCATCTTGGTTAGCTTTCTCTGATTGTAGTTTTTGTTTTAGAGGCTTTGTGATTATAGTTCTTACTTCTCTTTGCCTGCTGATGAATGAGGATAAGAGGCTTGTGCAAGCTTCCTTGATGGGAGGGACAAGCTGTGGGGAAAACTGAGTCTTGCTCTGGTGGGTTGGCCATGCTCAGTAAATCTTTAATCCAGTTTTCTGCTGATGGGTGGGGCTGTGCTCCCTTCCTGTTTGTTGTTTGGCCTGAGGTGGCCCAGTCCTAGAGTCTACAGGCTCCGTGGTAGGGCTAAAGGTGACCCCCAGAAGGACTTATGCCAACATGGGCCTCTTAGTACTGCTGCTGCCAGCACCCGTTTCCCTTCAGGAGGCCTCTACCAACCCACATCTCTGCCGGAGGCCCTCAGACACTTGCAGGCGGGTCTGGTTCAGTCTCATGTGGGGGAAAGTAGTCTCATGTGCTCCTTTCCCATGGTTCCTGGTGCACACAAGGTTTTGCTTGTACCAAGAGTCTCCGTTTATCCTAGGTCCCTTGGATGATCTGTAATCAAATCCGCTGGCCTTCAAAATCAGATTCCCTGGATATTCCCATCCCCTTAGCCTGATCCGCAGTTTGAGAAGTCTGTTGTGCCTGGAACTTTCCCAACAGTGTGAGAACTTCTTTGGTAGTATTGTTCTCCAGATGTGGTGACCCCCGCAATGGGTATGGGATTTGACTTTAATGTGACTGCCCCCCTCCTACCGTCTTGTTGCAGTTTCTCTTTTGTCCTTGGAGTCTGAGTCTGTTTCTATTTTGTAGACAGATTCATTTGCATCATATTTTAGATTCCACATTAAGTGATATCATGTGGTATCTGTCATTCTCTTTCTGACTTCACTTAGTATGATGATCTCCAGTTATATCATGTTGCTGCAAATGGCATTGTTTCATTCACTTTATGGCTGAGTAGAATTCTATTGTATATTTGTACCACATCTTCTTTACCCATTCATCTGTCTGTAAACACTTGAGTTGTTTCCATGTCTTGGTTGCTGTGAGTGGTGCAGTTATGAACATAGGAGTGCACGTATCTTTTTCAATTATAGTTTTTCTTGGATACATGCCTGAGAGTGGGATTGCTGAATCCTATGGTAGTTCTCTATTTCCTTAAAATATCGCTAATAAGGCTAACTGTTGTATCACTTAGGATCTCTGTTGCTTTATGGATTTTGTTTAGAAAATCTATCCATTTATGTGAATAGAGTGTAACAGTCTCCTACTACTACTGTGTTTCTGTCAATTTCTCCCTTTAGGTCTGTTAGTTTTGTTTCATGTATTTGGGTGCTCATATATCAGGTGCCACATGTAGCTATCTTTTTTATATATTTGTGGGAGGAGATGAGCTCCATGTCCTCCCCCTCTGCCATCTTCATAACACTCCCTCTTAAATTTTATTTTCCTTATTTCTATCCTGCCTCTCACAGATAAGGCTATATTTAATCAAATCTTGAAGTGTATCTTTTTTTAGTTAAAACTTAACAATAAAACTGTTCAATAAACTTTGTTAATAGCTAGTTGCTTTTGCCAAATTAATACTTGCATCACCACATCTCCCCTGACTTGCCTAAAATTCTTCATTGGTGGAAGGGAAACAAATGACCACCATTTAATCTTTCCCTCTCCACATATGTTAGTGCAGCTGGCCTCTCTAATAGGAGTATCTCAATAATTTGTTTTCCAACTTTATTTTAAATAATTTTAAAACATGAAGGAAAGTTTAAAAAACCTTGTATAATTATAGTCACATATCTCCTGTCTAGATTTTGTAGTCATTATAATAGTCATAATAATGATGCTGAGATTAATGAGAACCATAGCAGAATCTTTTTTATTTTATATTATTGAATGAAAGATTTTTAAATTCTATAATGCTTTAAAACAATTTTTCAAAACAGTTTTCAAAAGTTTCAAACACACAATTTCATGTAATACTGCAATAATCTTTTTTTCCCTATATGGCAGCTCCACAGTTCTTTCACCTTCCTGGTAATGACTCGTTCATCTCTATAAGTCTGTTTCTTTGTTATATTCACCAGTGTGCTGTACTTTCTAAAAATTCTGCATATAAGTGATATTATACACCATTCCCCCCCCCCCACTTTGTTTGACTTATTCCACTTGGCATAATGTCCTCCAAGTCCATCCATGTTGCTGAAAATGGCAAAATTTTATTTTTTATGGCTGCGTAATATTCCATTATATATCATTATATATACGTGTGGGTGTACACACACACACACACACACACACACACACACACACACCCTATCTTTATTCATCGTCTGTTGATGGATACCGTTTGCTTCCATGTGTTGGCAGTTGTAAATAATGCTCTAAATGTAAACGTGAACATTGTTGTTGTTACTAGGTCATGTCCAACTTTTTCATGACCCTATGCACTGTAGCTGGCTCTTCTGTCCACGAGGTTTCCCAGGCAAGAATACTGTAGTGGGTTGCTATTTCCTTTTTTAGGGGACATTCCCAATCTAGGGATCGAACCCACATCTCCTGCATTGGCAGGCAGATTCTTTACCACTGAACCACCACGGAAGCCCAACGTGAACACTGAGGTGCTTGTATCTTTTCAAACTAGTGTCTTTTTTTTTTTCGGATAGTCAAGGCTATGATTTTTACAGTGGTCATGTATGGATGCGAGAGTTGGACTGTGAAGAAAGCCGAGCGCCAAAGAATTGATGCTTTTGAACTGTGGTGTTGGAGAAGACTCTTGAGAGTTCCTTGAACTCTCTGCAAGGAGATCCAACCAGTCCATTCTAAAGGAGATCAGCCCTGGGTGTTCTTTGGAAGGAATGATGCTGAAGCTGAAACTCCAGTACTTTGGCCACCTCATGAGAAGAGTTGACTCATTGGACAAGACTCTGATACTGGGAGGGATTGGGGACAGGAGAAGGGGATGACTGAGGATGAGACGGCTGGATGGCATCACCGACTCGATGGACGTGAGTCTGAGTGAACTCCGGGAGTTGGTGATGGACAGGGAGGCCTGGCATGCTGCTATTCATGGGGTCGCAAAGAGTCGGACACGATTGAGTGAGTGAACTGAACCGAACTGAACCATGGTGTGAAATTGTCGTTAGTGTGGTAGTTCTCTTTGTGATTTTTTTGAGAAACCTCCATACTGTTTTCCACAGTGGCTGAACAAATTTGCATTTCCACTAACCATATATGAGGGTTCTCCCTTTAAAAAAAATTTTTTAATATAAATTTATTTTAATTGGAGGTTAATTACTTTACAATATTATATTGGTTTTGCCATACATCAATATGAATCCACCACAGGTACAAAATTTAATTTTTGTATTATAGTTGATTTACAATGTTTTGTTTCAATTGTACAGTAAAGTGATTTAGTTATACATGTACAAATAATCATTCTTTTTCAGATTTTTTTCCCATATAAGTTATTATAGAATATTAAGTAGGGTTCACTACCCTGTACAATAGGTCCTTATTGATTTTATATATGGTAGTATATAAATTATACTATATATTTTTAATATATATATTATATAATTTATAGTAGGTCCTTGTTGATTTTAAATATGGTAGTATACATATGTTAATCCCAGACTCTTAATTTTTCCTTCCCTCTACCTTTCCCCTTTGGTAACCATAAGTTTGTTTTCCAAGTCTGTGAGTCTGTTTCTCTTCTGTGAATAAAGTCATTTGTGTGATTTTTAGATTTTACATGTAAGTGATATCATACGATATTTGTCTTTATGTGACTTGCTTCACTTAGTATGATAATCGCTAGATCCACCCGTGTTGCTGCAAATGGCATTATTCATTCTTTTTTTTACAGTGAGTAATATTCCATTGTATATATACCACATCTTTAGTCCTCTGTCATGGGCTCTTACTGTGTGTCTGTCTCTTGACTATGATTAATCGTGCTATAATGAACATTGGGCTGCATGTATCTTTTTGAATTATAGATATCTCTGCATTTATGCCCAGCAGTAGGGATTGTTGGACCATTTATTTTTTATAATAGCTACCAATTTCATTCCCTCCACCAGTGTAGGAGGGGTTCCTTTTCTCCACAACCTCTCCATCATTTACTCTTTGTAGACTTTTTGAAGATGAACATTCTGACCAGTGTGAGGTGTTACCTCATTGTAGCTTTGATTTACATTTCTCTAATAATTAGTGATGTTGAGCATCTTTTCATGTGCTTTTTGGTCATCTGTCTGTCTTCTTTGGACAAATGTCTATTTAGATCTTCTGCCAATTATTTGATTGGGTTTTTTGATATAGAAATGCATGTATTGTTTGTATATTTTGGAGATTAATCCCTTGTCGGTTGTTCCACTTGCAAATATTTTCTCTCATTCCATGTATTGTCTTTTTTTTTTAATGATTTCCTTTGCTCTGAAAAAGCTTTTTTTTAATGTTTCATTAGGTCCTATTTATTCATTTTTGTTTTTATTACTCTAGAAGGTGGACGCTGCTGCAGTTTATGTCAAAGAGTGTTCTGGTTATGTTTTCCTCTAGTAGTTTTATAGTATTCAATCTTACATGTAGGTCTTTAATCCATTTTGAGTTTATTTTTAGTGATAGTTTTAGAGAAGGTTCTAGTTTCTGAACTTTCTAGACTTGGGTGACTGTTTCTTTCCTAGGTCTGGGAACTTTTTAGCTATTATGTCTTCAAATATGTTCTCTACGTCCTTTCTCTCTCTTATCTTTCTGGGACTTCTAAAATGCAAATATTAGTGCACTTGATGTTTTCCCAGAGGTCTTTTAAGCTGTGCTCACTTCTTTTCATTTTCTTTTCTTTCTTCTGTTCAAAGGCAGTGATTCCCGTGACTCGGTTTTTCGGCTCACTGATAGGTTCCTCTGTATCATTTAGTCTACTGTTGATTCCTTCTAGTGTATTTTTCATTGCAATTACTGTATCTTTTCACCCGCCTAGGTTTGTTTTTTTTACTTTTTTCTCTTTGTTTAAAACTGTCTAACTTCTTGCTCTGTGGATCCATTCTTCTCCGAAGCTCTTTGATCATCTCTGTTATCATTACTCTGAACTCTTTTTCAGGTAGACTGCCTATCTCCACTTCACTTAGTTTTTCTTCTGGAGTGTTATCTGGTTCCTTTGTCTAAACCATGTTCCCCTGCAGCCCTATTTTGCTTACATTGCTATTCGTATTTTTATGTAGGTGTCAGTTAGTTATGTTTCTCAGCCTTGGAGGAGTGGCCTCCTGTGGGAGACGTTCTGTGTGTTCTAGCAGCCCACTCCCCTCTCATCACCTAAGCTATTTGTTCCAGGGGTTTCCTCTCAGAGGGCTGCATGGGTTCTTCTTTTGTGACAGGCTGATTATGTCAGTGGCCTGGTAAGCTGGACTGGCCCATAGCCCAGTTGATTGCCATGTACTACTTTGTGCAGATGCTGCCGGTTAGTGGGGCCGAGTCATGGAAGAGCTTGCTGCAGAGCCCTGGGGAATCCTAGGCCAGTGCTGGCTCAATAGTGTGTGAAATCAGGGTTCAAAAGACTCAAGAGCTGTTGCCTGCTCACTGGAGAGTGAAGCCAGATCATGGGGTTAGTGCTGGACTACAGCTGGCACAACCAGGTCCTATAGTTTTCAGGGGTCCTGGATCTGGGTTCAGATCGCTGGTGGGAGAAGGGACTGTTCCTGACACCTTTGGATATGGGGTCCTGGGTGTCCTGAAGCTTGTGTTGGCCTGCTAGTGGGTAGGGCTGGGGTCCCAGGGAAAGGGCTGGCCTTCTCTAGGCCAATTGGGTCTGTGGGCTACAAGATTATGGTTTTCTTATGTCTGGTGTCTGCCCTCTGGGTGAGGCTGGTCTAGGCACTAGTGCATCCCTCTTGGAAGCAGCACCGGTGCCTCCCCACTGTGGGGCTGAGTTGGGTTTTAGTCCTCTGCTGGGCAGGGTCATATTAGAGGGATGTGTAGAGGTGCCCTGAGCTCAAGAAGTCTTTAGCCAGACTGCCTGCCAAAAGACATGGTGTTTCCCTGCCCACTTAAGTTATTTGATTTGAGGCGTCCTAGGCTACAGGCCTAGAGGCTGTTGGGTGGGGTCTTGGCACTGATAAACTAGAGGGAGGGTCCCAACATGGCTCTCAGCAGTGTGTCCCAGTTCCCAAATTGAATGTCCCCAGGGTTAGCCACAGCCACCCTCCACCTCCCTAGGATACTCTCCGAGACCCACCTGTAGGTCTGACGCAAAAGTGAAAGCGCTAGTCGATCAGTCGTGTCTGACTCTGCCACCGCATGGACTGCAGCCTACCAAACTCCTCTATCCATGCAATTCTCCAGGCAAAAATACTGCAGTGGATTGCCATTCCCTTCTCTAGGGGATCTTCCGAATGCAGGAATCAAACCTGAGTCTCCCGTGTTGCAGACTGATCCTTTACCATCTGAGCCACCAGGAAAGCCTCCTATCAAATTGCTGCTTTTACTCTGGGTCCCAGTGCACGTGAAATTTTGTCAGCACCCCTTATGAGTGAAGTCTCTCTTGCCCCTAGTCCTGTGGGGCTCCTGAAATTAAGCCCTGCTGGCCTTCAGAGACAAATGCAAAGAGAGCTTGTCTTCCTAATGCGGGAGGCCAAGGCTGGAGAGACTGACATGGGGCTCAACTCTCATTCCTGTAGAAGGATCTTTGCAATAGAATTATTCTCCAGCTTGTGGGTTACACACCCAGGGGTATGAGACTGGGTGGTATCATGAGTCTGCTCCTCCTACCTGGCTCATTGCCTTCTTATGCCTTTAATCATAGAGGGTCTTTCATGGTAGGCTGTGGTATTTTTCATTGATTGTTGTTCTGCAAATAGTTATAATTTTGGTGGACTTGTGAGAAGAGGTGAGCTCACTGTCTTCCTACTCTGCCATCTTTGCCAATCTCTAGCAGAATTTTGCGAGTGTATTATTTCCTGATGACTTAGGAGGTATCTAAAGTCTACCAACAGAAGTCATCCACAGGGTTTCTTCACTGTGAACTATTCAATGAAACTTTTCCTATTTACCACCTGAGGGTTTCTCTGATGGTGAATTACCAAAGAGAATAAAGGTTGAGTCACTCTTCCACAAGGTCACTTTCCAGTTTCCTGACTCGGCTGGGCCTGCTCTCTCCTTTCCCCACATGTGGGATGCTTCATATCCTCCTTCTAGACTTTCTTGAAAGAGTAGGGTTGCCAGATTTGGCAAAGAAAAATATAGGATGTCCAGTTAAATTTAAATTTCAGATCAGTGATTAATTTTTTAGTGTATCTCCCAAAGATTGCATGGGACATGCCTAGACTTAAAAATAATTCATTGTTTATCATTGAAATTCATATTTAGCTGGGGAATCTTTATTTTATTTGGCAACTGTATAAAAAACAAGTCCAAAGAGTTTCTAAGGGGGTTGTGGATCTCTTTGATATTGGATCTCTCATTCTCCCAGTTCTGAAGATAAATCAAGAGGTGAGAAAGAGAAAGAAAATATTTCTGTACCACCAGTAATAAAGGAATTTTTAAGTTAGAATGATTTTTTGAGCCAGCTGGGAGCTAAAGAGAGATTCCGAGGTATATTTTTGATGGATTTAGTAAAGAACGTGTGGAACTCTGGGGAAAATAGGGCGTGTGAATCTGAACCAATTGGATGAATTGATATTTTGGGTTGCAGTCACATGTATATTTGTTTAAAAGGATGTATTGAATCTATTGCCACATTAATGCTGTATAACAGTCAACCATGGAACCTTGAGGGCATCGCTAGTTGGTAAATATTGATTGCTTACATACCAGGGGCAGCTCTGTGGCCCTGCTAATCTTGATTGAACTTGCTCATGTCTAGGGCTCTGACTGTTGAATGCTGTAGACTGACCTCAGTTGGTAGCACTGCTCTCTGCATCGCGCATCCTTAATTTAAGGACCATTCAGCCAACCCAGAGATGTCTCACAGCAGCATTTCAGGCACAGGAAGAGCAAGCAAAAACATGCACCCTTGGATATCTGGTCTCAGAACGGGCACTGCGTCATTTTCACCTCATTCTATTAGTCACGAAACCTATTTCTCTGGGTGGGGAAATGGGCCATGTCTCTTTAGTGAAAGGAAGTACAAAGTCATGTGGCAAAAGGTGTAGATGCAGATGTGGTAAAGAATCGGGGCCATCACTGCCATCTACCACAAGGAGTGGGTAGGAACATAAGGATCAGTTGGGAGGTAAAGAGATGCCTTGACTTGAAAACTATAAGTTTGGAATTCTAGCACTTTTGCTGCAAGATGAGTAATTTGTGAGGCATCCAAATGAATTTCTCCAGTTTGTGGAAGCAGAAATGCCAACAGTTCTACACAAATTGTCAGAATGTTTCACAATTTCTCTTGAAATACCTGTCAGAAAATTCTTTTGAGAGAGCACATGGTGGCATTTTTTCTTGCCATAAACAAAATGTATCTATCCATATGAAGAGTCTGAGGTGTTAAGGAAGAAAACTGGCAGGAAAGTGGTAACATTTAAGAGAAAAGCAAGACCAACTGAAGATCTGGAACAAGTAGGTCCCTAATCGAGTGTCCTTTGAAATCTAGCCCCAGATTCTCCATCATTTACACAGTTTGGCCACAGGAAACAGCAGACTGGAAATGAGATGTGGGATTCGGTCACTTGTCTGGTTGTGTGACCTTTGTAAAGTAGCAATTTCTTTGTGTGGATCAAATAATATAAAAGTTCTGTGTAAACTCAAACACTACATAAATTAGCTATTTTTACATAAAATATCATCTAAGAAAAACATTCTATTCATGGAAATCTTCATTGTGACCCCTAATTGCAAGTTCCCTTTTCTTTGAAGACATTTATGACAGACAATGAATAGTAAAAAATGATGAGTTTCTTAACTCTTGTGGTTTTTTGTCTCTACTAGTAGTGGGTAAGAAATGAACTGGCACTAGACAAATAATTGTATCAACTGCAATTCTTTTAAGTTTCAAGGACAAGCAACATTAGGTCTCAGGAGAATGGCTGGTCTCATTCAAGGACTTGGACCAACTAGCAGAGTGTGGATTCTGGTGTCTCAGGCCAAAGCCAGATCTGATCTTAAAATGAGAGGGAAGGTCACTCTTGAGGAGGATGGGAAATAGATTAGATTATTAGATAAATAATACCTGTTCACTAATAGTAGTATTTAATACAGGTAGTTTTAGCTCCTCTGGAGGAGGGATAGGCTACCCATTCCAGTATTCTTGGACTTCCTTGTTGCTCAGCTGGTAAAGAATCTGCCTACAACACTGGAGACCTGGGTTCAGTCCCTGGGTTGGGAAGATCCCCTGGAGAAGGGATCTCCAGTGCTCCAGTATTCTGGGCTGGAGAATTCCATGGACTCTATAGTCCATGGGGTGGCAAAGAGTTGGACATGACTAAGCAACTTTCACTTCACTTTACAACCATCACCATGAGGTAAGTTTACTAATTCAATTTTTCATAGGTAAAGAGGCACAGATAAAATAATCCCCATGATTCATAAATGGCAGACATATGATTTGAACCCAAGTATCTTAACTCTCGACAGAACTGTGTACCACAGCAAGAAGCAAATAATAGAACAGCAAACTGAAGCATGATAGGGTAGATCTGTATGAGCGAATGGAAAAGCTCTTCCAGAACATCGCTGGCACAAAGCGAAGATGCTGCTGCTGCTAAGTCGCTTCAGTCGTGTCCGACTCTGTGCAACCCCACAGACCCCACCAGGCTCCACCGTCCCTGGGATTCTCCAGGCAAGAACACTGGAGTGTGGGTTGCCATGATGCTAAATAGTATTAAATCTTAAAAGCAACAGTAACAAAAACAAACCCTGTAAAAATACAAAAGCCCAAAACAAACCTATATATTGGATATAAATATCTACATATAGGAATTCATATCAAAACATTGATGTTGGTTATCACTGAAGAGGGGAGTGGGATGCTGGAGACAGAAAAGAGGGTATCTCAGTTCATACCCTATAATTTACATAGACTCTGTGTAACTTAAAAATATGCATTGTAAAGAGAAAAACTGGCGGAAAATGAAAAGCAAAATACTTAGATGCCCCAAATTCAGGATGAAAATAAATATAAAGTTGCTTCTAAAAATATGTATTATAAAGAAATAACCTGATGGAGGGAAAAAGGAAAAAGCAAAAAATGCCTAGATGCCAAAAATTAAATACGAAAATTGAAAGTTCTGACTCACTCCTGTGTCTTCATTTTGTTGTCACTTAAGGATATGGATCGTTTTCACTAGTTTTCACGTCCTTTCCCAATTGGGGAGAGAATGTAGCACATGCTTTTCTCAAAAATAGTGTGGATAAGGGAACTTTTTTCAGAATGTATGTGTATTCATGGTTCATACATATCCCCCTAAGTCCTGTGTGATCTTTAAAAAATATCCTTATTACAAACTATTTCAAGTATGCTAAAATCTGGAGTAAAACTTGTTTTCAAACCAGTTTGTAAAAGAAATGAACCACAGCTTTCTTATCCATTCATCTGCTGATGGACATCTAGGTTGCTTCCATGTCCTGGCTATTAGAAACAGTGCTGTGATGAACACTGGGGTACATGTGTCTCTTTCATTCTGGTTTCCTCCGTGTGTATGCCCAGCAGTGGGATTGCTGGGTCATAAGGCAGTTCAATTTCCAGTTTTTTAAGGAATTGCCACACTGTTCTCCATAGTGGCTGTACTAGTTTGCATTCCTACCAACAGTGTAAGAGGGTTGGTTCCCTTTTCTCCACACCCTCTCCAGCATTTATTGTTTGTAGACTTTTGGATTGCAGTCATTCTGACTGGTGTGAAATGGTATCTCATTGTGGTCTTGATTTGCATTTCTCTGTTAATGAGTGATGTTGAGCATCTTTTCATGTGTGTGTTAGCCATCTCTATGTCTCCTTTGGAGAAATGTCTGCTTAGTTCTTTGGCCCATTTTTTGATTGGGTCATTTATTTTTCTGGACATGGAAGCAACCTAGATGTCCATCAGCAGACGAATAGATAAGAAAGCTGTGGTACATATACACAAGGGAGTATTACTTAGCCATTAAAAAGAATACATTTGAATCAGTTCTAATGAGATGGATGAAACTGGAGCCGATTATACAGAGTGAAGTAAGCCAGAAAGAAAAACACCAATACAGTATACTAACACATATATATGGAATTTAGAAAGGTGGTAATGATAACCCTGTATGCGAGACAGCAAAAGAGACACAGATGTATAGAACAGACTTTTGGACTCTGGGAGAGGGAGAGGGTGGGATGACTTGGGAGAATGGCATTGAAACATGTATACTATCATGTAAGAAATGAATCGCCAGTCTAGGTTTGATACCGGATACAGGATGCTTGGGGCTGGTGCACGGGGATGACCCAGAGAGATGATATGGGAAGGGAGGTGGGAGGGGGGTTCAGGATTGGGAACTCATGTACACCCGTGGCAGATTCATGTCAATGTATGGCAAAACAAAAATGACTACAATTGATGCTTCCTATAAATTTCCCCAATCCAGTCTTCATTTCTTGATTCCCACTAGCAAACATGTGTATTCTATGTTTTTCTGTATTTATAGCCATAATACATAGTATCACTTTGCATTTATTTTATATAACTCGCATCATAAAACAAGCATTGTTCCACAACTTTTCTTCATTATTTTTGAGATGTATCTAAGTTGATATGCGTAACTATTCATTTTCACTGTTGTATAGAAATCTATTGTATGAATATACTATCAGTGTTGAATGTCAGTTAGAATTCATTTCTGCTGCTTATATATAAGGCTGCCATGAACATTTTTATGTCTCAAGCACACACATAGCGCTTCTTAGGTGGAGCTAGTGTTAAAGAACCTGTGTGTCAATGCAGAAGACAAAACAGATGCAGGTTCAATCCCTGGTTGGGAAGATCCCCTGGAGGAGGGCATGGCAACCTACTCCAATATTCTTGCCTGGAGAATCCCATGGACAGAGGAGCCTGGTGGGCTACAGTCCACAGGGTTGCAAAAATCAGACATAACTGAGCAACTTGGCATCTACACAAGCACACACATAAGTACTTCCTTAAGGTAACATGGTAAGAGGTCTTTAATTTTATTAAATATTGAACATTTGATGGTTGTACCAGTTTACTTTGCCACCAACAGTAAAAAAAAAGTCTTCATTATTTCATTGTCCTTGACAACATTTGCTATTTTGAAACTTACATTTTGGGTGTGATATGGTACACTTCCTTGGGTTTGTAACTTGTGTTTCCTTGATTATTAGTGCAGAGTATTTTTCCATATGTTTATTAGCCTTTCAGATTTGCTCTTGTAAGAAATACCTTTGTTTTCAGTGTGTGCGTATTTCTATTGGGTAGTAGTTTCATGAATCTTAGGGATTTTTACATTTTTATAAATTAATCCTTATATACAATAAATGCTTTGTGGGTTACTTTTTCACTTTTATAGTACTTAATGTACATATACCTTTTAATATTTGTAAATGTATATCTTCTATGACTGTGCCTTTGTCTTAAATAATTTGCCTATTCTGATGTCTGAAAAATGTTGAATATATTCATTTAAGTTTTAAAATATTAATCTCAAAACTTTAACTCAAATATATTTGTTCCTAGTTTGAGGTACGAATCCAAATTTATTTTTTTTCTAAGAGGATAATCAAACACAATTTTTCAAAAAAGTCACTCCTTTCCCTATTGGTTTATAATGATGTAACAGGTTTCCATATATGTACGTCTCTTCAAGTCTGATTCAAGGTAATAGCAGCAGTATTTAACCTAATGTGTACTCTCTCTGTGTCAGAAACTCTGCCAAGCATGTTATGCATTTTGAAGTTAGAATGTGTGGGTGGTGGTGGTGGTGGTGGTTTTTGGAGTTTGAACATGTGGGCTTATGTATACTAGAGAGCCCTGATGAATGCATGGTCTCAGTATATTTACTGGCTGATGGAGATGAAATCAGGTGAAATGTATAAATACCTGATTGACACACACTGCATTTTAAAAAAGCATCCCAAATATATAACTTGCTTTTATTAAACAGGGGAAAAATCAACATATTTTCCAAAGAGGCAGATATCCCAGTAACTAATGTAACATCAGTTTGTTTGACAAGGCATTTAGAATAAGCAAGCAATTAAATTCTTCAGGTAGGAACAGAACATCAACAAGCTTCAGATCCCAGAATCGTTACAAGCCAACAAGTTAGGCATTGTTTTGCTTAACAATTTTAACTTTAATGTAAATATGTATTATTTAGAATATTAGCGTCTGAACTACATAATGACTTTATCACTATAATTAAAACCAGGATTTCTGAAACCTCCAAGTAATCTTTTAAAGTTTTCCAATATGGACATAAACTAACCCCTATTCTTCTCTACATATCGAATTTGAAATAACTGTCACAATATATCAACATTTTCACAGGAAGAATTTTAAGGCTTCTGGCACATAAAATGTGCAAAATCTGTGTGACAATAATGTTATAATTATATACAGAAAATATTTAAAATTCTCCTTGAGCAACTTAAGTTCTAAAGATTAAAAAACTTAAGTGTCCATGTTAATAAAATATTAAAATACTATGAGCTTTTTGATAAACTTGACACTGATTTTGTAATTACATAAAGAATGTGCAAGATAAGACCTGCACACTAAGTGATTCATCATTGAAATTAACTGTTAAACTGAATATACTTATTGATATCATTAGTTTTCTAGATCAAACTTTCAGCACAAACAGGCTTTAATATAACTTAAAAACATTTCCAATTAAACTGTAACATTGAGACAGCAAATGTCAGATCTATGTTTGCCTAGCTATTTAGGTGTCACATAAATAAGTCTGAATCCTAATTTATCCTTTTGTCTAAGTCACCATTGTAGATAATGTGTTAATAAGTGGAAAATAAATGAAATCAACAAAAAGTGACTATTTCTCATTTGAAGAAATGAGTTATCAACACCTTGTCTTAAAGTTCTGAAGCAGCACATTCAGTTCTTAAGGCAAAAAAGGCCAAACTTATTATTATAAATTATAAATTCTGATAATTCTTCTTTTGGCATTAAAAGTCACAGCACAAATTCTTAGGTTTTAATAGATAATATATTAGTGTATATCTCAATATACATTTGCTAACATTCTCCATCAGTATGAAGTTGTTCTGCGCAGCAGAGGTGGTGAAGTGTGGCATGGCAGGGCAACATTTAACGGTTACCCGGGGAATCAAGGGACACAGAACGGCTGAGTCTTGACTTTCCATTCACATATATTGTATTTGATTGAACTGTAACCTAAGAGAAAGAAACACACTTTGCAGCAATCAATGTAAAATTGGACAGCTGTCTGTGAATTTTCATCAATTACCAACATTTTAATTTCTGCTTAATACTAAAATTTCATGTCATTCAATAAATTTCAAATAATCAAGAATAAATGTTCATTCTACCATGAAATTAAAAATTAGTTATTTCTACAACAAACAAGTTAAATAATCCATTAACACATCTTAGTCTTTACAAAATTACCAAATCAACTCAAAGGACAAGAGCATAAACAGACTGCAGGCCAAGCTGTTAAAGCGCATTTTTAGCTAGATTAGTTCTGGTTCCCTCAAAGTACATTGGAGAATGTAGAAAAACATAGTGAATCCCCACAGAGCAATGAATTCTGTAATTTTCATATTGATGATATTAATTTGAAGTTACTCTCTCCCAGGTACCCCTTATTTATAAGAAAAAATAGCTTTGGTTTTTAAAACGCCTTCATTTGAAGGGCTAAAAATGTCAAACTTGTGACTGTTTTGCCAAAACTGCAAATACATTCCTAAGTTCCAAAATTCTATGGCAAAGTTTCCTGTTTATAAGCTGTAAGTAAATAAAAACCACTAAATCAATTTCCTAAATAGCTTGAAATTCCAACATTATAAGAATGTAGAAAAAAATTATCTGGATTCTACATAGTAAGCAGGTATAGTATTTTAAAATATTACATGTAAAATATAACAATATTTTAAGATAATTGATTTATCTCTTGATTATAATTTGACTAGCTTAGCTTCCTAACCAAACATTATCCTCTTCTCCCAAGCAAAGAACTGAAGTACAAAAGGCCAGATTCTGCCTAGCAACAGAGTAAGTTAGTGGAAAGGAAAATAAAATTGGCAAATTTAGTTGGCTTTGGTTTCCTGGTGCTTCATTTGTTGCCTTTTACTAAACAAAGTTAAGTAATCCAAACTAATCAATTTTCTTGACTATCTTAGGAACCCAGGATGGAGTAGAATGGTTGACAACCATCCACCTGAAACAAAACAGCTAAGGAAAAGAAGTTGCCACCAGAGGAAGAACACCTGTCTGCATGCTTTTCAGTACTTGTGTGGGATTACTTTCCAAGTGCAGCCAACAGACAGGTAATGGCTTTTTGCTATGCGGTCTTGGTCTGAAAAGTCTGTGTGTGAGGGGTTATTTTTGTAATTCTTGCCAAAACTGAAGTTCTCACATTCTTTGTAAAGTAAAAGAAAATTTGGTTTAAGCATTAAAAAAAGATACAAATGGCTCTAAATATCTACAAATAAAGATGCTCATTGTAACATCGTTTATAGGATAAAAAACTAGAATCCAGTTAAATGTCTACCAATAAGGAGCAAATAAGCTATGGTTCTTTCACACAAATTCTGTGTAGTCTTTTTTTTGTTTTGGCTGCACTGTACAGCTTCTGGGAGTAGGAAATGGCAACCCATTCTTGTATTCTTGCCTGGGAAATCCCATGGACAGAGGAGTCTAGCAGGGTACAGTTCACAGGGTCGCAAAGAATCCAACACGACTGAGCAACTCAGCACAAAAACAGATACGTATGTCTTAACATCAAACACATTTTATAAAATACTATGCTGGATGTAGTAATGCTTTATATGAAGACAAGACAAATCACCATGATTATATGCAGGTTGAGATGGGGGTAAGGTGCAGGAAAAAAAAAAGCCTTCAGAAACATGAAAATTCATGACTACATTTACACTAGAGCTATCAACTAGATAATTGTTCTAATGTGAACCAACTATATAATGAAGGTTAATTGCTCAAGTATGAACAAGAGCCATAAGGCAGGTTGGTACCTGGACTTAAAGTGAACATTTGGGTGCCAAGATACAGGCAAACACAGAGCCAACTTTCTGATGAACAGTCTAAACCCACTGTCAAAATCACTGGAGATTTTGTTTGGCACTATAACTGTTGTTCTATAAAAGAAATGTTAGAATTTAAAACAAACCAAGAGACATGTTCAGAACAGCACAGAAATATGGGACTTAAGCACAAGAAAGAAATTAGCGTAAGAAAGGAAAAAAGCGTAAGAAATTAGAGCCTTGTGTCTGTTTCTACCACCTTCTGCAATTTTTTGAAATATAATACATGTACAGAGATGTGCATTGAACAGCACAATGAAAATGGACATATATGTAGCCCACCACCCAGGTCAAGAGAAAGAATACCTCCAGCTCCCTCCTGATCTTGTCTTTATTTAAAATTTTGACTTTATCATGGATTTTTGCATTAAGATATATTTATCTTGGAAAAAAAGAAACAATATTTATCCTGATTACTAATTTTTTTGGTTCCCTCTTAAATTGTGTTCCAGTCTTGCTCCAATAAACCTCTAACAACCCTTTTCCTTCCCCTCTGGAAGTAACCCTATTGTGACTTTTGTAATTATTTCCCAACACTTAGGAATAATTGCCACCTATGCATGTATCACTATATAATTCAGTTTTGCATGCTGTCAACTTTACACATATCTTTACACATATCTACATTGTTATCTTTAGTATATCTTATCTAATTTATTGCCATTTGATAGTCCATGCTTTAAATATACCACTATTTATTCCACCATTTTTGGATATTAAGGTTATATGTATTTGGAGCTATTACAAACAATATTCTTGAGTCTTGGCACATTGAAACACATTGTTAGCATATATAACTAGAAGTGAAGATGTTAATCATGGCATATAGATATGATAAACTCCACTAGACCCCATGTCTTTCTTTAGAGGAAGCAAAAGGATTATGTAAGGGATTTTCATTAAACAGAATTTAGGAGCTGGCATTATATAGAGTCAGAGCTATCAATAACCTCCTACTGAAAGAGATAAAATTTAGATTCAATAGAACCTAAAGTAATGAGTAATAAATAGGATACAATTATAGGATCATCATTTAGGGCCTGCTTTCTGTGTTGATTCACATCCAGCTCGTTCTGGAAGCAATGAGAGCTTTATCTGTGAAGAGACTGCCAAATCAGGGCCCATAACATACCAAGTATACAGCTGCCTGCCTATATGATTCTGTTGGCCTAAAAGGCATTTCCAACTTAATGCATTATTTTTTGCAATTAGTTCATTGAAACTGATTATTAATAATACATCCACTGATTTAATACAAAGATACTGCAGTTATTTTCTATTCTGCCGTGAGCGTGAGGATCCCTGGCTCTGAACACCCAGAAGGCAGAGGCTTCATTTGACTCAATTTTGTATCCTCAGTATCTAGTACAGTGTTTGGTATTTTTGTTTTTAAAAAATGCTTATCAAATTTACTGAATTGAGAACTTTGAAACTCTAATTTATAAAATTAGAAACAGAATTAGAATTATTTTCATGAATGAGAATGCACAATTTATTTACAGGAACATATTTCCCCCCAAAAGTATAAATGTCATGACCTGTGAAATACCAATTTCAATATTCCTTTTTTGCTGCTGTTGTTTGCTGCCTGGGACTCAACTCAAATTCTACAAATAATCTACGAAATTCAGACCTACCCCCCTGAATTATTCCTTTGTGTTTCCTCCACTCCTGACAGCACACAATATTTTGCCTTGTCACCCACCATGTGTGCCCAGATGGGAATGCTAAGTCCTCTGGGCAAACGGCCGTCACTCAGGGCTCCACTGAAACCCACGAGGAAGCTGACTGACGTTCACGAATGCCTTCCCCTTTTTTTATCTTTGCAGCATTCCTGTTCCTTCGCAAATTTCATTTTTGTTGAGTTCAGTGATTTGCTCAACAAGTCTCTTACTTTTCTCTAAATAGCTTCTAAAATGATTAGAAAAGCAATTCACAAAATGAAATGCCTAGGGAGTCAGTGAAATAATGAGTACTTTTCTTGTCTTGGTGTTGAGGAACTTGCAACCAAGATGACTAAGGGGAACAAGAAAGACATTTAGGGGAGACTGCAGCCTCTGGGAAGTCCAAGTCATGGTGCCAGGCTTAAGGCTTCACTACATCCTGTTTCAGAGGATGAGAACGACAGAGAGGAAACTCATCTGTAATAACTCCCTGTGATGCTTTCCAGAACAGAGTGTGTTACCTTGCTCTCATGTCAGTTGAAGCTAGACTCTCGCAGTGTATTATTAAAACTTGAATTTCTGCATTAGGTATCATCTAAATTCCCTAGATTTTCCCTTCATTTTTTTAGTTTAGCCTATAAAACTCCTCCCCCATTAACCAGCCAATCAGTACGGTAGTAGCTGATTACTATAGGAGCCAGGACTGAAAACTTGCAGGCTCTTACAATAGCGCAGCTTTTCTGGAGTAAAGGAGGGACTTTCTTTCCGAAAGACTCTTTCTTGCTGTGCTAACACAGTTTCTTAAAATAAGAGGCACTTTCCGGGGCACTTTCTATATATAGTTATATAATAATGAGCAAAACTTGCTTTCTGCACCTGGCCCGTGTTTGGAAAATAGACCTGACATAGATTTAAGGATGTGTAACACTCTAGACTCTCAACTTATGCTTCAAAATGACCCTTGACTTATAAAAGAGGAACTTCTGGCATCTTCCCTATTCAGATTTAAAAGCCAGAAAACAATTTCCCCTAAGTATTAGTTTGACACTGTTGAAAATAAACCCAATGTCACCCATCTGATAAAGAAAACTTACCCTTTTCAGTTTGGCAGCAGCCTCTCCAGAACGAATTGCAGTCAGCAAGCTCTGTCGGATCTGTTCTGGGTCAGAGCTTTGGAATGTCACAGAACTTTGCCTCTTAAGGGTGACCGACGGGCAGTCAGTTGGAGATGGTATTTGAGGATTCTGTTCATTATGCGCAGAGTTATTTTCCTGTAAAAATAAATGTGAATGTTATATGAATACCAGGTGAAGAATGGGCCACTGTTCAAAACACTTTCATCATCAATAGCTCTTTAAGAACACCCATTTGCTACACTGGTGTTTTAAACTATTTCCTCATCCACTGAGTTATATCTGATGTCAGGCTCAACTGGAAGACAAGGGCCTTACTTTCCCTCATTTTGAACTCAGGAGGCTAAGGAAGAAAAGTGATATGTCTCTTTGTTTCACAGTGCAGTGGTAATTTTACTGTCCTTGAGTAAATGAAATAATCCTGATTTCTCCAATAGAGTCAGTTAGAAGAGACAAAGTAATAATAAAAATCCACAGACTTAAAAAAACAAAAACAAACCCATTTTCATAGTTCCAATATATTAGTATTATGAAGTTATTTTTGATGGTACAAATGGACAAATATTGGCAACTTCATACTGGTTGAACCTAACACATCTTCTAATAAAGGAGTATTAATGACTATGTAACAGCTTATTTTGTCTTTCTGGAAGTCACTGGGATGAAGTGATGCCCATGTTTTATTTTTCCCATGAGACTGAAAATAAATATTAGAAATTTAAGAATCAAAACTTTAATTAAACTTCTTAGGAAGGAATATTTAGTAACTGATTTCACTGGCAACTGTATTCAAACAATCTTAAAAATGTCTTTTTCAAACTGCCAAATAAATATCTTTATAAAAGATGAGTTAAACAGAACTCAGGCAATGGCTCAAAAACTGTATTATCTAAATCAAGCTTCTGTTGTTTAGAAATGGTATTCCATTCTAAGAAAAAAAACACAGGCTTTGCTCCCAAGTAAAGAATTAATCTTTAGATCATATATATCTTCCTGATATGATATCAAAGTAATAAACAAAAATACAAACTATAAAGAAATATTTTTCAAGGTAAATGTTGCTTTAAATTATGGAAAAATCTTTACTTGGCAACATGGTTAATGTTCTGTTACTCTGGGCGTGTTTGAAAAAGTAGCATAAAATACTTCTGGAACTGTCATACAAATATGAAAGTATTCTTTAAACACATCAGAAAAAGTACACAATGTATTTTTTTAATCGCATGGGAATTATCATAATTCATACTGTGAATTGCATCCTCTAACTATACTACTTGAGTCTAGCAAATTATATCATTTAGTTGATCCAACATGAAGTCAACAAATTCTCCTTTTGTACATCACTAAGGTCAGATATGCAGATGACACCACCCTTATGGCAGAAAGTCAAGAGGAACTAAAAAGCCTCTTGATGAAAGTGAAAGGGGAGAGTGAAAAAGTTGGCTTAAAGCTCAACATTCAGAAAATGAAGATCATGGCATCTGGTCCCATCACTTCATGGGAAATACATGGGGAAACAATGTCAGACTTTATTTTGGGGGGCCTCCAAAATCACTGCAGATGGTGATTGCAGCCAGGAAATTAAAAGATACTTACTCCTTGGAAGGAAAGTTATGACCAGCCTACACAGCATATTCAAAAGCAGAAACATTACTTTGCCAACAAAGGTCTGTCTAGTCAAGGCTATGGTTTTTCCAGTAGTCATGTATGGATGTGAGAGTTGGACTATAAAGAAAGCTGGGCACCGAAGAATTGATGCTTTTGAACTGTGGTGTTGGAGAAGACTCTTGAGAGTCTCATGGACTGCAAGGAGATCCAACCAGTCCATTCTAAAGGAGATCAGTCCTGGATGTTCTTTGGAAGGAATGATGCTAAAGCTGAAACCAGTACTTTGGCCACCTCATGCGAAGACTTGACTCATTGGAAAAGACTCTGATGCTGGGAGGGATTGGGGGCAGGAGGAGAACGGGACGACAGAGGATGACATGGCTGGATGGCATCACCAACTGGATGGACGTGAGTTTGAGTGAACTCTGGGAGTTGGTGATGGACAGGGAGGCCTGGTGTGCTGCAGTTCATGGGGTCGCAGAGAGTCGGACACAACTGAACTGAAGGTTAGATGGTGGTTAAGTGATATTTTGGTCAACATACATATAACTGGAATGTTGACACTGAATTAACAAAACAGAAAACAGTATTTTTCACAGAGCTAGAACAAATAATTTCACAATTTGTATGTAAATACAAGAAACCTCAAATAGCCAAAGCAATCTTGAGAAAGAAGAACAGAACTGGAGGAATCAACCTGCCTGACTTCAGGCTCCACTACAAAGCCACAGTCATCAAGACAGTATGGTACTGGCACAAAGACAGAAATATAGATCAATGGAACAAAATAGAAAGCCCAGAGATAAAGCCATGCGCCTATGGACACCGTATCTTCGACAAAGGAGGCAAGAATATACAATGGAGAAAAGACAATCTCTTTAACAAGTGGTGCTGGGAAAACTGGTCAACCACTTGTAAAAGAATGAAACTAGAACACCACCATACACAAAAATAAACTCAGAATGGATTAAAGATCTAAATGTAAGACCAGAAACTATAAAACTCCTAGAGGACAACATAGGCAAAACACTCTCTGACATAAATTACAGCAGGATCCTCTATGATATGATCCACCTCCCAGAATATTGGAAATAAAAGCAAAAATAAACAAATGGGATCTAATTAAAATTAAAAGCTTCTGCACAACAAAGGAAACTATAAGAAAGGTAAAAAGACAGCCTTCAGAATGGGAGAAAATAATAGCAAATGAAGCAACTGACAAAGACTTAATCTCAAAAATATACAAGCAACTCCTGCAGCTCAATTCCAGAAAAATAAATGACCCAATCAAAATATGGGCCAAAGAACTAAACAGACATTTCTCCAAAGACATACAGATAGCTAACAAACACATGAAAAGATGCTCAACATCACTCATTATCAGAGAAATGCAAATCAAAATCACAATGAGGTACCATTTCACGCCAGTCAGAATGGGAGGGATCCAAAAGTCTACAAGCAATAAATGCTGGAAAGGGTGTGGAGAAAAGGGAACCCTCTTACACTGTTGGTGGGCATGCAAACTAGTAAGCCACTATGGAGAACAGTATATAGATTCCTTAAAACTGGAAATAGAACTGCCTTATGACCCAGCAATCCCACTGCTGGGCATACACACTGAGAGAAACCAGAATTGAAAGAGACACAGGTACCCCAATGTTCATCGCAGCACTGTTTCTAATAGCCAGGACATGGAAGCAACCTAGATGTCCATCAGCAGATGAATGGATAAGAAAGCTGTGGTACATATACAGAATGGAATATTACTCAGCCATTAAAAAGAATACATTTGAATCAGTTCTAATGAGGTGGATGAAACTGGAGCCTATTGTACACAGTAGTAAGCCAGAAAGAAAAACACTAATACAGTATACTAACACATATATATGGAATTTAGAAAAATGGTGACGATAACCCTGTATGCAAGACAGCAAAAGAGACACAGATGTATAGAACAGTCTTTTGGACTCTGTGGGAGAGGGAGAGGGTGGGATGATTTGGGAGAATGGCATTGAAACATGTAAAATATCATATGTGAAATGAATTGCCAGTCCAGGTTCGATGCATGATACAGGATGCTTGGTGCACTGGGATGACCCAGAGAAATGGTATGGGGAGGGAGGTGGGAGGGGGGTTCAGGTGGGAAACACGTGTACACCCGTGGTGGATTCATGTTGATGTATGGCAAAACCACTACAATATTATAAAGTAATTAGCCTCCAATTAAATAAATTTATATTAAAAAAAGAAAATTACATATTTAAACTGATTTTAATTTAAATTATATATAACAATATTTGGTAAGCTCAGGTTGAGTGTATATGACAAAGTGCAGAGCTGAGATATGTTTGGTTATTTTATCTAGTCTTTGATGCTGCTTATGTTTTTATATAATTACAACAATTTGTTTTGCTATTATGGAGAATTGGAGAAGAAAATAAAGTAAACCAGAACATCCAGGAAAGTTTTCAACAAACTGAAATAAGCAAAACACAGAAAACTAGTCAGAACTATAGTACGGTATACAAATGTATGAGCAAAGAAACTAAATATTTGCAAATGAGGTGATTATTTAATGACCTTATAGTAATATCTGATTAAATGAATTATAATGACTGAGAGTAAATAATCAGATTCTATGTATTACTACTCATTTTTTTCCCCTACAGCATCTTCATTGCAGATTATGAATTAAGTAACACACAGGCTTTTTAAACCCATTTAAGTCATGTTGTATAAGAATCCCCTATTTTATAAAAGGTTACATTTACCTTATCACTCACACCTAGTTGTGGCATGTTCCCAGATGTATTTACAGAAGGAATCTTCCCTTTCTCTGCATCAGTTGGAGTTCTGGCAGAGGCAACCTTGACCTCCTCGCTGCATGACTCTGTAGGGCTTTTGCTGAAAGACTGTGACCGTTTCACCACAGCGAGGGCAAACGGTGAAGGAGCAGAGCTGGAGTATGGTCGTGGGGCACCAAAAGTCTTCAGAGTTCTCAGATTCAGCATTGCTAACTGACTCTTGGGCAGAGGAACCGGTTTGGAGGCCACGGGAGGAGGGGGAAGCGGGGCGGCCACGGGAGGAGGGGGAAGGGGGGAGGCCACGGGAGGAGGGGGAAGGGGGGAGGCCACGGGAGGAGGGGGAAGGGGGGAGGCCACGGGAGGAGGGAGAAGCGGGGCGGCCACGGGAGGAGGGGGAGGTGGAGGCGGCGGAGAGGCCACAGGAGGAGAGGTTTCAGTAGGCTTCTGATTGCTATCATCATCAGTGTTTTGAATGTGTGTCTGTGGAAGAGATTGAATAGTTTTACTTAAGGGAGAAAGAGCTGGCTCTGGAGGAGGTATTGTATCTCTTTCCACCTCTTTCTTTATTAATTCCTTTGGAGCAGGATTAGAGGCAGCTTGAACACTCTTGGCGGCTGCAGATGTCACATAGTGATCTGAAACTCTTTTTTGCATCTGCAAGAAAAAAGCGCTTGGTTTGGAGTGGGGATTTGAAACCCGCGATTTAAATTTTGACTCCAAAATATTGTTTATATCTTCCAATTTTGGCGCAAAAGGAGCCGTGCCAGTGTCACTCGTCATTCTGGGAGGTTTCAGAGGATTCACCATTCTGCTGCGGGTTAAGCTCTCCTCACTTTGCATCTGCTGCTCTGTTCTCAGGGTAGGCTTTGATTTCAGGTCTGCTTGTGACTCCTTTGGGCTTTCAGAAATGAGGAGATCTTCTGTTTGGACTGTCGTTTCTTTCACATTCTCATAAGTGTCCTTTTTCCCTAAAGTATGTATCTCTTGATCATTTTTATACCCTATGGTTTCCGATTCCCAATCTTTGGATATTTCTAGGGATCGGGGAGGCACTATTTTATAAGTAGTCATCCCAATTTTGGGTATGTACTCTCTTGTAATTTCATTTGAAGGTTTTGGCTTGGGAATATAATCTTGTCTGTAAAATGGATAATTCTTTACATAAGAAGCTGTTGAATTTTTATCAGTTCCATCTACAGGAGGCAAAAGATTGTCATTACCACCTGCACAAGATGGATCTTTTATGGTGAGTTGCTCCTCTGTATGTACAAGGGGGCCCTGACTCCTGAATTCTCCTGAGATATCTACAGAATCTTGTGGGCTCAAAGATAAGCGTTGAGTTGATTTGTTGTTACTTGAAGTTTGCACACTTTCATCAACTTTGACGTCAGACAAATTATGATCTTGCTGATCCCCATCAAAACTGTCACAGGAAGGGATTGTCTGAATTGCCGCATCTTGCATTTTTGTCTTTTCTGCACTGGGTTGAATCAGGTTTTGATCTGGTGCTGATGAAACAGAAAGATTTTCTTTGTAACATCCAGCAGTATCAGTTTTATATGCCTGATAATTTGATAGTCTGTCAACTTCTATGTCCACGTTGTTATTTTTGGCAACGCCTGCTACATTGATTTCTGTTCCCCTCACTCCATTTTTCATATTATTTTCTCTGTTTGTTGGAATGACAATTATTTCATGTTGATCTGCTGAGAGAAAAAATATAAAGTATATGAAAAAAATAGAAAAGTGCAAGTTTTCAGTACCCACCCTGCCCTAAAGTGAACAGGTTGGTTTGAATTCTACAGATAAATAGTCAGCTCACCAATTATACAGTAATTATACAGGTAATGGCATACAGAGAAAGTGGCAAGGACTTTGGGATCATAGAGACCTGAGTCAGGAATCCTGCTTGACTAATTACAATCTGTATGGGCCACATCATGTTACTCTGTTTGAGCCTCAGATGTCAAAAACAAAACTATGTATTATATATCACTTATGTAACAGTAACATGCTTATTAGGATACAGTAACATGCTTATTAGGATACCGTATTGCCCAAAACAAGTACTCATAGAATATAGCTATGATTTTAAGTAAAGACCATATTTCAGTCATTATTAAGAATGACAAAAAGATACTGACAAATTTTAAAAAATGTTTTTGCTCTGTTTTTCTATTTTGATTCTGTCTTTTCTATAATCCCTAGTGTATTTATATTTCATACTTAGCATTTGTTTGGATTGTTTCCCTTTTAATGTTATGAGTTTTACTTACGACAGACCACAAAACCTTACCTTTAAGAGCTGAAATAAAAACAGCCTAAGTTCATTGTCTGACTAATTAGGTGTCCATGCTAAATAATTTTAGAGGATTTTGTTTTCAGTCACAACATGGGTGGTTTCAACTACATTAAAAACAACCATGTGGGTTTTTATTTTCTTCTCTGTGAAAAAAGATAACTTTATTTTTCTCATGTCAGAATCCAGGTAGAGAAAACAAACTTCCCTCTCCCAATACTACTTTTCCTCTTAATTTTAATTCAGACCTCCTGAAAACAAAAATCATTTGCCAGTGTCTAGGTTCACAAAGCCAACAGTTGCCAGCCAACAACATGATGGCAAAGAGTTGGAATGAGGCATCTGGAAGGAAACAGGCTTATGACTGAGCCAAGTGACTCATATATACTGTCCTCCTCTAGTCAAGTACCATGAAGAATCATTTCTTCTGAATAACCAGCTAGCCCTCTTCTTCAAAATCCTTGGTGGCCTCTCCTTTCAGATATGACAGTTTGCACAGCACAAGTGAAATGTGGGCCTTGGAAATCAAATTGTGAAAGATGTCAAGTATTTCTCTATAGTTTTATAATCACTCACTTTCACCTATAAGATCAAGTTCACTGTCTAAACTATAAAATGGATCCTCTGTGGAAAATGAAATGAAAAAAAGAAGCCTAAATGTATTTCCTTTTCTCTTGCTTATTTCTCATTTTCCACTGAATATAGATATATCCCAGTTACAGAATGGAAACACTTTCTAACAGAAGGTATATCATTATGGAAATATATTTTAAAAATGAAATTCCCTATAATAAATCCTGATTTATTGGTTTTAGAACTTCTTCACATTTTCTGTGGGTTATAGTTACCATTATCTACTGAATTTCTCACCAAAATTTCAAAAATTTCAGTGTTTGTCAGGCCTAGAATCACTACTGAATTCATTAGCTTGTCTATCCTGCTACATATCTGCTGATAATGCAAACAAAATGTCAATGAATAGACAGGCTATTTTTCAGAAATGGCCAGTAGAGGGAGAAGGTATATTTTGTACTATACTATACTTTCCCCTACTCAAAACTGACGTGAACATCAACCACCTGATGAAAGGATCGTTTAGATAAGTGCACAGTTTAGGTTTAAAGAAAAAAGAAAAGCAGAATAAAATTAGTTCTAAGGATAACAAATTATTTTAAAAACCACCCAGAGTTGACAGTGGTCATTGTAAATCAAGTGCAAATCAAAATAAGTCTATTACAGAAATGTGCTTGGGACCCTAATACTAATATGATACCCAGATCTTTGCAAAAATGATTTAATTTTACTATGATTTTAAACAGTAAGCAGCTTTTAAATCATATCTTCTCAATAGAAATGCTATTGCCATCATAATATATTTTGTTAAAAAGCTGCGTCAAGAAGAAAAAATGGGGAAATTATATAGAAGTATATAAGTGTACACTTGTATCTCAGGAGGTTATTGACCGTAAGGAAAATGAATCAAAGACATTCATATTCAAATTAACCAACACATACCACATATATAAAGTGTCATATCTATATACATCTGTCTATCTTGTTTGTGACATTGGGATAATCCAGTACCTATTGAATTTATATACGTATCTATGTATCTCCGGAGAAGGCAATGGCAACCCACTCCAGTACTCTTGCCTTGGAAATCCCATGGACAGAGGAGCCTGGTAGGCTACAGCCCGTGGGGTCGTGAAGAGTCGGACACAACTGAGCAACTTCACTTTTACTTTTCACTTTCATACACTGGACAAGGAAATGGCAACCCACTCCAGTATTCTTGCCTGGAGAATCCCAGGGATGGGAGCCTCATGGGCTGCTGTCTGTGGGGTCACAGAGTCGGACACAACTGACATGACTTAGCAGCAGAAGCCTATATATCATGTTTTCTATGGACCTTAACCTAGTTTTATGTACTAACATAATAGATTGGACTTGAGAATAAGCCATTTCCTTCATATCCCCTTAAAATACCATTGTGTATTCACTGCAATTCTAATTTGTACAGTATCTTTTTTTCTGAAATTCAATCCTAACTATTTATTTTAACTGTTATCTCAGTATTCTGCTAGGTTCCATAAGGAATTGAAACAAAGTATCAGATATAATTTCTCTGATGGAAGACTGTCGAATCTAGTCAAGTAGTCGAGACACAGAACTACATGGCGTCCAGCAGTCAAGCAACAGAATAAGTGAAGTGGCAGGATTTGGATAATAGTTGAATGGGTGAAGATTACTTTCCAGACAAAGATAATAATAAAATAACCCATAGGCCTAATGATAGAACTGAGTGAAACATATATGCCATGAGAAAGAATAAACTATCTTGATTTGGAGGTATTGGGGGAGGAGTGGGAAATCCTGGTGAACTTTATTACATGATTAGATGGCTTGAGCCTGCAAAATCAGGCAGACAAGTTTTACCCAAGGTATATCAACTTGGCTATGAAATAAAACAGGCTTGAGCTAGGGAGCCAGTAGAAGGAAAAAGGAGAAGCAGATCATAAGTATGCACAGAGTATACATCGGTAAGATTCAGAGCTAAGTTAGATAACCTCTAAGATTTAACAACAACATCATAAGACATGGTAGTGAGAAGCAAATTCTGGAATCAACACATATTGAACACATACTGCCTGAGTTCAAATCTGAGGTCTACCATTTACTGTGGGACCTCAGGTGAGTTATGTAATATCTTCGTGGATCAATCATCTGTAAAATGGGACTAAAGTAACAATACCCATTAATGAGTTAATATACAACATTAAATGAGCTAATATAAAGTGTTTAAGAAAGGTCATTGGCATATAGTATGTGCTATGAAAGTGTTAGTTATTAGTGCTTACAGAACTCACCTTTCTCTTGGTTTGGGTCCAGTGACTTAAAGTTTCTTACACTGTCAACTACCGTCTCTTTGTCGCTTGAATTATATACCACAATGTGTGGCCTTCTGTAAAAATGATATTATATATTATATATGATACTATTCAAACACACACTCACACAACAATAAAACAGGCAATAATTTCCAAAGACAGATAGACTGGAACAATCATCTTTTTCTGCCAAATACTGGAAATTTAATAGCAAAGAAAAAATAAAGCTAAGAGGAAATGGTGCTATGAAACATTAGCTTTCATATGTGGCCCTGTAACAAAGCAAGATATTAGAAGCTTGGTAAAATGGACAGTTTCCCCAAGAGAGTATCTTTTTCTTATTATCAATTATTATTTTTGAAAGAAAAAGGAGCTAAATGAAATTTACTTTCATAGACATTTCCCTTACATCTGGCAAGGTCACCTTGTGACAAGTCAGAATGTGAATTAACTTTACTGGGTTTTTTTAATGATAGAGAAGTGTAATTTGGAGACAATCTCATGCAAATTATAGTAAAACTTTGATAAAATGGTTTATTTTACGTTCTTGATTTCATCTTTATTCATAGTGTGGTATTTGTAACAGAATGTAAGTGTACTTTATTATGAATTTCTATTTCTAGAACCAAAGGGAAAGTGCATTCTCTGCTTCACAAAATTGACTGTAAAAATGATTAGTGGCTTAACATCATATTCTAATATGCAGAATTGTTTTATAAACCAGTCAGTGAAAGTTCTTTAGGAGTATTTGGTGCAAATTGAGATTAAATATTTTATTTAGGTCAAATAGGTAACAGGCAAAACAAACACAACACAAACAAAAATGCTAATATTTATACAAAATAACTACATGTTGTGATTTATCTGCCACAGGGACCCCAAAACCATTGGATTTGATTTTACTTAAAACCAACCACATGTAAATAGATACTCTATGAATAAAATTTTTTTAATGATGGTAAAAGGGATAAAGTATAAACTAAAGAAATGACTTCACTTGTGTTTAAAATATCATTTCTTCAGTTAAACAAAGCACCGCCACCACTTCTGGCATACAGACTACTTACTGTTCATCTGTGTTTCTAGTTCCTTGTTTTTCTTCTTTGGAGTTTTGTGAGGACTCTCCAGTAGCACTGCCAGGGGCTGAGTCAGGATCATTTTTCAGTGTATTTATTATATCAGTAGATACAGTAGGAATGTCTTGTGACTTCAGAAAAGTATTTTCAGCCTCATCTTTAGGCATTTCACTCAGTTCTTCCTTTTCATCTATCTCTTCAAGGCTATAATCAGAGCTTATTCCAGCTACAAAGAAATGAAGATATAATCCTAGATATTAATTTGTCTCATTTATCCAATGCAATTCTGGCAAGGAAGGAATTTTTAAAATAATAATTAGCTGGACTCTTTTAAATTCTGATTCAAAGCTAATAGTAAAATACTTGTCTAATGGTGAATAATTATGTTAATGTATAATCAGATTATCTCAGACATGCGTTTCTAAAAATAATATGCTATCGCTCTAGGTTTTCTTTGTGGTAGAAAAAATGGTTATTTAAGCTTATAAACTTCAAGTTATATATTTCATTTAAGAGTGTGTCTTTCAATTTAAATGACTTTTACCTAGACCAATAGCATTAAATGTAAACAAAAAGAACACAAATTTTTAGGTAGTCTACAAGTGTAATTGTGGCCCAGACGGTAAAGCGTCTGCCTACAATGAGGGGGACCCGGGTTCAATCCCTGGGTCAGGAAGTTCCCCTGGATAAGGAAATGGCAACCCACTCCAGTACTCTTGCCTGGAAAATCCCACGGATGGAGGAGCCTGGTAGGCTACAGTCCATGGGGTCGCAAAGAGTTGGACACGACTGAGCGACTTCACTTCACTTCACAAGTGTAATTACAAAGTTTGACTCAGTAGTTATCAGTGCTATGATTGAGAACTGTCTGAGCATCCTTTAAAAATACTGATGCTCACCTCTACTGTACATCTGTTAAACTAGAATCTCTGCAGGACAGGACCAAGAATTTTTAAGATTCTTTGGGTGATTCTAGTGTGTAACCAAAGTTAAAAGCCACTTACTGAGATGCTTAATTTTTAAGATAATAATAGAATAAGCATTATGCTATAAAAATTAATTTTAATTCCTATTGAGTTTGATTCTCAGAGGCAACTTCCATTAAGTCTTCCTTTCTCTATATTAACTAAGTATAATGAGTATATACCTTTTAAGCAGATACACATACATTTCCTTCTCTTCTTCTTGTTGGTTTATTTAATCTAAATGGAAGCATCCTGTATCTTAAAGGTTGTCCCATATCGATACGTGTGTGTGTCTGATTCTTTTCAATAGCTGTGGTTAATATTTTGTTGAATAAAATGGTTTTATTATTATTTCTTAGTTCTAACAACAAATGGCCAACAGGGTAAAAGACAAGGAGCCATCCTAAGTGGTTAGTGTCCACACTAGTTCTGAAAGTATATTTAAACCAACAAATGAGTTTTTGGATCTCTGCTTATTTGAATATAATTCAGTACCTCCACCTACACAATAGCAGCTGAACAAAGTTTAATTTTACCCCAATTGAGGGAGGGAAAAAAAGTAGTATATCATTGAATTGTAGTGATCTGCACATCTACAAAATTTAACAAAAAGTTTAATGTATTTGAAGAATATTTGAAATAATTAAAATGTATTTATCTTTAAGCATATAGACAGAGTAGTATGCCATTTGTGATTTTTGATAAATGTGGGGAATTTTAACATTTTTGTTATAAATTGAAAAGTAGATTACTAAGAACAAATAATTTGACTTTAAGTAAACATATATATAAATATGTGCACATACTTATACATACAAGTTTTTATCATGACATGAAATAGTTATTTTGATGCCAGTGTACAATATTATGCCTTTAAAGTAACTATATAGATATGACATCTATATAGTAGGAACATATTTACATAATTTAAAAAATGTATCCAGGAAAACTTAATGGCCATTATGATTTAGATGCAAGTGTGTTTTATAGATGGCTCCTGGATATATGTTAAGCTCTTTTGAAATTAACTGAGGTAACATTTAGCAAATTATTGATCTTTCTCCCTATTTCTCTCTTCACAATCACAAGTATTTTATGCAGATACACAATTTTAAGCATGAGGTCCTCACTGAGAAAATGGTCCTAAAGTATGAAGGATGAGTCACACGTTTCAAAAGTCTTTTCAGATTATTTTTCTGGGGTTTTATCAAGTGAAGTCGCTCAGTCGTGTCCAACTCTTTGCTACCCCATGGACTGTAGCCTACCAGGCTCCTCAGTCCATGGGATTTTCCAGGCAAGAGTACTGGAGTGGGGTGCCATTTCCTTCTACAGGGGATCTTTCCGATCCAGGGATCGAACCCAGCTCTCCTGCATTGTAGGCAGACACTTTACCGTCTGAGCTACTTATACTTAGTAGTTACAAGCATTATATGTGTGCATGCTCAGTTGTGTCTGACTTTTTGTGAGCCCATGAACTGTAGCCCACCAGGCTCCTCTGTCCATAGAATTCACCAGGCAAGAATACTGGAGTGAGTTGCCATTTGCTACTCCAGGGGATCTTCCCAACCCAGGGACTGAACCCTGCATCTCCTATACTGGCAGGCGGATTCACCATTGTGCTACTGGGAAGCCCAAGCATTATGTAGGCTTTCTTAAATAAATGCATTCCTGTCATTAAAAGTCTCAGAAAAGGCTGTGATTCTTTAAAAAAAAATTCTAATCAAGAGCACTTTCACACTTTGTTATTTGATTAGTACAGATTTTCCCAAGCTTTAAAAAATATTAAATCAAGTTTGTTTACTGATACTATGGTCAAATGACCAAATTTTAAAACTACAACAACAACAATGACTATAACAAAATGAGGTGGGGACTGTGAACAGTGAATACTTTTCACAGATGTTATATCACAACTATTATATTTCAGCTTCATACATTCTAAGGGAAGACAACTCACTTTCAAAGAACAGAATATCCAAACCTTTGGTGTAGTTTGAAGATACAACAACTCCCAAAGTGTGTTAAAAAAAAAATTACAAAAATATCATTTGAAAGTATAATTATTGAAATTTCTTTTACATTTACTTAGCTTTCTATAATTTGAATCTATTTATCATAATTTTTTCAATCCTTCTAAAGGTTACAAAATTGAAACAAAAATAAAATTCAAAATATTTAAAATTCACAAAATTCAATTGTGTAAAAGAAATTCAAATAAACTTAGTTTGTAGCATCTTATGTCATTAAAGCTTAAAATTTCACTAAGCCTTTTGGGACATCGTGTATATTTTTCCTGGAAATAGTCGAAAGGGCAAAATTGTTTGACAACCACTATCCTTTGCTAAAACAGAATTGTATTAGATTAAACCTATTCTTGTGAACTTTAAAAAAAATTCATTTATTCAGAAAAATGCTCACTGTATCAGACACTTGTGGTTGTTACATGAGTTGTTTTCGCTTTCATTTTTAGAGACTGAGGGAAGGCCAGGTAACTTACAGGGCAGAGATGTGGCAGCAGCCTCAGGCGTTCCAGGGCACCCCGAGACAGGGGCTTCAGCGGGCAGCTGGGACACAGCGCACTGCTCGTTCCCAGGGCCAAGGGAGGCTTCTGCCAAAGAAGTAAAAGCTGCGGTGATGGCACTTAGAAAACAGAATCAAGCAAGCAGAGACCGAGAAGCATTTTGGAAGAAATTATATTTGTGACCTCACAATTAGCCATGCATTAAATAAGAGAGAGATGAGGGGGGAGGGGGGAAGGACCAGAAGAGGAAAGAGCTATGGAGCAGAGTTCAAAGAGCAGCCACTTGTCTCTAATACTTTAGAAATCCTCATTTCATTTATATAGTTTGATATTATTTCATTTATATAGTTTGATATTATTTAATAAATTTCCATGTGAAACAGAATGGTGTTATTGATATTACTCTGGGTAAGACTTGAGAAAAATCATTACTAGTTACCTAATGATAGTGTTTTTAATCACAGAAGAAAGGAGAATTCTATGTCAAAATATTAAATTCCTAAGGATCACCTAAGGATTAATGATTCAGGAACACTTGGGTGCTCCTGAGTTTTTCTGTATTTGTGAACATCAATTATAAAAATTAAGTAGTTATATTAAGCAATTTTTATACCTATCAAATTATCTCCATGTTAAAGTACTGACATAGTAATATTCTATTTTTATCATATTCACTTATATCTAACTAAGTCTAAGGAAGAAGAAATTTTATCATACCTATAATAGCTACTAAATAGCTGTCATTTAAAATATTAGGAAACAGTATTAGGTTGAATTTTTTTTTTACTGGAATTTTACTTATTTAGAGAAAATTCAAAATAAACCATATAACAATAAATAGTTCACAGTAAATTTTTATCATTACATTAGGACACTATGAATTCACACCGATGACAGCTGAATAAAGAATGATACTTTATACCTTCATATAAGTTTTCTTCTGGAAACACCAAGGTGCATTCCTAACTAAGATGCATTGTTCCTCTGGGGGAGAAGATTAATAAATGGCAACCTGGCATTGCATAAGGAAAAGCAGGAGACCTATAGGAAAAGTACTCAGGGTACCATCACAGAATTAAAATTCTGATTGCTGTGTTTCATGCTCTGAGCTCAGGAGGGGAATATTTTTCATTTCATACTGTATAATGTGGGTGTTAGCCACTCAGTCATATCCAACTCTTTCTGACCCCATGGACTATAGCCACCAGGCTCCTCTGTCCATGGAATTTTCCAGGCAAGAATACTGGAATGAGTTGCCATTTCCTTCTCTGATCTTCCCAACCAGAGATTGAACCCACATCTCGCGCACTGCGGGCAGACTCTACTGAATTACTGGGGAAGCCCCTCCCAGGTGGGAAATGGAGTCAAAGTATCTGTATCTCCTTCATGTACAGAGCATCACAAGTAGCTTCTAACTTCATTCCTCAGCTCTACTCGAAGTTCTTTCTCAGTGGTTACAAGATGAGGAACAGAGGTGTCATACCTAGGCTGGACAGGCCCTCAGAAGAGCTCACTTCTATGCCACTGTCTGTAGGAACTGCAGGTACTGACTGTGTGGCTAGAGGACAGAAGAGACATAACTTATAAGCAGGCAGGTCACATTCACCAATGAAACAATTCCTTACTAGCTTAACTTAGTGGCATTTATAGAATTCAGAAAGAGATAGCCCTAACCACCTTAGAAACCTCTTTACTTGTCTAGCTCTGATACAGCCAAATCTGGTTAGATTCCCAATCCTACATGTAGTCAGTCCTGGAAAGACAGTATCTTCTTAATAGACTCATAAATTATAATATGCTCATTTTAGGGTCATGGAGCTGTACAGTTTTACACTTTGTTAAGTTGCAGATTTTTCAAAGGTGGTGAGAATAATCAGGGGCTATCTAAGTATTACTAATAAAATCAATTAATTAAAAGTTAAGTAAGTACTATTATTATTTAATAAAAATACATAATTTATAACATATCATCTCTGTTGTCTAAAGAAAACACAGCACAAATGTAATGTTAATGGGAAAATTGACATTACCAGTCACATGACTGTTCTCATTGCTTTGCAGCAGGACTGTTGTCGAGGGCGGGGAAGGTGCTTTTCGCTTTGTCCTTTTCAAAGATGAATTCCCAGCTGATGTGCTACTGAGCTGCAGAGAACCCGTCCTCACCCTGCCTGCTCCATAGGAACTCTATAGAAAACAAAACAACCAAATGGAATCTCCAGTCGAAAATGAACAGCAGGCTTTAGGAAGACACTGACCTTTCCATTCCAACACATCACATGCCAACATGGAGCTTAACAGTCAGAAAGCATTTACAGAGTATCTGCCATGTGCCAGAAATGGATATGTAAAGAAAAATAAAACATGGTCCTTCTCAAGAAAGGCTAGAATGGGAGGCAGGCATATAAACAACTAATTAAAATGTACATGACTCATAAAAACTAGCTTCCAAAGAAAAATCTAGAGGAAACTACTGGAGTAAAGTCAGAAGCGAAAAAGGGAAGAATATTTGTACATTGAGACTGGCTTGATCTTTCTCTTTTTAGCACAATACATCAATGACAAACATTTCAAAAATCTATATGTTTACCAAAAGCAAGGTCATCTGAGGTCCGTGACTCTATACACAGCTGACGCTCACACTCACAGCATGTGACTGTCAGCCGGCTGGCCAGTGCCTCCTGGCCCACTGCCATGTCATCTTGCTCTTGCCCTTTACAACAAACCTGCTTAAAAGAGTTATTCATAATTTTTTTCTCCCATTTCTCATCTGCCACTTGAACCCCTCCAATCAGACTTCTCTCAGTCTTTGATCCATTAAAACTATTCCTGTCTGTGAGATAATAGAAATACATAAAGGTCTCTGTCCCTGTTGCTGGCACAGAACTCCTAAAACCCTTGAACTTTCCTAAGTGACAAGAACACTAGAATCATCTCTTGTTCTAATATTGGTCTTGGACCCTGGCTCCTGACATAGAGCTCCTGAAACCTTGTAGTTTCCTGGGTGATAGGAGTATCTTTTGTTATAATAAGGCAACTCTGGAGGCCTCCTGAATGAGGGCTTGTCATGGGGAAGTCACAATTAGAAGTCTGAAATTTTCAGCCCTGCCCTCACTGTCTTGAGAAAGGAGAAGGGCTGAAAATGGAATTAATGACTGATCATGCCTGTGTGCTGAGGCTGCCATGAAATCACAAAAGTATGGAGTTCAGAGGGCTTCCAGGTTGATACACATGGAGCTGCTGGGAGAGTGCAATACCTGGATAGGTCATTGCAAGCGCCATGCCTCTTCCCACATACCTTGTCCTATATGTCTCTTCCATCTGCATGTTCACCTATATCCTCTACCATATCCCTTAAAAACAGGTAAATATAGGCAAGTGTTTCCCTGAATTCTGTGAGCTGTTCTAGCAGATTAATTAAACCTGAGAAGGGGTCGAAGAAAACTCTGGTTTATAGCAAGTCGGTCAGAAGTATAGGTAACAACTTGGACTTGGGAATGGTATCTGAAGTTCAAGAAGAGGGTCACTGGAACCTATGATCAACAGCTGGTTGGTTAGGGCTTCTGACTGGTGTCAGAAGTGTGTATGGGAAGGGAGGGCAGTCTTGTGGGACGGAGCCCTTATCCTATGGAATCATGCTGTCTCTGGGTAGGTGGGTCAGAATTGAGTTGAATGCTGGTGTCTAAAAATTGCTTGGTGGTGTGGGGGAAAACCTCCACACGTCTGGTGACCAGAAGTGAAATGTTTTGTGTGAGTAGCAAAGAAGACTCAGGGAAGAGACACATAGTAGGAAAGAACTGGGTTTTCCCTACATTGGTAGAAAACTGTTTTTACTTTATACTATGCAAGTCATCAATGACCTCCTCCCTGACTAAATCAGAGGTTACTTCTTCATTTCAGTTCAGTCGCTCAGTCGTGTCCGACTTGTTGCGAACCCATGAATCGCAGCATGTCAGGCCCCCCTGTCCATCACCAACTCCCGGAGTTCACCCAAACTCATGTCCGTCAAGTCGGTAATGCCATCCAGCCATCTCATCCTCTGTCGTCCCCTTCTCCTCCTGCCCGCAATCCCTCCCAGCATCAGGGTCTTTTCCAATGAGGCAACTCTTCCTATGAGCTCACTTACTGCACATATTAGCAGCATTACATAGCTGACCATCCTCTAAAGTCTCCTTTTTCTTATATCCAGGATACTATATCCTTATTCTGCATACATCTGAACTTTCTATTTCTGTGTGGGTCCTTTTCATCTAGTCCTTGGACATATTCTCTTTAATATCTATGCTCACTCTTAGTAATCTCCACTATCTCTAGGTTTTCTGTATTATTTATATTATTTACAGGTCTTGGACCTTGTATATACATTTTCCGTATTTATTTATATAAATATTTATATTATTTTCTGTATTATTTATATGTTGGTGATTCCAAACTATGTCTCCATTCCTGGACCTCTGTCTGATCTTCACTTAGTATCAAAGCCCATTTCAAACTCAGCATGTCTAAAAACTAAGATCCTGATAATCCCTCCTTTCATCTCCCCCATTAAAAATAATCCTGTTCTCACAGTCTTCCCTGTTTCAATAAAAAGCAAGTCATTCTTCCATTTGTTTAGGCCAGAACTTGTGGAGTCATGCTTCCTTATCCCCTCTCACACTGCACATCACGTCCATCCTGTTGGCTCAGCCAGTTTGACTGCTGCCACAGAGTCTGAGTCACCACCGAGAACCTTCTACCTGGACTGCTTCTTCCACACTGCTTCCCTATTGTCCTTCTGCAACATAGCAGTGAAGGCACCTGTTAAGACAAAAATCAAGGGGCTTCCCTGGAGGCTCAGTGGTAAAGAATCTGCCTGGTCAAATCAGGAGACACCAGTTCAATCCCAGATCTGGGAAGATCCCACATGCCAGGTAACAGCTAAGCCTGTGTGCCACAACTACTGAAGCAGCGCTCTAGAGCCCATGAGCTGCAACTCCTGAACCCATGTGCCACACGCCTAGAGCCCCTGCTCTGAAATAAGAGAAACCACTGCAATGAGAAGCCCACACTCAGCCCAACTGGAAAGGCCCATATGCAGCAACTGAAGACCCAGCAAAGCCATAAATAAATCCTAAAAAAAAAAAAAATCAGGTGAAAGCACTTTGTTCAAAACCCCTAATAATTTCCCAAGTGATACAGAAAAGCCAAAGTCCTTGTAATGACTTCTAAGGTTATCAATGACCCAGCACCTAGATCTTTCTGACCTCCTCCTCCAAGTGTGGAGTGGAATGAGCCACACTGGCCTTCGCACTGCTCCTTGAATGTGCCAGAAGGAGTGTTCCCACCTCAGGATGGTTGCCCTTGCTGTTCCCTATCCCTGGAATGCTCTTTTTTGTAACTTACCATCTTATCCTTTCATATTCTTCAGGTCATTTCTCAAGTATCACTTCTCAGTGAGCTCCTCCTTGATTCCCTCCCCCTACCCACCCACCCACCCACACACCCACACACCCACACACATACTCTCTCTCTCCTCCTGTCTCTCTTCCTAGCTTGATTTATGTGCTTGTGTGCTTGTGCTAAGTCGATTCAGTCATGTCTGACTCTTTGCAACCCTATGAACCATACCCTGCCGGGCTCCTCTGTCCATGGGATTCTCCAGGCAAGAAAACTGTGGTGGGTTGCCATTTCCTACTCCAGGGGGTCTTCCCAACTCAGGGATTGAACCCACATCTCTTGCATATTCTGCATTGGCAGGTGGGTTCTCTACCACTAGTGCCACCTGGGATATTTACTCTCAGTGTTTAATCTTTCTCTAACAGACTATAGGACTGGCCTGTTTACCTTGTCTATTGTTGCTTCCACCAGTTTGACTCTTAGATTAAGGATGTTTTTTTCCTGTTTTGCTCACTGCTGTATCTCCAGAACAATGTCTGGTTCATAGAAGTTTCTCGATAAATATTTGTTGAATGAATGAGAGAAATGAACCAAAAATTGCCTTCTTCATTTGTAAATAAAGGCTCTTGATAAACTTGGAGAGTCTGTAAAGCTTAGGCCATTCCAATCTTATGAGAGAAGGTAAGTACAGCTAAGGAAAGCAGTCTGTTTCATAAGATGTTTATTAGTCAGTATGTTTTGCTACACACCACAAAAAGTTCAGCAAATTTACTCTTTTGAAATATTGTCATATTTCTGTCAGGGAAGGAAGAAAGCCTGCCCTCCCAGAGAAAATTTTGAGTCAGCTGTTGTCACTGCTTGCTCTGTTAGGTACCAAAGTGGAAGGCAGATCATCTCACAGGGACAGAAGCAGAGTCCACAGTGGCAGGTACTTGGCGGAACACACCTCTCACTAAGGTTAAGTCATCTTAACAAGGGGTCAGACAGGGTGGCACCAGGCTGACCTTATCAGTAGACTTCTGTACCAGTTGATAAATAGCTGCAACCATCAATCTCTCCTCTCATTACTCTGGTCCCTTCTACAGAACACTTTAGACGTCTCCAAAATCCAGCATGAAATGAGTTAAAGCCTGCCACCCAAACCCAGATTTTGATTCTGAGTCGCTAAAGCCAATTCTGATTAAATCAGAGGGTCATCCCCCCCCCCGCCCCCGAACACACCTCAACTGGATGGGCATATGGGTGGCTCCTCACCCATATGCTGCTTGGACCTTTAAATAATTAGGAGAAAGGCCCTTGATGATAAGAGATGAGAAAGGAACATAGTGATGAATCAGCAGTATTTAAATATCATTTTGAGTAGAACATAAAGTTTAAATAAAAACCTTCTTATGATGATGTGTCTGTGTTTGGAAATGTTCACTTGCCATCTTATAAAAGTAACAAATTTAGGGATGGTTAGGAAGAAGGCCAAAAATTCTCCTAAAACAATGCGGCACTTTACTTTTTGAAACATTGATCTAAAATATCAAAAGCAGTAAAAATGTCATTTTATTTCTTGATGAGATTACTTCTGTAAAGCCCTATTCAAGTATGCCTCATTCCTATCACAGACCCAGTTTACCAGTAGAAACACAGTAGGTGATCAGGAAGTAATTGGTGAATGCATGAAGCCATGGCTGCATCTGGTCCTCCTAATTCTATGCTAACACCATGTTTCCCGTCTCTGGACTGATTGCTTTCATGTCATCTGAAAACAACTTGTGTTCCCCTTCAGGTCAAGTTCCCAGCCACAGTCATTTATTGGTCTTTTCTATGATCTGACAAAAGCAGTCACAACATGAATTTCTCAGACAACTATATCTGTTTAAGAGTTAGAGCTCTTAAAATTTGATTATAATATAATAAAGCAGATAGCACAGAAATTTTAAAAAGGGAGAAATGTATATACAGAGATTCACAAATTTATATGGACATAATAACACAAAGACAGAGTAAAAATAAACTCATGTATTTCATTTATCATCCTAGAGGTCTTAAAATAAGCTAACTTTTTTTTTTTGTACAGGATATTTATATTTCTATGGATAAATAATTTAAAATTTGTCAAAATATACATATTTCAGCATCACAAATGTTAAACTATTTTTAATAGCATTTGTGAAGACAGTTGAGGGAACGCATGTTAGAAGGGCAAAGCCATGAATGTCTTGTGGGGAGCACATGTTTTATAACCCTATTCTGTAAGATTTACCCCCTTCCTCTATTGTACGGATGTGTAATGAAAGCAAATGGACTTGTGTTTCGAGACCAGCACATGGGTCATACAGACTTAAGAACAAAGACCTTTGAAGAGAACATAATCATCACTGTGTGTGACCAGGTCAACTTATGTTAACTATATCACTAGATTCCATGCTATAATTAATGATAAGAGCTTACTAAATTGATGTTAAAAATGCAAACTTAACAAATGCTGTAAGATGGGCCAGGCAGGATTTTTTAAGGACTAAGAATGATGAGTTTAAAAAATAAGCCTCATTTAGTGACGGGAATATTTCTTTCGTTCTGAGATATGAATGATACTAGCATTCAAAGAATAGCTTAATATACATTTTTTGTTGTCCTATAAGAGAGAGCCACAAGAGTTTTTAAATTTGTGTGTGTGTGTGTGTTTAGAGGCTATTAGAAAAGAATTTTAATCAGCTAAGCTGCAGCCAAGAGAAAATCAAACTTGGACTTATTCCATGTTAATTAAAATATCGCTATTAAGATTAAAATGAAGGAACCCCTGGATCCTAGAGGAAAACATTTCTCTTGGGTAAAAACCTACAGAAAAAGAAAGGGCATTTAAGGTAGAAGATCTAGGTATTTCTAAATAGACTGTAGCCAAGAAAACTGGCATGTACCTTGGGATGCCTGTAGAATAACAGATCTAGTACACAAGCTTTCTAAAAAGTAGACAGACTAAACTAATGCAGTCATTTAAGTAAACACATCATGAGTTCCTATATAAAATATTAAAGAAATAAAAAAGGGTGAGGAAGGGCATTGTGTATTCTTAAGCCCCATTTTGTTCTGTGCGCTTCAGGAATATGCTCCTTAATCGACTCCCAGTAGTTCTACTGTTTTCTTTCATCAGGGTTGAGCTACCCAGGATGTTGAGTGTGAATCTGTTTAATTGGAGAGAAGTTTACAGAGGTTTTGCAAGCTCGAAGAGAGGCAATGTAATGGTTACCAAACACAGGAGCTTTGGAGTCAATGCCAGGGCTTGCACCAGGAGAGCATAGCATTTACTGTCCCTGCAACCTTCTGCCTCCTCCTCCACAAAGTGGGAAAAGTAACAGTACCTGCTTCGCTGGGGCTGGATGCTCATGTGACATGACCTGTGTCAGGCACTGAGTGCTAGTACAGTGCTAGTACTGCTCCACAAATAGTAGCTCATGTTACGACACGTAATTTGTCTATTTTCAAGTACGTGAAAGTGTAAATAAGCAAATGACAGTTGTAATTAGGGGTTAGAGTAAAAAGTATAGGTAAAAGGAGGTCTTTAAGAATGGTGCTTTCTTCAGTGCTGGGGGTGGTGGGAGTCCTACTAGAGACAGTCTCAGTTATAATCAACCTCAAACAGCTGCAGGAACTTGTGCTTAGCCCACTGCACAAACCAGTTCCACTGTGTGTAGAATGCCACCTTAAGTCACTTCAGGCAGCTTCATCATACCTTCTGCTGCTGCTAAGTCGCTTCAGTCATGTCCGACTCTGTGTGACCCCACAGATGGCAGCCCACCAGCTCCCCCTGAGATTCTCCAGGCAAGAACACTGGAGTGGGTTGCCATTTCCTTCTCCAGTGCATGAAAGTGAAAAGTGAAAGGGAAATTGCTTAGTCGTGTCCAACCCTTAACGACTCCATGGACTGCAGCCCACCAGGCTCCTCCATCCCATGGGATTTTCCAGGCAAGAGTACTGGAGTGGGGTGCCATTGCCTTCTCCACATCATACTTTCATCATACATTAAAGGAGTTTAATAAAAGCTAAATGTTTAATACTAGTTTGTTAAATCTTAGTGAGGGGGTATATTAAAGTATATAAATCTGCAATATTTCATACATTTAGTGCAAACATTTAAAATAAAAGAACTGCTTAGAACTGTCTTTAGTTTTTACCAGCTAGCCAAGGTACATTTCCTCTGTTCAAATTATGATGGAAATTTTTAAAAGGAGTTGCTGCTGCTGTTAAGTCGCTTCAGTCATGTCCGACTCTGTGTGACCCCATAGACGGCAGCCCACCAGGCTCCCCCGTCCCTGGGATTCTCCAGGCAAGAACACTGGAGTGGGTTGCCATTTCCTTCTCCAGTGCATGAAAGTGAAAAATGAAAGTGAAGTTGCTCAGTTATATCTGACTTTTCGTGACCCCATGGACTGTAGCCCACCAGGCTCCTCCGTCCATGAGATTTTCCAGGCAAGAGTACTGGAGTGGGTTGCCATTTCCTTCTCCAAAAGGAGTTGAGATCATATTAAAGTCCAGAGGATTTACAAAACAAGAAAACAGAGAGGTTTCTTCCTACTATGGGAAAAATGCTTTGGTTAATGGTTAATGATTAGAAATCTCCAATTATTTATTTTAGTTAGACTCACTAAGTCTGCCTGCCTTCAGCAAAAACTACACCTCTAACAGTAACATACATCACTGAATTAATTCACTAATGAAAGTGACAAGGTCAAGCTGAAAACCATGCCAGATAGTTAACCCCTCATAATTCATATCCAGATCAGAATTCACTGGTTTAAAATAAAAGTAAATTTAGCTGAAGAAAACAGGGTTAAATGGCATTCAATAGATTTACTTAGTACTAGAACTATAGTAGTTATTAAATTACTTATTAATCACAGTTGAATTACCTGATGTGGATCATTGAAATCAATATATCCTGGTTAAGAGAGAAGAATACAATTAGGAAAATAAAAAGACTAAATCAAAGGATGGAAATACAGTGATTCAACTTCAATGACATTGTTAAGTGTTTCTAGTAGAAGCTTTTGGATTTTAGTTTGTTTATAATACGATTTTCCATGTAAGGTCGGGTTGGGTTAGAGAGAACTTAAGCAATCTCTTAAAACTGTCTTAAAACTCATATAATTTTCTTTTCTTCTTTAGGCACAGATTCCCATTATCCTTCTCCAATTTGGACACTCTCAATAAATGCTGTAAAATATTATAATACCTTATAATTGACATTAGGTTTTCTTCATTTACTATGGATTAATCATTTCTATCCTAATGACTAAATTTCCATTTAACTGAAGGTCATGCTTTAACTTTTTTTTTTAAGCCAGAACCACTTTCAGGACCTTAGTTTGCTGACCAACAACTGAACCCTGCAGTGAAAACATGGAGTCCTAACCCCTGGACCGCCAGGGAATTCCTAACTCTTAACTCTTGATAGAATTCTAAAATACTTTGACAACTTAAACAACAAATCAATTTTCTTAAACTTTAAACATAACTATTATACCAGAGTGAATGTAATATAGAAGTATAAGATGTTCTATTGAATTTCAAAATACGCAAAGCTCTGAAGGTCGGTTTTACTTATTACAAAGAAATTGGTTTTATTATTGATTTGATCATAAAGTTAGCACAGTCTCCCATGAGATTCAAACAGTGCATATGTTGACGAGGAAAAAAACAAAAGAAACATCACTGTAAATCTCAGTAAATACAGGTTACCTCCTAGAAATTTTGTTGTCCAACCTTTACCTTATACCTGCATACACTCAGGCAGACAAATGCACACAAGCTTTGACTTGTACTGGATGAAAGCATACATGCCAGTTTCTTATATGACGATTTTTCACACAGCATGCTACGTTTGGTGGGTCTAGAGCAAGTTTACTTTGCTTCTTTGAATCCTGCTTTTTCTATACCCTTTTCCCCCTTGGGCAGCACTTTGTCAAGACTCCTAAACACTTAGAACTTATATAGTCTATTTTTTTATTCTCTCTGTAATCCTGTTTTAAGATCCTTCATTGATAGCACTGAAAGTCTAAGCTTGCTTTAGTCAACTTACATTTTAAAAAGTCATATCAGTGAAGGAGTATAAGAAATAGGGGTGATATTCCAGGTATCAGACAACTATAGTTAGGGAAAGGAGAAATAGGGAAGCAGTCTCAGAGCCTGGAGCTCTCAAATCCACATATATAAGCAGGCATCCATTCTGCTAATTTTAACAGTGTTTCTATCAATCCCCTGAAATAATTCTACAAGAGGTAGCAATGAGATTAGAGCTGATCCACTTACAGGTGTCTAAATGACTACCACCACCTTTCACTTGTGCCTTTTAGAGTTACTAACAAGTTAAATCTCTTCAGAGGATTCTGAGTGGCCAAGCCTACCAAAGCATTTGTCTTAGAATCATCTAGTTTTTAACTCACTGTTCAGTTCAGTTCCATCGCTCAGTCTTGTCCAACTCTTCGTGACCCCATGGACTACAGCATGACAGGTCTCCCTGTCCATCGCCAACTCCCATCGCCAAACTCATGTCCATTGAGTCGGTGATGCCATTCAACCATCTCATCCTCTGTCGTCCCCTTTTCCTCCCATCTTCAATCTTTCAGCATCAGGGTCTTTTCAAATGAGTCAGTTCTTTGTATCAGGTGGCCAAAGTATTGGAGTTTCAATTTCAGCATGAGTCCTTCCAATGAATATTCAGGACTAATTTCCTTTAGGATGGGCTGGTTTGATCTCCTTGCATTCCAAGGGACTCAAGAGTCTTCTCCAACACCACAGTTCAAAAGCATCAATTCTTTGGCTCAGCTTTCTTTATAGTCCAACTCTCATATCCATACATGACTGCTGGAAAAACCATAGCTTTGACTAGATCGACCTATGTTGGCAAAGCAATTTCTCTGCTTTTTAATTTGCTGAATAGGTTGGTCATAACTTTTCTTCCAAGGAGCAAGCGTCTTTTAATTTCATGGTTGCAATCACCATCTGCAGTGATTTTTGAGCCCAAAAGATAAAGTCTGTCACTGTTTCCTCGTCTTTTTGCCATGTAGTGATGGGAAGTGAAGTGATGGGACCAGATGCCATGATCTTAGTTTTCTGAATGTTGAGTTTTAAGCCAACTTTTTCACTCTTCTCTTTCACTTTCATCATGAGGCTCTTTAGTTTTTCTTTGCTTTCTGCCATAAAGGTGGCGTCATCTGCATATCTGACATTACTGATTTTTCTCCCAGCAATCTTGATCCCAGCTTGGGCTTTATCCAGCCCAGCGTTTCTCATGATGTACTCCACATATAAGCTAAATAAGCAGGGTGACAATATACAGCCTTGACGTACTCCTTTCCCTATTTGGAACCAGTCTGTTTTTTCATGTCCAGTTCTGGCTGTTGCTTCCTGACCTACATACAGATTTCTTAAGAGGCAGGTCAGGTGGTCTGGTATTCCCAGCTCTTGAAGAGTTTTCCACAGTTTGTTGTGATCCACACAGTCAAAGGCTTTGGCATAGTCAATAAAACAGAAGTACATGTTTTTCTGGAACTCTTGCTTTTTCGATGATCTAATAGATGTTGGTAATTTGATCTCTGGTTCCTCTGCCTTTTCTAAATCCAGCTTGAACATCTCGAAGTTCTCAGTTCATATACTGTTGAAGCCTCACTTGGAGAATTTTGAGCATTACTTTACCAGCGTGTGAGATGAGTGCAACTATACAGTAGTTTGAGGATTCTTCTGCATTGCCTTTCTTTGGGATTGGAATGAAAACTGACCTTTTCCAGTCCTGTGGCCACTGCTGAGTTTTCCAAATTTGCTGGCATAACAGTGGCAAACTCACTGTTAGTCAATGATAATAACATCTGTGTTGTCTGGTTAACAGACTCATTAACCTGAACATAACTTCCTCAAATGTTATTATCTTCAGCCTCTTTTAAGGGATGCCCAAAACACATGTGTTGGCTTTTTGTGTTACAATCAAGAGTTCAGGGAGAAAGATCCCAGTTAGCCCATGATTTATTTTGCTATCCTTCTTCAGGGTTCAAAAATCTTTAGATGAGTAATACCAAGACTAGATATCACTGTCCAGTGTAACACTGACCAAACCAAAGACCCCTGCAACAGAGCACTTTCATTTGTTAAAGCCCGATTTTAAATGACAACAACAACTTTCACAAAAAACAATACTATAATACTAGAGTTGAAAAAGACTTTTGGAAATTTTGTTACAAAACCTTTTTCTACAGAGGAGAAACCCAAACCACAACGTTCAATGTCTTGTCCTTCAAGGTAGAAGATGATGAAGACAATGAGAAAAATAACCCCAAAACAAAGAAGAATATGAGACCTCTGGCAGATCCAAGAGTCTCTCTCAAGCCAGGCTAGGGTTTCTTCTGCCACAAAATAATTCTTTCCAGCCCTCTCCACACATATCAGAATAAACCTAAAACACAATTTTACAACCTGTGTTACACCTGTTCTTGCAAGGGCTTTACATTTCTGTCCCTCAGGCAATCTGCTTCCATTTTATCAACCCTCCAATACTTTGAGAAAGTATGTACTCAAGTCTTATTAGTGGTAATCCCTTATTTATAACATTTTTTAAATGCCTGAAGATATGGGCCTAAGTAGTATATCTTTAATGAAAAAAGACAAGATGAACCAGGAGAAAGCAGAGATCAGGATCAAGTTGAAAAGAGGACGGTGGTAACTGTGGTTCTCTGTGGTCATAGTGATCAAGACAGAGGGGTGTCTAGAGGCACAGCAGGAGAATACCCTACAGGTAGCTGAGTTAGGGCCTCTACCAGAGCAAAGGAGCAATCAAGGGGACAAACTAGGACCAACTCAGCTCATCCCAGAAGAGAGTTCAGACTGTATGTATGGCCGGCATTATCCAAGTGACCCCACCTTTTTATTATGGAAGCTCCAGGAACGGGGCCAGCTTCTCTCCGCCCCAAGAAAAGTTATGACCAACCTAGATAGCATACTGAAAAGCAGAGACATTACTTTGACAACAAAGTTCCGTCTAGTCAAGGCTATGGTTTTTCCTGTGGTCATGTATGGATGTGAGAGTTGGACTGTGAAGAAGGCTGAGTGCCGAAGAACTGATGCTTTTGAACTGTGGTGTTGGAGAAGACTCTTGAGAGTCCCTTGGACTGCAAGGAGATCCAACCAGTCCATTCTGAAGGAGTTCAGCCCTGGGATTTCTTTGGAAGGAAGGATGCTAAAGCTGAAACTCCAGTACTTTGGCCACCTCATGCGAAGAGGTGACTCATTAGAAAAGACTCTGACACTGAAAGGGATTGGGGGCAGAAGAAGAAGGGGACGACAGAGGATGAGATGGCTGGATGGCATCACCGACTTGACAGACGTGAGTCTGAGTGAACTCCGGGAGTTGGTGATGGACAGGGAGGCCTGGAGTGCTGCGATTCATGGGGTTGCAAAGAGTCGGACTGAGCGACTGAACTGACTGACTGACCAGAGAAAGGCATGCCTTTAGAACCATGTGGTCCCAAATATCAAGGTGGCAGAAAGGCTAAGAAAGCTTTGTCCTACAAGAACTTGTAAAGGAAGACCCCTAACATTGATTATTTTCTATGATACTTAAAAAGTTTGGGCTGTACTTTGCAGCATGCAAGACCTTAGTTCCTCGATCAAAGATTGAACCTGTGCCCCCTGCATTGGAAGGCGGAGTCGTAACCACTGGACCACCAGGGTAGTCCCTCAATGATATTTTATTAACTCAGAATATCAAACTAGATAAGGAAGTGAAATCCCCACTAATTCCACAAATGACCTATTGTTCTTTGAATAGTACTGTTCTTTAAAATTTAGCAACTTTATAATGTGCTTATTTGCATTTAGGTCAGAGGTAAAGCTGGCAGAAGCTTAAAAAGTAATTGCTCAGAGGAATGTCATGAGCATTAAATGAATAAAGTGATCCTTGTCGGAAATATTAGCAAATGTTATATAAACATTAGTCATTATTTCTGCCCTTGTGTGATTATGACCCTTTCAAGATCTGATGAAAAGTACAATGCAAAGTATGTCTTGTATCTGGGAAAACCTTAAAAAAGCGAGCATATTAAATATTTTATTGTGCTGGTACATTTCTCTACTGAATGAAACAAGTCATATTTTTGGAAGTACAGACAGCTGTATACTGTATATCAGGCTGAAGATGCCATGGCAACCACTGTTCCTAGGCAATTGGAGAATTATATGTGTGGTCCACTTTCTGTATCATAAGTGGAACGTGGAGGTGAAAATCAAATGTTATGAGACAACCTGGAGAAAAAAATTAGAAAGGGGTATATTTCTCAAAATTTATATGCTCTATTACAACAACCTTAATGACTCTGCATAAAATGACTAGATTAAACTCATTAAGTGAAGCAAGACCAAATATATGCTTGTACATTTCATAACCGTATGACAATCTCTCATCTGTTTGTAAAGCATGATAAATATTAAAAGATGAAATTGGGTAAAAGATGAAAAATGTCAAGTATTTAAAAAAAAAACAAATCAGCTGTTAAAAAACTAACACTCTAGGTATTATATTTCAGTTGCATAAGACTATATGGCAAAGAATTTCAGTTTCTCAACATTTGAGTGTTTGTCTGCAGCAGAAAGCAAAATGAGACCAAGTGAAATGCCCAGTCAAAAGCATTCCTTGTTATGTTTCCAGCCAAAAGTCAATATCCTAAAGAAAATGAGATGTCATGCAAGTAGCAGTAAAAAGCAGTTTTCTGTTGTATACACACACATCCAAGCAGCAAAGTCACACCAAATGTATGAAGAATTCTCCAAAAGATTCTTTGGATTCTATGGGTCAAGATTACTACAGCTTCTGTCCAACTTTCCTTCCACTTCTTCAAATGTAAAATAAGCATAAAAGGTTAACTTATCAATAATACTAGGATGTCCTTTGGCCGCTGATTTCATTAAATGTGTTCTTCAGAGATACTTGGTCAGTAGACACGGGTCAGAAACTAGATTTCTGAACTTAGTTTCAGTCCCAGTACTCTAAGTCACTTTTAAGTCAATATCACTGCATTTCTGACTTCTATCATGTATGAAGTCAAGGACAACCTGATTTTAAAAATTATATGTATTTTATGCAGTGATACATGTGATCTAGTCCATGAAATGACAGCATGGGCCAGCTCCTACATATGTTGTTGCACAAATGGCATTTCACATCTTCAGGCAGAATCATCTTCAAAAATGGCTTTAAAAGAACCAAGTAAAACTGCCAGAAAATTTCTAATTGGATAGTTTTCTCTTCCAAATGAACATTTCCATAGAAAACAAGGTATTTCACCTTTACAAGGAAAATGACACTGTAGAAGTGCCAGCAAACTGTGTAGTCTTTTAAAATATATGCTTTAGATGGATAGAAAGAATTTTAGATGCAGAAATGTTCCCCCAAAAGGTTAGGATAAATTATTTTACTAACTAGGATCATCATTGAGTTCTCTTTGGAAACTGCACGCCTGGTTGCCAAAATTAGCTCAGAAAATCAACAGCCTTTGATGTGAATATTTTCAGTTGATGCTCCAAAATCACTATCCAAATACCTTAATTTGCCAGTACTGAGAAATGCCTTAGAGGAATGAGGCAAATTATTAAATATAGACTGCCAAAAAGTATAAAATAGGTGTGGTTAGCAACATTTTTTCCAGGCTACAGACAGACTGACTTATCTCTAAGCCTAAGGCAAATAGAATATCAGTGATTACTAAAGAACATTAAAATAAAAACTCAAAATGAATAAAACTGTGCTAACTATAAATCACTTTCTCACACATTACTGTTATTTCTCTCTCTAGCTCTGTTTCCTGATAGTTCACCCACAAGAGATAAGCATTTGCTATTTCTAATATAATGTAACTATTTCCAATATTCTCTTTCTGCTTTATTCAAAGGATGCTTTGGCGAAAAAGACTGGAAAAATCAGAATGCTATAGTTCTGTTAAACAGCGCACCCTTGTGGTTTATTTTACCACCTAAACATTAAAAATCATAGGACGAGGATGTATCCAAAATTTTCACCGACTTGGAAATTATTTTGTCGTTTATTTTTTTCCAGTAATCTTTCCCAGCTTGGTATTACTTTTAGGCTTTTAGGCAGTAAAAATAGTGCCTTTTTAAAATTTCAAATTCTAAACTAAATTGTTACAACAGATATAAAATGTCTGCAGTGATTATGACTATATGCTTTGCTGAATCTCCTGAATCTTTTCATCTGATGCTACAAAAAAATTTCAATTCAAGAGTGAATTTCGTTTCTATGCATTATGCAATGCACACTAACTACATTTTAGTTGTTGGTCCTTAAGCTTTTAACACAACCTTGCCAAAATTCTGGCTTTGTAAAAGCTTAGGAAAAATATTGCCAAGAATTATTTGAGCCAATTACTATTAAAAAGTAAATGTAAGCAATGTTTAAGTTATCCAAGTACTTCTTAAAATTTACCAGATCTACCCATGGAATACTAGAATTTTATTTGACATTTTCATTGTATATCCCATACCTGATTGTGTGAAACCGTGGTTAAAAGTTTACTTATCAATTCTCTAACACCTACTGTGTTACAGAATTTCTCTGGGTAACACAAATCCCATCCTCTGGTTGGGAATTTAAAAAGGGAGAATTTAACAATGTTATAAGCTTTAAACAATAAAACAATGTTTATCTTTAGAGGATGGGGTGTCTATCCCATAACATGTTATATCCATCAATAGAATATTATGCAACCTTAAAAAGGGAAGCCTTTTATGTATTGATAAGGATATCTAAAATATATCATTCAGTACCAAAAAGTGAGGTATAACATAATACATGTAGCATATGACTGGCTGAGAAATTAAAAACATATGTAGGTTGAATACTGACTTGAATATATATACATATAGTCAGGCTGGAAGAATACACAAAAGTGTAATTGGTTGCCTTTAGGCATAAAAATTTGGCTGGCAGCAGGGTTGGAATGGAGAATTTTCACTGTATTTTCCTTTTCATCTTTAGAAATATATATCATAGGATATATGATACTACCTAAACATATATATAAATTAAGATGAAACATAAAAACACAAGAGAGACAAATTCAGAGAGAGTAAGATCATCTCATGTTGGAATCTTTAAAAAATTGTCCATGAAGCAGGTAAAGGAAAGTTATAATTTGAATGAACGAGGAGGAATCAAGATGAAGCTGGGGGAATTACTCTATTCTAAAAGCATAGGAAACATGGTTTTTGCACAAGTGATGTCAAATCTTCTGGTTAGAGTTAGAAGTATACTGAAAATGATGAGGAGTTAACATTAAAAAACAAACAAACAAACAAACTTGTGCTTTTGTACAGCAACAGAAACCACCAACAAATGAAAAGACAACCTGCAGAAAGGGAATATTTGCAAATCATGTATCTGGTAAGGGGCTAATATCCAAAATATATAAAGAACTCATACAACTTGATAGCCTAACAAATGCAATTTTAAAAATGGGCAGAGGAACTGAATATTTTTACAAAGATTTACAGATGGTCAATCAGTATTAGAAATGGTATTTAACATCATTAATCATCAGGGAAGTTCAAATCAAAATTACAGTAAGATACCATGTCATACTTGTTAGAATGGCTATCATCAAGACTATAAACGATGTGTGCTGACACAAATGTTAAGAAAAGAGAATCCTTGTGCACTCTTGGTAGGAGCATAAATTGGTGCAGTCACTATGGAAAACAGTTTGGAGGTCAGTGAAATAATTAAAAATAGAAACTACCATATGATCCAGCAATTGCACTCCTGGATATGTATTCAAAGGGAACAAAAATAGGATATTAAAGAGCTACCTACACTCCCATGTCACCATAGCCAAGACACAGAAGCACCCTAAGTGTCCATGTATGGATAAATGGACAAAGAAGATGTGATATGTTAAATATGTATATGTGTGTATCATATATATATATCATATATATATCATATATATATATGATACATACACATATGCACACACACAGAAATATTATTCAGCCATGAGAAAGATGGAAATCCTGCCATTTGTAACAACATAGATGGACCTTCAGGGCATTACAGTAAATGAAATAAGCCAAAGACTGCCAAATATTGCATGGTTTCATTTACATGTGGAATCTAAAAATCAAACTCAGAGTAGAAGAGGTTACCTGGGGCTGGGGAATGGGGGAATAGAGAGAAATTGATAAAAGAGGACAAACTTTCAATTAGCAGATGAATAAGATCTGAGGCTCTAATGGAAACCTAATGACTATGGTTGACAACACTGTATTATATAATGGAAATTTGCTAAAATAGAACTTAAATGTTCATACCAAAAAAACCCCAATAATATGTGAAGTGATGGACATGTTAATTAAATAGATAGAATTCTTTCACAATGTATTCAAATTGCCACAATGTATTTAAATAGCTTACAATTTTATTTGTCAATTATACTTCAAAATAACTAGAAAGAAAGAGAGGAGGGGAGATGTGTGTCGGGCCTTTCACACCCACCACACTGTGTAGAGGGCCTTAAATGCCGGGAAAATAACAGCCATCTATCCAAAGTTTCTGAACTGAAAAGTGACAATTATAAAATATAAATGTGGCGGCTTGCCATATCCTTCATATTGTGAAGACGAAAAGGGGCAAGACAAGCTAAGTACTGACCTTCTCCTTACATTCCTGCCCCTGGACTTCCCTGAGGCATGGCTTTAGCAGAGGGGATACAAGAAAGGGACAAGGAGACACTGTAAAGAGAAAGTGAATAAGTGGATGTGGAAAGAAAAAGAAAGAACATCAGAGGTCATCCTGAGCTTTTCAAATTGGGAAAAATAAGTGAGATTGATTTTACATACATTGATCTCTAGATGATCGACGCCCAAATCAGATTGATTATGTTCTTTGCAGCTGAAGAATTATATTCTTTGCAGCTCTATACAGTCAGCAAAAACAAGACCAGGAGCAGACTGTGGCTCAGATTATCAGCTCCTTATTGCAAAATTCAGGCTCAAACTGAATCAAGTAGGGAAAACCACTAGGCCACTCAGGTATGACCTAAATCAAATCTCTTATAAGTGGAGGTGACGAACAGATTCAAGGAACTCGATCTGGTAGACAGAGTGCCTGAAGAATTATGGATGGAGGTTCCTAACATTGTACAGAAGGTGATGACCAAGACCATCCCCAAGAAAAAGAAATGTAAGAAGGCAAAATGGTTGTCTGAGGAGGCCTTACAAGTAGCTGAGAAAAGAAGAGAAAGAAAAAGCAAAGGAGAAAGAAAAAGAGATACCCAACTGAATGCAGAGTTCCAGAGAATAGCAAGAAGAGATAAGAATGCCTTCATAAGCAAACAGTGCAAAGGAATAGAGGAAAACAATAGAATGGGAAAGACTAGAGATGTCTTTAAGAAAACTGGGGATACCAAGGAAACATTTCATACAAAAATGGGCACAATAAAGGACAGAATCAGCAAGGATCTCAAGGAAGCAGAAGAGATTAAGAAGAGTAGCAAGAATACACAGAAGAACTGCACAAAAAAGGTTTTAATGACCAAGATAAACACAATGGTCTGGTCACTCACCTAGAGTCAGAATCCGGGAGTGTGAAGTCAAGTGGGCCTTAGGGAGCATGGCTACAAACAAAGCTAGTAGAGGTGATGGAATTCCAGTTGAGCTCTTAATCCTAAAAGATGCTGCTGCTAAAGTGCTGCACGCAATGTGTCAGCAAATCTGGAAAATGCATTAGTGGCCACAGGACTGGAAAAGGTCAGTTTTCATTCTAATCCCAAAGAACGTTCAAATTATTGCACAACTGCATTCATTTCACATGCTAGCAAGAGTACGCTCAAAATCCTTCAAGCTAGGCTTCAGCAGTACATGAACTGAGAACTTCCAGATGTACAAGCTGGATTTAGGAACCAGAGATCAAATTGCCAACATCTGCTGGATCACAGAAAAACCAAGGGAATTCCAAAAAACATCTGCTTCAGTGACTGCGCTAAAGCCTTTGATGGTACAGATCACAACAAACTGGAAAATTCTTAAAGAAACAGGAATATCAGACCACCCTACCTGTCGCCTGAGAAACCTGAATACAGGACAAGAAGCAACAGTTAGAACTGGACATGAAACAACAGACTGGTTCAAAGCTGGGAAAGGAATATATAAAGGCTGTATATTGTCAAGCTGCTTATTTAACTTACATGCAGAGTACATCATGTGAAATGCCGGGCTGGATGAGGCACAAGCTGGAATCAATACTCCCTGGAGAAATATCAATAGTCTCAGATATGCAGATGATACCACTTTAATGGCAGAAAGTGAAGAGGAACTAAAGAGCCTCTTGATGAAGGTGACAGAGGAGAGTGAAAAAGCTGGCTTAAAACTCAACATTAAAAAAATGAAGATCATAGCATCGTGTCTCATCACTTCATGGCAAATAAATGGGAAAAAACTGGAAACAGGGACAGATTTTATTTTCTTGGGCTCCAAAATCACTGCAGTGACTGCAGTCATGAAATTAACAGAAGCTTGCTGCTTGGAAGAAAAGCAATGGCAAACCTAGACGGCATATTTAAAAGCAGAGACATCACTTTGCTGACAAAGGTCTGTATAGTCAAACCTGTGGTTTTTCCAGTAGTCATGTATGGATGTGAGAGTTGGACCATAAAGAAGGCTGAATGCTGAAGAATTGATGCTTTTGAACTGTAGTGCGAGAGAGAACTCTTGAGAGTCCCGTGGACAGCAAGGAGATCAAACCAGTCAATCCTAAAGGAAATCAACCCTGAACATTCATTGGAAGGACTGACGCGGAAGCTCAATACTTTGGCCACCTGATACGAACAGCTGACTCCTTGGAAAAGGCCCTGATGCTGGGAAAGATTGAGGGCAAAAGGAGAAAGGGGTGACAGATGAGATGGTTGGATGGCATTATTGACTCAACAGACATGAGTTTGAGTAAATTCAGGAGATAGTGAAGGACAGGGAAGCCTGGCATACTGCAGTTCACGGGGTCTCAAAGAGCTGGACATGATTTAGCAACTAAACAACAATCAGGCAGTGAGGAGTCAATAAGCAACCATGAGTTCAAACTGCAAGTGGAATGATACTGAGACTGGAATACAAAGCTGATGTATTCGTTTCCTAGACTGCCAGAACAAATGAGCATGACTGGGCAGCTTCCACCAACAAAAATGTGTTCTGCTGCAGTCTGAGATCAGGTGTCAGCAGGACCATATCCCTCGGAAGTCAGTGGGGAGAGTCCTTCCTCGCCTCCTCTAGGCTCCTGGTATTCTCTGGCTTGTGGCGAGGTGCCACTGCAATCTCCATCTGTCGTCACATGACCTCGCCTTTGTGCCTTTGTGCCTGAGTCTTCCCTGGTGGCTCAGGGGTAAAGAATCTGCCTGCCAGTGCTGGAGATGTGGATTCCATTCTGGGTTGGAATGATCCCCTGGAGAAGGAAACGGAAACCCACTCCAGTATTCTTGCCTGGAAAATCCCATGTACAGAGGTATCTGGTGGGCTACAGTCCCAGAGGCCGCAAAGAGTTGGACAGGACTGAGCGACTAAACAGTGTTCCCCTCTTGCTGTTGTAACACCACCAGTCACTGGATCGGGCCCAACTTAAGTCCAGGACTTTCTCATCTCTAGATCTTCGGCTTGGACTTTTTTGAGGGGGACATTATTCCAAACACTACAGCTGAAAACTCAACAAAGAACAGATGTTTTCTCTGAAAGAGTAAACAGACTAAGATCATGAATTCAGGTACCTCCAAATTTAGAAAATGGATAAAGAACTTGTGATTAAAAAAAAAAAAAAGAAGAGAGCTGAGCTATAAGAAGAGAATTAGGGCCACAGAAGAGAGAAAAAACAAGACCAAAGGGTGATCCGTCCCATTGAATATGGCAAAGAAGTTAAGGCAATATGTGGTAAGATGCCTTGGAAGGCATGAACTCAGGAGCATCATGTGTGCATGTCCACACACTCATACACATACTCACACAGAGAACCACAGCTTCACTGTTAAGAAATTTTTGTAATGAATAAATTTTTTAAAATGACTTTTCAGCTTCTCTAGGGAAAAATAAATAATTCCAGATCCTGCTAAACAATACATCAAAGAACTACCCAGATGTCCAGATCAAAGGAAAAAATAATTAGAAAATTATATAAAAATGTCTAAATTTCCAAAGGCAACAAACTAAAAAAAATTAGCCTTGAACATGGGGGCATCAACTGGTCACAGAACAGAGAGTAAGAATCAAAAGAAATGGTTTTTGGTGAGGTCACTGGTAGTACAGCCTAGAATTTTAAGAAGCTGACTTTTAGAAAGACAATGTAGACCTCTTCAGGCTCCAAACACAAAAGAGGTTTACTGTAATAGATTGGATGAAGTCATCTGGAAAGGTTTGTGAGCAGGGGCTAAGATGTATTTCTATATAAAGGAAAAGACAGACTGGTAACCACTCAAGAGTGTAATAATTTATACTCTTACAGTGCAGTTTTATGGTAATTAAAAATATAAAATGATCCTGAAAGTGCTACCTTTTAAATGACTTGCTATGAAGAAGTGCAAACTAGTTATGGTCACAGAATGAAGTCTCTGACCCTGACATGGGGTCCCTGCTTCTCTCCCTCAGTTTCAATCTCTATTTCTTACGCATGCCCAGACTCACCAACAGGCCTCACATTGCTTGCATCTTTCAACAGGGTTCCTCTTGCCTGACCTATACACTCCCACACATTTTTAAAGACTGAACCCAACCACCAAGCATTTGCCCTGGAAAACTCTGTAGTAAATGATTCTATAATTTGAAAAAATAACTATCCTCTTGATGTGTAAGATGAGATTTTATACCACAGCCATTTGACAAGAGAGCCTTACAGAAATAATAAGACAGCTTAATAAATGACTTTCCAAGTAACTACTGAGTTTCAGCATTTTTTAAGTTCATTTCTATCTAATCCAGTTGCTACTTTCTAAAAACACATGGCAGTTTATAAATTACAATTTAAAACTATAGTTAAAATATCTCTAAGATTAAGAAAATACAAAAAAGTTTATTAGTTGAGAAGGGTTAATCTCTTGATTAGTTGAATTCACTAACTTAGTTGAATTCACTAACTTTCTAAGGCGGAAACAAAATCCTTCAACTAGACACAAGAAAACTGAGTTTCTCAAACACCTCAAAATAAAATTTGCTCTTAAAGTTACTTAGAACAATTGTCAACTCCAAGCAACAAAATATATGGTCTCATATTCAATCACAGTTACTTAAAACTTCATATATCATATCAATGTATGGCAAAACCAATACAGCATTGTAAAGTAAAATAAAAATAAAAATTTTTTAAAAATAAAAATAAATAAATAAAACTTCATATATAATTCACCTGAATAAAGCAAAGAGTGTACAGACATTACAGGCATGAAAAGTTATTTGCAAGTGGATTTCTACAAAATAGTATGTTCCAGGAAAATTGGGGATTAAAGAGAAGTAATAGTGAGAATGTTTGGGGAAAAGGTACACCTAGAACAGTGCCTTGAACATCTAAGTATATGATAGTAACTGTAGTATTTTATATATAAAGACTTTTTTATAATAGAGTATACATGTATCAGGCAGACCCCCCTGAGAATCTGAGAGCCAGGTCAAGATCTGACTATATGTAGTTAGAAATCCATGAAAGTAACATAGATTGTGTTGCTGTTAACAAAAAGAAAAACAGCTGTGTTCAAAAATAAATATTTCCTTTCCTAATACATGCATCAAACAAGAACCTCCAGCTGGGCCTTAATAAACCAGGACTTTACGGTTTACAGATGATATATTTGCTTGCATATAAAAGCTACTTAAAATAGACATTTTATTCTTTACTGCATTTCAGAACTGTACACAGGGACTCTCTTCATGGTTCCAACGCTGCTAGTAACTAGTTATTCATCTAATTACACATGAGTAAATGTTACTATTAGCAGCCTATGTGGAAAAGGACAAGCTAGTTAAGAGGAAAAATGGATGGTCCCCTTCCCCATCTTAAAAATACAAACAAAACAAATGTACCTACCTCCTCTGTTTCATCCACACTCGGGGATTTCACCATACAAGAGGCTGGCCTCTCCTGAATGTGTGCAGGGTCCTGGGGGGCACTCTGAGGCCCTGGCATTGGAGGCAGTGGAGCACGCCTCTTCTTGGGAGCATCTGACGGCAGGGTGTTTGAAATATACTGCTTGGAAATGGTATTGCTCTTTGTAAAAGTTGGCCGGTGCTTACTTACTAGAGGAGTCGCAGGGGCGCTGACAGTCTAATACAGAATGAAAAGGCAAAATCTACAGGTAATTCCATGGTAAAAAGCACATGCAATTAAAAACAGATTAAATAGTCTTATAAAATACTACATGAGAAAATACGTACTTGCTCCCGCTTTTTCTTACTGCGTTGAAATAAGCTGAAAATCCCTTTACTTTCTTTATCCTTCATAAGGTCTAGGTTTTGTGATATTTGGCAGGACTCTAAAATAGAAAAAAAGCACCTTACTTTTGTTCACAGGGTTATATGTTCACCTCTGAGGTTTCTCTCGATTACTTTTCCTTGATAACTGTATTTAATGATAAAAGCTACTAGCTATGGTCTACTATGAACCAGGCACTCTGCTAGGCACCTCATATTCTAATTAACTCTTGAGAGTTAATAGGACATAAACCCATTTCGTAGTGACTCAGAGTCTGTTTTATACACAACTACCAACATTTCAGAAGTATAAAGGACACTTTTTACTTTTAAAAGGATGTTGTAAAAAGGATGCTGTTATCATACAGTTTGTCTCTGTTGATTTTGAATTATACTTTTTTGTCTCAGCTAAACTATCATGAAGTATTTAATTCTCCAAAGCATGATTCATTATAATTACTTAGCACTCTGTTAAATGTTTTAAAAATTTTATTTCTGTAATCCAATGGTTCTCAACTGAGGGTGACTTTGCACATACGATCACACATACACACATTCACCCAAAGACATTTAACAATGTCTAGGGACAATTTTTCTTGCCTGGAGAATCCCAGGGATGGGGGAGCCTGGTGGGCTGTCATCTCTGGGGTCGCACAGAGTCGGACACAACTGAAGTGACTTAACAGCAGTAGCAGTAGGGACAATTTTGGTTGTCAGGACTGAGTTAGGGCGAAGAGAATGTGCTGTTGGGATCTACTGGATACAGGATAGTGATGCTGCTAAATAATACTCTAAAGCACAAGACAATAATACTCTAAAGCCCAACAACAAAGAATTATTTAGCCCCAAATGTCAATAGTGCTGAAATTAAATCATATTTTAATCAGAATAGCAAATGTCAAACCTCAATGTTGCATAGGTAACATTTCATCTTCTAAACAGTATTTTCTAATGTCAACTGAAAGGGCCTACAAACAACAAATCCAGTACCCCTGAGTCACCCTGGCCCAGACTGTTTCTAAATTCCATTTCCCACTAAAAGGAACCATCTCAGGAACCAACTTGATACAGTTTCTCCTGACCAGTCAGGACAATTTGGACATCATAAGAATAACTCAATAAAGTGAAACATAGCACACATGTTTAATTCCATAAATTCATAACAATACTAAAAAGTAACTGATTCTCATTGGCCACTATTTTAAAAATTAAGGGAATCACATTTTAATCCTGGCTTTTCTGAATGAATTCTACTGAGAGAGATAAATAGCTGACATAGGAAAACTGGCTTCTTTTAGAAATATCTCAACTACTAATTATAGGAATATTTGTTACAGATTATAATTGTTTTATAACTCTTAATTAACTAAGACATGTGCAGTGATGTTCACAGCAGCACTGCCAATAGTACATAAAACACGCTGCTGCTGCTGCTGCTGCTGCCGCCAAGTCGCTTCAGTCGTGTCCGACTCTGTGTGACCCCATAGACGGCAGCCCACCAGGCTCCCCCGTCCCTGGGATTCTCCAGGCAAGGACACTGGAGTGGGTTGCCATTTCCTTCTCCAATGCATGAAAGTGAAGAGTGAAAGGGAAGTCACTCAGTCATGTCCGACTCTTAGTGACCCCAGGGACTGCAGCCTACCAGGCTCCTCCATCCATGGGATTTTCCAGGCAAGAGTACTGGAGTGGGTTGCCACTGCCTTCTCCGCATAAGACATGAAATAACCTAAATGTCCATCGACAGATGAATAGATAAAGAAGAGGTGGTATATACGCACAGTGGACTACTACTCATCCCCCCAAAACAATGAAACAATGCCATTGGCAGCAACATGGATGGACCTAGAGATTTTCATACTAAGTAAGCCAGAAAGAGAAATACAAGTACCATATGCTATCATTTATACATGGAATCTAAAATATGATACAAACGAATCTATCTATGAAACAGACTCAAAGACACAGAGGACAGACGTGCAGTTGCCAAGGAGAAGGTAGGGGTGGGGAAGGAATGGAGTGGCAGCGGGAGTGCAAACTATCATATGTAGATAGGATGGCTAAACGACAAGGTTCTACTGTATAGCACAGAAAACTATATTCACCGTCTTGTGATAAACCATAGTGGAAAGGAATGTTAAAAAGAATTATATGTATGTGTAACTGAATCACTTTGCTGTAGAGTGATATATCCGCTATACTTCAATTTTAAAAGATACCGGCAATGATTATTGATGGCTAATATCAATAAAGGTAACTTGTTATTACATGTCTGTTAATGGAAATACACAATACAACCCATGAAATATTCTTATCAAAAATACCTCCCCCAAATCTGATCAAGTCTCTAGATTTAACAATCAATTTACAGGAGACAGGGGATAAAGGAACATGTTAAGTGGCACCACAGGATGCAATCAGCCAAATTCTGAATGTGGGAAATACCATAAGACAAAGGACCTGGTTTCTTCAACAAATAAGTTGCAGATTTTAAAAAGAGAGACAGGAGTGGGCATTGATACATTTTAAAAACATCTCTCCTGTGAAACACATATGAGTTTTATGGCAAATCACAATATAATCTCTGTGACATTGGAGACAAAGTATTATATGTTGGAATATGTGGGATATATCTGTAGCAAAACTTAGAGCTCAATGATAGTCTTAAATACATAGTATTTTCTAGTCTTTTTATTTAAAGAAAAAGTTTCAAAACTTAAATAGTTTATGACAAAGTAGGAGTTATTCCAGGAAAGCAAAGATAGTTAACACCAATAAATATATTAATGCAATATGCCTCAATAAGACACTAAAGGAGAACTATATTTCACAAATTAAAACTTCATAAATCTGATGCTTCAAATATTAAATAAGCACTATGTATTCTGTCGGAGAAGGCAATGGCACCCCGCTCCAATACTCTTGCCTGGAAAATTCCATGGATGGAGGAGCCTGGTGGGCTGCAGTCCATGGGGTTGCTAAGAGTCGGACATGACTGAGCGACTTCACTTTCACTTTTCACTTTCATGCATTGGAGAAGGAAATGGCAAGCCACTCCAGTGTTCTTGCCTGGAGAATCCCAGGGACGGGGGAGCCTGGTGGGCTGCCGTCTATGGGGTCGCACAGAGTCAGACACGACTGAAGTGACTTAGCAGCATGTATTCTGTACGATGAGTTTACTGACAGTGCTAGCAACTAACAATAATAGGCATGTGGACAGCATTTTATGGTCAAAAATTTTTTCATATGCCTAATTCATCCTTTAGAACAATCCTGTGAGGTAGGTGTCACAAGCTACCTGAGCTGTTCTGAGCCCTTGTTATAAGTAGGGGACTGTAAAGAATTGAAAGGCCTGGGTGACGGTGACTAGAGAGTTTGAATAACTTGCACCAAAACAAATAGACATTAAACACGAGAATTGAATCCAGTACCCATTTAAAGAGGATGTGCAATACCTCTGACTTCTTTTTTTAAGAAATGCTACTATTTCCTTTTCAGATAGACTCATCCATTAGCTGAATGTAGATATACAATTAAATTTCATTGGAACAGTAAATAGCAAGTTCACATGGCGCTGCAGTGCAATAACTATAACCAGAGTACTCATGTAGTTATTTTTGGCAAAGTAATTTCCAGGCATACTGAACAGTGGTTAATTCCTAAGTCTTCACTTAAACCTCAATTTCAGGGATCACTACAAGTCAGTTAAACACCAGGACAAACAAGGACTTGAGCCTACTTAGAAAAGCAACTCAAATACTGTAGTTTCCTGTTTCTCAAAGAGAGGCTGTAAATAATTGCACACAAAGTTCTAAGCCTTCTGATCTTATCAGACAAAATAAGGAGGCAGGGGCATTTACCATGTTTGGATTGACCTTGTAGATTCTGACACTGTAAAAGAAGCTTTTTACGTTTTCCTGTTACAGTCTCTCAAGATTATATTCACAACATTTAATACTCTGCATAAACCACATACTTTTTCAGCTGGAGGGGATATTAGCAATCAGCACATTCAACAGCTTCAAAATGAGGCCAACCAAGATTATGGAATTTGCTTAGCAGTAGCAGTAGTAATATGTATGCAGAGAGTGGCAAAGTTAGGAGTGAAAGCCATGTACAAGTAACAGAATGCTGTTGCTGGAAAGAATCAACAGAACATTTTTTTCTCTTGATTATCATGAAAGTGGGAGGCGAGATCCAGACAAATAAAGTTATTTGCCTAATCAGCTTGCCAGATGAGCTTAGTAGCTAAGGTAATATCAGGATTAACATGCCTATCTTCTGATTATTAGCCAGTATACACTTTACAGTCATAACAATTTTCAACTCCTTTGATTAGTCTTCATGATAGCCACTAGAAATAAATAAGTATAATTCTTAATTCTTGGAATCGAGAGGTTCATTCTGTTATGAAAAAATTCTAAATGGTGAAGAAAGAAGATTTCAGTAATTTAATAACACTTAATGTGTAAAGTTTATTAAGCTTTTTTAGTAGGGAGTAATTATTACAGTAATCAATTATCTGAACCTATTCTTTTTTAATGGGGAAAAGATTTCCAGACTTTATTATTATTGGCTAATTTTTAATAAAGTTTTCTGCTATGAAAGTAATATATTTCCATTATAAAACTCTATAATATAAAGAAAAGAAGAATGAAAAAAGTCACTCATAGCCCTACCACCCAAAGGTATCCACACTTAAAATTTTTATATATTCCTTTTCAGAAATTTCATGTAAAAGTTTTTTAAAATATACTATATTAAACATTAAAGAGCTTTAAAAGCTGATTTTAGCATAAGCACTTTCCATATTATTACAAAATATTCACAAACAATTTAAATTTGCAAACATTTCCTATAATGAATATACCCTTAATATTCCAAATAACAATTTCAAAAGAAATAATTTGGGATCCTTCTTGGAACCACCAAGCTTTCAGTGTACGCACCCAATAAAGGCCCTAGCAAAACCACTTTTTCTTGTCTGAGAGTGAAGGGTATGTTTTTCTCATTCTTAATGTGATATAGGTTTTCAAATAGTTATTGAAATGTAATTATTGTATTAAATTCAGAAATCAAGGTGGGAGCTTATAAACTATTTTTTAGAAATAAAACCCAAAGATTTTCTAAATTAAAATCTCTTACAGAATGTACTTATTATTAGCGTTAAGAAAATAAGTAATATTATCAGCTTAGTTGGTTAGTGTTAGTCACTCAGTCATGTCCAACTCTTTGCAATCCCATAGACTATAGTCTTCTAGGCTCCTCTGTCCATGGAATTCTCCAGGCAAGAGTACTGGCATGGGTAGCCATTCCCTTCTCCAGATCTTCCCAACCCAGGGATTGAACCCGTCTCCAGATTCTTTACCATCTAAGCCGCCAGAAAAGTCCCATTAGCAGTTTTTGTAATTTACCCAATAGAAATAGAGATTTCATACCATAATCTTCCTGCAGATTCATATGTCTTACCTTGTAAAGATGACTTATTGAAGGCAGTAACAGAAGTGGCTACAGAAGGAGGGAGGGAAAGAGGGTAAATTGACTGTAAAGATAATGTCTGCTCAAGTATAAAACATCACTGAGTTGAAACATTTGTCTATGAATTATTTAAAGCCACAATCTCAAGATAAAGTTGAAGTTCTCTACACAGAGAAGATGTAAGTAATCATTCTTCACAAAGCTTTTATTACTCCTAATAAAACAGATTTGTGTTAAATAAATAAGCTTCCATATATCTATTAGATATCATAGAAACCAACATTATCTAAAGTCTCCAAGTTTTAATACATTATATCTATAGATTTATACTCCAAGTATTCCGATTTTGAAGACTTTTGTAACTAGACGGACTCATTTTATAAGCTAATTGATTTTGGGTGCTGAACTTAGAAAAATATTTGTCAGTATACTCCCAAATTCAAAAGAAAATTAAGACTCAGACAAAACCATGGTGAGTCTCCCACAGTACAGTCGGATTTTTTACCATCTGAGCCACCAGGGAAGCCCATGAATACGGGAGTGGGGTAGCCTATCCCTTCTCCAGGGGATCTTCCTGACCCAGGAATCAAACCAGAGTCTCCTGCATTGCAGGCGGATTCTTTACCAGCTGAGCTACCAGGGATGCCCTAAATAGTCAAAGGTAGATGGAAAAGTGGAAAATGTAAATGACAGCTAAGGAAGACAATTTTTATTCCAATTTTAATAACTGAACTCAAGTTAAATTTTATTACATTTAGTTTTCTCTTTTTATTTCCAATGACATGTACTGCCTTTACTACAGGATTCTTTATGAATCTGAGAATACTTAATACATAAACACAAAACATGCACACATATGCACATCCTGTCAAATGAACATGCAAAGTCTTACTCACCTTTGCTGACATCGATGGCATATAATTCTCTCAGTCCCAGTTCATTAAGAGATTTTGTCAAGTCAAGGGGCTCCTGAGACTGATAGTCCTTCAGCAACTGTGTGTGTAATGGATCAAACTCACATTTGCTGCATATAATGGCGAGAAGTTCTTGAAGTGGTGCGTGTGGGCTAACTCTCACTATTGTCTTCTGCGTTTTCTTAAAATTGATCACTACTCTCACAGTTTTCTGAAACATAGATTAAAGCCAGAGTTACACCATAATTTACTGGGTTTTTTTTTTTTTTCAAGATAATAAGAACCTTCATTTTATTGTGTAAGAATCCTTCTTCCATAGCCAAGTTCAATAATATAGGTAACATTAAGAATTAACGTGAATAACATGATGATATACAAGTCCTGTGACCTTATTTTTACTTTATGGTGTTTCTTGTGGAAGTAAGTGGCCTGAGTTTCCATCCTGAGATCTGGAGAAGATTGGAAGCATTTTCTAGAATAGTCTTTGTAGCACTAGAATGTCATAAATTTCTGTCTCATACTTCAGACCTTAACCTAAGCCCCAGGCTCTATTCCTATATCTCTAGCACCCTCACATTGCATAATATGAAATTACCATAGTTTACTGACCATCTTTCTACATCTTTCTACAGTGATGTCTAGAACAATGAGATAATTTATGGAAAATTATGTATTGGAACAAATACAATATATAGTATTTTTTACTTTGTGGTAAAATTTTCATTTTGATTAATGTTACTTCCTAAATCCAAACCAGATTCTTGGAAAAAAGTCGCTTATTAAGTAATTTAGATTAAATTCATAACTCTTATAAAGTATTAAGTAGATTTAAATCCAAAACAAAACATAAAAGCCTCTTATCTAGTCCTGCAGGTGTTTTTGCTTTATTCCTTAAAATATTTACTTTAAAATTAGCATACATGATAGAATTATAAATGTTTTATTCTATTTTTTTTAGTTGAGAAATATTTATTTTTCCAATGGTTTGTCAGTTGTCTCAATGGAAAAGGGATATTTTAATTAAGACACTAACATTTTTGAGCTTCTATTTGAGATAAGTGAGTTAATCCATATGAAGAGCTTAACACATGGCAAATTGTAAATTATCAACACATAAACATTAGCAATTGTAACTATTGTTGTCACTACTATTATTACTACTTTGGTTAATTTTAATATATTAGTAAAGAATAGTATAATAGTCCTCATTTAGATATTTAATACTGCTAACTCAAAGTTACCAAGACGATTTTAAGCACCTCCATATTTTAATGCAATTGAATTAAATTTTGTATGTAAATGGAATTTAGAAACATGAGCACGTTAAGTGAAACTTACAGACTGCAGATCTTTAAAGTTTAACATATATTTCTAAAATACCACATACAGTCAAATGCTACAACATAAATAATACAATTTCCATTTAGATAAATAGCATACATATGTTTATGGAAAATAGCCCAATATCCTAATTCAATATTTAATATCCAATCAAATGCTGTAGAAAGCAAAGAATTTTTAGTATTGTCCAAAAAAGGTAACTTTTTTGTTAAAAAAAAAAAACCTTCTCATAAGAATATGAAGAAAATATGAGAATGTATGTACTCAAGTCATGTGTAAATGAACTAATTTTAAAAATAAACCTTTATATATTTTTTTAAAGTTAAAAATGGTTTATGTTGTTCCTAATGAAAGAGTATTTCTAGAAACCCATTACTTCTACCCCCCCGTTTGCTTACAGAAACAGAACAATTTTATAAAGGAGAACTGATGAATGATATTATCACTGCGGTAAAAAAATTTTTGCTTAAAATTCATACATTACAGAAAACCGAGCCACCATGCAGCTCAAATTAACAATAATTTATAAGTTAAAAAGTTACAACTACCACTTACCACGTACAGAGAAGTCAAAAAAATTGTTTTAAATTCTTAGAGGAATTTGTATTAAAGAATTCTAAAGCCTTTTTTAAAAAATGTAAAATACTTTTTAAAAGAGTAGCTCAAAATATAGATCTTTCATAATTGTCAGATTGTGATACTGTCAAAAAGATCACTTCAGCACATCTAAAATCTTAAGTATTCTCCAAATCCTAGTTAATCCAAGGATAAACAACCAAGTGAATCCTAAGCAAAAAGGTTCAGGAAAACACGATAGCCATACTTATATCAAATTAGACCAGGAAAGGCAAACTTTATTTCATTTACACTGAGCTGCAAAGAATGATTTTTAAAATTAACAGTATTATGTTAAAATCTACTATGAAAATCTTACCTCTGGTATTAGAGGTGTAGGTTTTTTCTTATCCAGAGTTTTTGGCTTTAAAATTACTTTCTCCACCTCCAACATTCCTATTGGTGTGTTTGGCTTAAATTTAATGGGGTTCTTTTCAGCTGAGAGCAGATCAATTGTGTGACTTGATGGATTTAAGTGATATTGCGCACAGAGGAAAATCAACAAGTCCATCATAGGTTTACTGTAAAACAAGAGTAGTGCTGATCATGGAACAGTTTCATTACCTGTTCAATTTATTGTTTCAGGCATTTTTTCTAGGGCCTCTGGGGAATGGCAACCCACTCCAGTACTCTTGCCAGAAGAATTCCATGGACAAAGGACCTGCTGGGCTACAGTCCATGGGATCACAAAGAATCGGACACAACTGTGTGACTAACTTTCCTTTTTTTTCTTATCTTCAGCAGATAAAACAAGCCTACAGAATACTGTGAAAGCTGCCTTAAAAGCTAACTACAAGATATTATATTTAAGCAGACAAAATTATAATAGTTTAAAAATTCTATGTAGTATTCAAGAAAACTTGGCTCCTTGTGTTGGTTTAAAAATTCTGTATATTTTATCTGCCAAATTGTCTTCATATCATAGATTTCAGGAGAAGGAAAAGATCTTCTTTACCCAAAAGCAGTCACTTAACTTAGCAGATGCTCCTTCACAATGTCATTTGGAATATGAGCAATCTTTAGCTTACAAATTGGTTCTGATAAGAATACAGAATTGTCACTCTGGTCTTTAGAAAGCATAGAATCTACAGGAGGAAGGCCACAAAATCCTAACGAAAAGTGTCATGCAGACTTCTTCAATTCATTCAAACAGCATTTAATATCCCTAGGCACTGGCAACAGGGTACAACTTTATGGCATACCTTCTCTCATATCCCCAAAACACTGCTAGATGGGCTAGACTAAGTGTCAGCAAGCTACAGTCTACAGGTCAAAGTGGGTCCACAGTCTTGTTTTTGTAAATAAAAGCTTACTGGCACACAACAAAGCTTATCTGTTTATATAATACCTAGGGCTACTTTTGTGTTATAATGACAGATTTGAGTAGATGTGACTGAGACTGTAGGGCCTGCAAAACCTAATACTTTTTTACTAATTGGCTCTTGACAGAAAAAGTTTAGGGACTCTTGTGCTAGACAGTGAGAAAAGAACCAAGTAAATGTATGATAAAATTTCAAACAGTGGTTAAGTGTTGAACACTAATAGTAATACAGAACCTATTTCTAAACGGAATTGCTAATTTGACTTGAGATTCAGAGACACTTAAATTTTTGCTTCCCTTCCCACAGATTCCAGCTGCTGACACAGACTTATTTTCATTCACTTCATCTCCCTTCTCTCTCCCACATACAGGTTGTACCCATTATACATATACCAAGAAAATAAACAGAATTGTGCAGTCTCAAACTCATTCTTAATTGTCAGCATTTGAGGAAAGCATACCAAAAAAATCTTTTGTATTATGTGCTTTCTGCAAATGTCTGTAGGTCCTAAGCTGTTAGCTCATACTCAAGACTGAGGCAATAAAATACTGTCTAAAAGTCTTATTTTTTCGAACTGAGGTTTCCAGGGCTTCAGTTGAGGGTAATCAGGTGGCCAGCCTTTTTTCTCCCCGCCAAAGGTAAGTATAAATGTCAATAGAAGATAATTCTCCAATTTCTTGCCTAGATTATGAACAGCTATCAGTCTTTGAGAAACTTGACAGGGAAATGAGACTAAAAAACCTTCCTGTTCAGTCTGCTATTTTTAATGTAGCACATCTGTTCCCATATGCACCTACCCGCAGTCTCCTGGATAGGATTCCCAGGTCTGTAAGCCTCTCTGGTTCAACGTTTCCAGAGAGGAAGTATCCTGCTGGGGAAGAATTAGTTGTCTGACATTCCGTGGTCCTGAGGTCCAATACTTTATATGGATTTTCAAACCATGCCCTGGGTTCAGCTCCCTACCTCACCCTCAGCTTCTGCGGCTGTTGCCCATTCTTAGGCCACTCCACTTGTTATGGGATTAAGAGGCATTTTTCATAATGGTGTACTTACTTCTCTTCTCTCTCCCACATACTAGTTGTACCCATTATATATATGCCAAGAAAAATGAATAAATAAAAAATAAGTCCCTCAGTTAAAAAAAAAAAGTTCTCTGTAATATGTTTCAGTCCCTCAACTATGTTTCCTATGTCTTTATTAAAGGCTTGTACAGTAATATTTAGGAGTTTTATTTCCTACTCTTGAGCTACCTAGTATGTTCATACATAAATTTTCTATAATTGCCCAAATTTTGGCTTTGGATAGTACACAATCAATTTCATCCAGAGAAAGACTAGCATAATAGTATTGTTGAAGTTTATTTTTTGGTAACAGTCCTCTATGATAGCAATTTGATGCTAAATACCAATTCTAGATTTGAAAATGGTACTTCTTTCCCTGATAGTAAATAAAGTTAAGAAGGATTAGGTAATGTCTAGATAAAAACAATATAATTAAAAATACAAAATATTTATACAAAATAATTATAAATTACAATAAATTTTAAATCCTTATACATATAAGCTGGAAGAAGAGAGAATTTTCAGTGCCAACTCAGTGGAGACATGTCCACTGTGGTCTATGAGTAAATGGTATTATGTTCAGATTATATTTTCCTTTCTCTCTATATATAAATGTGCCAGTTAATACATGTAAAAACTCTAAACTTCATACTTCACACATCTTTTACTTGTTAAATGTACAGTCCTTCTAGAATCTCTGCCAGAAATATACACTAAACATTATCAAGACAAAAAGTGATTAGTATAAAGTTTTGTTTTTGTTTTGTTAATCTCTTATTTTTATGCTACCATTTTTTTTATCTTTTAGAGTAAAAGATACTTTAAAAACTTTTTAAGGAACAATTTGACACTCTAACTCTTCTGATATGCCTTAATGAATTATAGCATTTTTATCTGTGATATGCAAATTTTATTCCTTTAGTCAAAGTGGTCACCTATAATTTGCATACTATACCAGATTTCACAGTAAAAAAGTTGCATGGTGACTAGAAACTTTGGATTCACTGCCTAAATGTTTTCTAATAAACTCTTGGAAAAGCAACTAAAAGCTACAGATCTTCTTTATGACCTAATTCTCTCATTCTATAATTACAGTTTCAACTTTTACTTAATCATTCCAGAGGCCAATTCTCTCTAGAAAATATTTGTGGGCAGATGAAAGCAAAAGATCAGTAAGTTCTGTAACAGACAAAAATACACAGGGATTTGATACTGCCTATGATAGTGATGTGATCACTCATCTAGAGCCAGGCATCCTGGATGTGAAGTCAAGTGGGCCTTAGAAAGCACCACTACAAACAAAGCTAGTGGAGGTGATGGAATTCCAGTGGAGCTGTTTCAAATCCTGAAAGATGATGCTATGAAAGTGCTGCACTCTGTATGTCAGCAAATTTGGAAAACTCAGCCGTGGCCACAGGACTGGAAAAGGTCAGTTTTCATTCCAATCCCAAAGAAAGGCAACGCCAAAGAATGCTCAAACTATTGCACTCATCTCACACGCTAGTGAAGTAATGCTCAAAATTCTGCAAGCCAGGCTTCAGCAGTACGTGAACCATGAACTTCCAGATGTTCAAGCTGGTTTTAGAAAAGGCAGAGGAACCAGAGATCAAATTGTCAACATCCGCTGGATCATGGAAAAAGCAAGAGAGTTCCAGAAAATCATCTATTTCTGCTTTATTGACTATGCCAAAACCTTTCACTGTGTGGATCACAATAAACTGTGGAAAATTCTTCAAGAGATGGGAATACCAGACCACCTGACCTGCCTCTTGAGAGATCTGTATGCAGGTCAGGAAGCAACAGTTAGAACTGGACATGGAACAACAGACTGGATCCAAATTAGGAAAAGGAGTACGTCAAGGCTGTATACTGTCACCCTGCTTATTTAACTTCTATGCAGAGTACATCATGAGAAAGGCTGGGCTGGAAGAAGCACAAGCTGGAATCAAGATTGCCGGGAGAAATATCAATAACCTCAGATATGCAGATGACACCACCCTTATGGCAGAAAGTGAAGAGGCACTAAAAAGTCTCTTGATGAAAGTGAAAGAGGAGAGTGAAAAAGTTGGCTTAAAGCTCAACATTCAGAAAACGAAGATCATGGCATCTGGTCCCATCACTTCATGGGAAATAGATGGGGAAACAGTGGAAACAGTGTCAGACTTTATTTTGGGGGCTCCAAAAATCACTGCAGATGATGATTGCAGCCATGAAATTAAAAGACACTTACTCCTTGGAAGAAAAGCTATGACCAACTTAGATAGCATATTGAAAAGCAGAGATATTACTTTGCCGACTAAGGTCCATCTAGTCAAGGCTATGGTTTTTCCAGTGGTCATGTATGGATGAAGAAATCTGAATGCTGAAGAATTGATGCTTTTGAACTGTGGTGTTGGAGAAGACTCTTGAGAGTCCCTTGGACTGCAAGGAGATCCAACCAGTCCATTCTAAAGGAGATCAGTCCTGGGTGTTCATTGGAAGGACTGATGCTGAAGCTGAAACTCCAATACTTTGGCCACCTCATGCGAAGAGTTGACTCATTGAAAAAGACCCTGATGCTGGGAGGGATTGGGGGCAGGAGGAGAAGGGGATGACAGAGGATGAGATGGCTGGATGGCATCACGGACTCGATGGACATGAGTTTGAGTGAACTCTGGGAGTTGGTGATGAACAGGGAGGCCTGGCATGCTGTGATTCATGGAATTGCAAAGAGTTGGACACAACTGAGCAACTGAACTAACTATACTTAGATGTTAACTCCTCTCTAGCAGGTCCACCTCTTAGCAGACTTTCTTTCCAGGACCAAATACAACACAGGTCAGCGTCACTGAATGAGGAATTTATAGGAGTCAATGATTATTTATCTCTTAGGTAATTCTGCTTAAATATCCATGAGCTCAAACCTACAGCAGACAATATCCATTTGAGATGGCTGTTCAGTGTCTGATGCATGAAAAGGTGAAACTGTCAAAAGGAGACTCACACGCTTTAAAATAAAGACAGAGGTGAGAAAGCAGTTTTGATTTTTGTTTTTTAATTAACTAGTAGCCTTGTTGCATCTAAAGACAGTACACTTAACATAGAAGTGGGGTATAAGCATCAAGTTGTACTAAGACTTTATCCAAAATCAGCCTCGGATCAGTATGACTGCTTGAAGTATTTAATTAAAGGCTCAGCATTTGGCCCTAAAAACACAGAAGATATGATCCTGACCTAGCCAATTCTGAGGATGGGAATTACTAACCATCTCGTTCTACCTTAAAGAAGCTGTAACACAATAAAAGCAGGACACTAACTTTTAAGCAGGCCCTGCACACAGTGGGACTGCTTTGGGGATTAACTAGTCACAAAGCGCTCCCCTAGAAAACAAAATCCTCTCTTGAGGATAGTTTAGAATTCCCCAACCAAATGCCCAGTTACTTCTACCAAAAACAACAATTTTAGTTTGATGGTAATTATCCTAAGCTGATGAACCTAACAACCATTGGCTGAAAGGTCTAAGCACGTGATCACCATAGTAAGGACACTTGTTTTCCTATTCGCTAAGGTGGGAGCACATGCCAGCAGTCCACCCGAAACCCAAGCCAAATAACTGAAAGTTCAATAGGATTGGCTGAATTTGATCACCACTTCGTCATTCAAACAAGAAATAGTCTTTTTCCTCCTCTATATCACCATATTACTTTGAATTTTGGCTTATTATTTAACAAAGTCTGCTTTGCCCTATTATTTACAGATTTTTTTTAAAATCTTCTAAAATAATGAATTTCTAGAGAGGGAATTAAAAAAAAAAAAAACTTAAAAAAAAAAAAAAAACAACTCTTCTTTGAACCAGAAGAAATCCTTATGAGGTTTCCCACCCCATTTTGAAATAAAAATCCTTTGTATTAATTTCATATCTAGTATCTCCTTTGAGTTCACAACCACCGCAAAAGCTACTTCCACTTTATGAATGAAGAAACTGTGGTTAGAAAAGTGACATAAACAGATTACCAAGAGCATAAACAGAATTGGCTGCAGTCAGAGTGAAAATGTCCTGACTCCTAATCCAGCTACACTTTAGCCTCAGGATCACATGCAAGACTCAGAGCAGATGGCTTGCAACAGGTTTTATGCTTTCCACTGCAGTTTCACTTCAAAAATTGATGGCATCACTAAGTAACTCCCTGAAATCCTCCAATGACCCTTCCTGCATTCATGGTACATATGAAGGGTAATCTTGTCCTCGTTTTATTACCTGCTAGATAAAAGAAGACTTCTGCTTTGAGATTTTAAAGATCCACTTAGGTATTAAAAATGAAAGTCAGGATTCACCAAAGAGCTTTCAGATCAGCTCCAACAACTACCTAGGTGAATTTCCAAATCCTGCTGCTACTGCTAAGTCACCTCAGTCGTGTCCGACTCTGTGCAACCCCTTAGATGGCAGCCCACCAGGCCCTGCCGTCCCTGGGATTCTGCAGGCAAGAACACTGGAGTGGGTAGCCATTTCCTTCTCCAAATCCTACAGGTGCTTAGACAAAGTCAGTTAGCAATAGGGTTGCTATGTAACTGATCCAATCTGGACACCTGAGAATGAAAGGGGGTTAGTAAACTCTGGGATAACAGGTACCAACAGGGACTGTCATAAGAAAATGAGGATTCATGATGAAAGTACTTTTTATGACCAGATGGATTTCAAGCATCTGATAGGGGGTTGAGCTCGAATGAATAAGATTCTTTCTTAAGAAGATTCTTTAAATCTACCCTAGTATCTGATAAGGTGTATTTTACTCATTCTCAATAAATCCTCAAAACTGAGTTGAGTTGAATTGGTTCCAGCTGTCCCTTACAAATGTATACCAACAACCCAATTAAACTTATCAATGACAGTATAGGAACTTTTAGGACATTCTCCCTTGTTACTGATGTTTATCTTACAATAACCCACCTCATTCAATAAAGAGTTCAGAAATGAAGCTAACCCACCTAGTTCAGAATGAGTTCAGGAATGTCCATGTGCCTGAAAAGTGGATGAGGTACATAAAACAAGAAACCTAATCTCAAAGTTGAGAGTGCTTACTGAATTATGCAATAGGAAAAGGTTATATACCACAATGTTAATAGTTATAACTGGACTCCTTAATCATAACATGGTGTTGTAAGTTTTTTTTTTTTTCCTGGCTTGTCTGCATTTTCCCACTTTCTTTAATAATCCCCAATCACTGCATTTATCAGGCTTCCCTGGGCTCAGTTGTTAAAGAATCTGCCTGCAATGCAGGAGACCCGCACTGTTCGACCCCTGGGTTGGGAAGATCCCCTGAAGAAGGAAATGGCTACCGGCTCCAGTATGCTTGCCTGGGAAATTCCATGGACAGAGGAGGCCTGGTGGGCTACAGTCTATGGGGTTGCAAGAGTCAGACACAGCTTAATGAGCAAACCAATCACCACCACTGCATTTAGAGTCATAAAAAATTAAAAATGAAATTAAGAAGGGTCATTGTTGCAAGGTGTAGGTTCCAGGAAAGAAAAGGGATGAGGGTGGCCCTTCTGGGAACCACACTTGGAGGCGGTTGTTGCTAGCATTGAGTCACTCTAATAGCCAGGAGAGCCATCAGCCAGCAGATGTTTATGCGCTGCCTGGCTCAGGGCTGTGGGGGGCAGTACTGAAGCCTGGTGCACACGATTCAAACCAGGCAAAAACTCAGGCAGGGCTGTTACACTTAAATAAGTTAACAGTTAAAATTACAACTTTTATTTAGCAGGTATAGTTGAATAAGTATCTAAATCAAAATTTAGAGCTTTCTTATGGAACTCAATGTAAATGACCCTCACGCTGGGAAAGATCAAGGGCAAGAGGAGAAAAGGGTGATAGAGGATAAGACAGTTGTGGATGGCATCACTGACTCAGCAGACACGAGTCAGTGCAGCACACCAGGCCTCCCTGTCCATCACCAACTCCCAGAGCCTATTCAAACTCAAGTCCATCAGTCGGTGATGCCATCCAACCATCTCAACCTCTGTCGTCCCTACTCCTCCTGCCCTCAATCTTTCCCAGCATCAGGGGCTTTACCAGTGAGTCAGTTCTTCACATCAGGTGGCCTAAGTATTAGGGTTTCAGCTTCACAATCAGTCCTTCCAATGAATATTCAGGACTGATTTCCTTTAGGATGGCCTGGTTAGATCTCCTTGCAGTCCAAGGGACTCTCAAGAGTCTTCTCCAACACCACAGTTCAAAAGCAATCAATTCTTTGGTGCTCAGCTTTCTTTATAGTCCAACTCTCACATCCATACGTGACTACTGGAAAAACCATAGCTTTGACTAGACGAACCTTTGTTGGTAAAGTAATGTCTCTGCTTTTTAATATGCTGTCTAGGTTGGTCATAACTTTGCTTCCAAGGAGCAAGCGTCTTTTAATTTCATGGCTGCAGTCACCATTTGCAGTGATTTTGGAGCCCAAAAAATAAAGTCTCTTACTGCTTCCATTGTTTCCCATCTATTTCCCATGAAGTGATGGGACCGGAAGTCATGAAGAACAACAAATGGAGCTCAGTGTGGTTGTGCCATGCAACAGGTTTTCAGCAGTGTGTTTTTGAAATCTATCGCCCTATCATATAATGTATTTACTACACATCTGTCATTTGACATTTTTCAGTAAATATAAGAATGATTCTGAAATTCTTCTGAGATGCATACCACTTGCTGTATTACTGGTTGAGGTGTGGGAAGTAAACAAAACTGACCCACATTAATCCAGTAATATCTTGTCATTTTTTATAGCCTACTTTCTTCCAGTAGGTGGCACTGCAGTTCATGTAAAACACTCCTGAGTTAGTTCTCTGACCCACCAGGTACCAGTCAAAACTCTGCTCACAAAGGTCAGAGATATGAGGTGACTTGCTTGAGGTCACATAGCAAGTTATGGAATAAACTGTAGAGCCTGAGACTTCTAACTTCAAGTTCCATGCTTTCTTTATTTGTGTTTTCATTCCTGATATTCTAAGATTTGCTCATATCAAAACAAATCCCTATTTATGGTATTCAGGATGTAAAACAACACAAATTACAGGAGAGAGAACGGACTAGCAGACATAGAGTGCTCTCCCTGTAGACCAACAGAGAGAGTTAATATCAATCTTTTATCAAATTTCCAAATTAAAACTGCTTTTAAAATGTCCCCAGAGAAAAAGGGAAACATATTTATTCAATGAGAATCTCATCTGACTATAAAGCAAGGACATAGAGTGATGTGCAAACATACCTGCATATTTCCTTTTTCACTGTAGTATCTATCAGAGTTTACCCTATAAGCTCATTTTCATTAAAAAGTAACTTTTCCCAAGCACGAGTAGATACCACCACATATGCTATTGCATAACGTGGCATTTTCTGAGGAGCTTAGCCCCTATGCAGTTTGCCTCTAACAACAATATTCTTTAATGCTCACTTTTAGCAAGGCCCAGAGCTGCTTTGCCTGGTGAAAAAGATTGATTACCTGACCTGCACACACACACACACACAGACAGATATATATATATATATATATATATATATGTATGTATGCATGCATATATATATATATGTATATGTATACACACACACACATACATATACATACACATATACCTGTACTTCCTTCCTTCAATCCAATCATCTGTAATAACAGGACAAACAGAAATGCCCAGAGTTTCCATGCTGCCACTCAGCTATCTTCGATGTAAGCCAAGGATCACAAAAGCAGGATGGGTGACTTTTGGTCACTAAAGAGGCAGTATCACTAAGCTCTGATACCAAAAGACTGGTAAGCCTGTACAGATAGCTCCTAACCTGATTCAGGATAACAAGTTTTTAGTTTGCCCTTGAGCATAAGTCTATTACCGTCTCCAACTTTATTGTGTTCCCTAATCTGAATAAGCTCTTCAGTGAAAAATCAATGTACAAACAAGTGTATTCTAAGATAATGTTGTATGTTACATTCTCAGAAATGGGACTTTCTGAGCATACCTCTGCATGTGCTGTATGAGAACAGAGGGGAACTTTCTAAAGAACTTCCCCAAGAATACATTTTGAGAAGTACAATTTTTCTGAAAAGTTAAATGAAGCATAAGATTCTAAATATTTATTTCAGGCTCATATTGACATTCTTCTTCAAAGGAAATATATATAAGTAACACCACTGAAATATACAATACAAAGAATATTTAGACAAATTAAGAAAAATGGCCTCAAAATATTAAAAATATTATATTAGAGAGCTCCTTCATAGTGACATAAGGAGCTTTGATTTATTAATTGCTAAGAAAACTTTATGCCCTTAATTAAACTACTTAATTTAATTAAAATACTCTTCCATAATATACTCTTCCACTAAATCCCCATTTTGTTGAAAATTGTCTTGTTTCATTTATAGAAACAAAGCCAGGAAGAAATTTAAGTTATCTATACCATGGCTCTGCATATTAGGTAGCTAACATTTTTCAGAAATAGAATTTTTTTCTATAATTGCATTTTTGTTTTTCTTGTTATTAACATTAAAAAAAAAAAACAATGGGCCAGCAATTGCTGCAACCTTCAAAATATCCCAAATCACACTCAAGATAGCCTGAACTGCCCTCTAAAATATTTGGAATCACTCCTAGATATCCAGAATCATACTCCTGAAATATTCAGAACTGCACAATCACTTTTAATTATAAAGAATTAATATAAAAAATTAGTCATAGTGTTTTCAACTTGAGTCATTCCTGAGTGATAAAACTATTAAGAACAAACTCTAAAATCCAACTCCCTCATAAAAATACTAATATAAAACAAATTCTACTCTCAGAAAAGTTTTTCAGTCCCAAACAAAATTTAAAAAGCAATCAGAATTTGGGGCATTCTTGCCTTGCTGTCTATCTGAGAAAATATCTTTATTTAAGAGTTTCTGGGGAAGCTACTAAGGCCCATCCAAATGCCTCTTCAAGACACATCATTTAAGTTGCTACCTCTATCAGCACACAAGATTTAAGAAGACAACATCTGAATTTACTAAATGTCTACTACACTGCAAGAAACTGTAAAAATAAGAAGAAGAAGAAAAAGAAAGAAAAAAGAAACTATGATACAGACTAAGAAGGAAAGTCATGAGGCCTGCATGGATGTTTTGGTTTGCTTAAGAAGATAAGACACACATACAAATTACAGCCTGAGATAATGTATGATAACCATCAATGGTATCAAGTGTCAGGAGAGTTTGGAAGTTAAGAGGTCAACAGTTCTTTCTTGAGAGATCAGGGAGCCTTTATATAAAAAGTGTCACTTGAGCTATATTAACTGGATAAATGTGGCTGGTATGGTACTCAAAATGGAAAAGCTTTCAAAAAAAAAAATGTGAGTATCTGTAGAAGAAAAGAGTCATGCGGCTAAAGCTGAAGCTATTCAGAGGGAGTAGTGAAGGAAAGCCTGCCTAACTTCAGAGAAGAAGTTAAGCAGGGCACCTCATGTCCAGGCTTAGTAGCTTGGACTTCCTCACTTTGGTGCTGAATTGCCATTCCCGCAGTCTTTTATCATAGGGAGTGCCACAAACAGAGGGGTGTTTTAGTCAGATTACCCTGAGGGTGGAGAATGAATGGAGAGAGCCCAGGGTTAAGGAAAACAGTCCTCAACAGAAAATGGAGGAGGCCACTATGTGCCAGGCATTGATAGAATTTCATTTAATCCTCAAAACAATTCAGTTATAAAACATTTTTATAGATAAGAAAACTGAAGCAATTCAACAGTAGTTGGCAGCCCAGAAACAAAAAGCTGACTGGTGGAAAATTACTCCAGTTTAGGAACCTGGAAGGCAAACAGGCTAGAAGGTCGAAAGGGCACAGAAAATCTAGGGTCCTTATAAGTACAAATGTAGTAGAAATGACTGATGAAGAATTCAAGTCAAATATGAAAAAAACACGCACCAATTGGAAGAGAAGTCATCAATCAGACTTAAGGAGGATGAAGAACAACTCCAATTTAAAAAATGGATAAGCTAGATTCAAAAAAATTGTGTCAAAGCAGAAACCCTAAGATCTCACTTTTGAAATAGTTTCAAAGTAATAAGATACCACTGTCCAGTTGGACAGAGGAAGTAGACTATGGACACAGTTTTCCAGAGTCAAGGAAACAGAAGGAAGTTAGCTTGGTGTAGCAGGTGGGAAAATCTGAAGTAAATACAATAGGTTACAGGATAGAGAGGAAACCTGTGATTCTAATACTGAAGTCACTGAGGTTAAAAAAAAAGAAATCTAAAGAACCCAGAGGGCTAATAGTAGGGAAGATGGCAATATAAATAGGTGACTGGTACATTCAAGAAGAAATTTTGAGTATTGATGAAACCACTGTTATCTGTCAGCATTAGTGAAGAACTAGGAAAAATCACTCACTTAAAAAAACTAGCTTGAATCCAGGGAACATAAGAGAAATTGCCTTTACATTACCCGAGCCACATCCATTATCATCATTATTTTCAAACCAGGGTAATGGTGTGATCTCAAGGGTTAAAGATGATACAATGACCATTGTCTCTAACTCACAAGATGCCTCCTTCACCCAGAAGAGGTGGAAGCCCACCAAGGTCATTCACAGGGTTCACAACCTCTAAAACATGATTCAGTGTGTCATCTCCAAAATTACTTTCAACACAAAACAAACGGCAAAGTACAACTTACTTGAATTTAATAAGAATTTAGTATGCAATACTATGGCTTCCCTGGTGGTGCAGACGGTAAAGCGTCTGCCTGCAATGCAGGAGACCTGGGTTTGATTCCTGGGTTGGGAAGATCCCCTGGAGAAGGAAATGGCAATCCACTCCAGCACTCTTGACTGGAAAATCCCATGGACAGAGGAGCCTGATAGGCTGCAGTCCATGGGGTCGCAAAGAGTCGGACACGACTGAGTGACTTCACTTTCTTTCACTTTCATGTAATACTTTGTATTGTTTGCTAATGCTGAACTTTTCTATCTTCATGTACTTTCAATAATTCATAAAGTTGTACATAATCTTAAGGATAAATCTCCAAAGTAAGGTATCTTGAATGAATTTCTTCTAGATAAAACCACAATACAAAAATGCAATACCCAATCGATTGCTTACTTATTCTTTCATTCTACAAACAAATATATATATACATACACATGCAACTAAAGGTCAAAATAGCTTCAGTTTCTAAAACAGCAGCCCTGATAACAAACAGGTAGTTAAAGGTGAAAGGTGGAACAAGACCAAGTATACAACTCATGTAACTTTCCTCTTCAAAATGAAATGGAAAATTACACTTGGCTAAATTCCATTTTTCCAGTTTTTATTCAGGTATTAAAACTATCAGTCTGCTAAATCACATATTTCCTTCTTGCTGGGTTAAAGTTTAAATTTCTGTTTCTATTACATTTATCTACATTTTAATAAATTCATTAAATCATTCAGTGATGTAAAAAATCCTGCTAGTTTTAAATACAGATTTATCTTTGGATAAATAAGAGAGTACCTTTTGAGAGTAGCTAACACAGCTTCTGCAAGTCAGATTTGGAAAAGCAGCTTAAAAAAGAAAGAATAATTTGGAAGCAAAGGGAAGGAGTTTTCTTATGGATCTCTGGCTTGCTTTGTAAGTTTGACTTAGAAAATCAATAAAACTGGTGACTATTCTTCTGGAAAAGACTATTTTTTAAAAAAATTAGTAAATGACTAACAAAATGTAAAATAGTTCCAAATTTCAAGAGTCACTTCACCAGGGTTGTGGAATCCATACATTTGATATTTAAAGCATTGTCAGGAAAATGTTAATACCTCTTATCATCTTTTTTTTTTAATAGATAACTGGGTAATGAATAATGTATCTGTCAAAGAAAAGAGAAATCCAAACAGAGGGTTTCAATTACAGAAGAAAGGGAAATCCTGATGTTTCATTCACTCCACCGTACCTGCCATTAACAGTAGTAGACTTGATAATATCTCCAGGTAGAACCACCAAGAGTTCAATGTCTTTATCCATCATGTTCTCTTTCTGATCCATGATAAAAGCAGAAGATTCTACAGAATCATCAACTGAAGAGGCATCAAGGCATTTGGTCTCAGCTGGAGGAAGTGGTGCCTTGGCTTTTGGTTTTCTCCTAAAACAAAAACAATCCACAAAGAATAAAGTATACATGTTTTAAAAATAACTTGCTAATGCGATCTCATTTAATAAAAACACAAAATGTGTGTATGCTTTTACATATCCAGGAAAAATGCGCTAAAATATTACAACTGTTAGCTTACTAGGGATGGTAGAATTAAGTTTAAAAAAATTTTTTTGCCTTTTTAAAAATCAGCATATTTGTTTGTTTTCAACAATATGCTTGCATTACTTGGCAATACAAACAAACAAGGTAACAAAGAGATTTGATATCGGCCTTCATTAAATTCAATTAGTGTGTGTTCACTACAGCAGGCAAAAGTACTGGATTTTGTTTGATGGAACAAATTATAAAATTCTTACTGTCCTAATATCTCATTTCCATACCTCCTACTAGCTCTCACTTTCATGTCTTTCATTCTATTTTTTTCTCATGTAGTGTATTCTGCATCTTTATCCAGATTAAACTCTACCTATGCTACTAAATCTAGCTGCAACCACCCTCCTCCCACCCCCTACATCAATATGAGGAGGCACATACCCTACATGGCACATACAACAAATTACACAATTGTAACTTTTTTTTTCCATTTTTCCCCCCTGGAAAATTTCATCTCTCTGCCTACAATTATTACTCCTTGTAAGAAAGAAGTATGCTGTATTTCCCACTGGACTTACTAATGAACAGGTAACTGATATTGGTTATTTGTTAAATCATATGGAATTTTCCAGGCAACAATACTGGAGTGGGTTGCTATTTCCTTCTCCAGGGGATCTTCCTGACCCAGGGATAGAACTAGGGTCTCTAGCATTGCAGGTGAAGTCTTTACCAATTGAGCCACCAGGGAAGCCCTAAAAATAAAAAAATGTTACAAGTAATTATTCTAATAAATATGTTTCAGTGTCACTTACCAGGACAACCCCTTAACTGATTTATAACAGAAATAGTAGTAGACATTCTGCACAAGACCAATTCAATGATTTGAGGGGTTGAAAAAAATGAGACATGGAAATAAACAACATGTAACTGTAAGGAAGTACATACACATATTTTCTAAGTACTGCAAATTAGAGCTTTTGAAAATGTTACTTTTTACTTTTTTCGTTGAAATATAGTCGACATATAACACTACGTTGTGTCAGGTGTACTACATAGTGATGTGACATTTGCATATGTTATGAAATGATCCTAAGTTTGTAACCATACTTCGGCCACCTCATGAGAAGAGCTGACTCATTGGAAAAGACTCTGATGCTGGGAGGGATTGGGGGCAGGAGGAGAAGGGGACGGCAGAGGATGAGATGGCTGGATGGCATCACTGACTCGATGGACGTGAGTCTGAGTGAACTCCAGGAGTTGGTGATGGACAGGGAGGCCTGGCGTGCTGCGATTCATGGGGTCGCAAAGAGTCGGACACAACTAAGCGACTGAACTGAACTGTCCCCATACAAAGTTATTACAATATTACTGATAATATTTTTTGTGCTATTAATATATCTTATATCCCTGTGGCTTATTTAAAATTGGAGATTTGTATCTCTTAATTATGGACTTCCCTGGTGGCTCAGTGGTAAAGAATCCACCTGCCAAGCAGGAGACGTGGGATCAATTCCTGAGTGGGGAATCCCACGAACAGTGGAGCCTGGAGGGCTACAGTCCATGGGGTCTCAAAATAGTCAGACATGACTTAGCGACTAAACAACAAATCTCTTAATTTCCTTCATCTATTCTTTCCCATCCCCAAACTGATTCTGAAAGAAAAAATACTTTTGCTTTCTATTCAGAAAAATATAAATTTTAATTTCTCCCTCTTTCCATTCCTAGGCAAAAATAAAAACCATAAAGATAAAAGGGCTTCTCTGTAAATCAATCTGTAACATCCAGTCATTCAGTATTTTCAAAACTTAATGTCTCACAAATTTAAGCACCTTTGTGCACGCAGCATCATGTAAAAACAGAAACAAGGTCCCTACATTAATTTTCTAAAATAATGGAACTTTAATTTTTAGGAGTATAAGTGCAAAGTTATATTCCACTTTAGAAAATATTTCTTTTACAATAGTGACAAAAATGAACTTTTAGAAGTATTTCAGTAAATATAACAAGTTTATAAAATTTCTATGAAGAACAACTTTATCCAATTTCCAAATGCTTTTTAATCTATTAAAATTGACTGCTCATCTATTCAACAAACATTTACCCTGTAACTGACAATCATGTAGCAGATTCAGCTAAACACTGGGGATGTAAAGACTGCGACAGCCAGAACCAGTTCTCCTATCCCAGAAAGGACTGATAGATACATGCAAAAATAGAATAAAGGCTGATGACTCTTCTAATATAGGGATGCAGATGATACAGCTGAAGCTCATAGGAAGGGAAACCTGTGTAGCAACCCAGAAATGTTTGACAGATGGAAAACATGAGTTGAGTTTGTGGAATGAATAGACACTCACAGGAAAAGACAAGAAATAGTTGAAATTTTAGCAAGGAAAAGCAAATCGAACCATGAAAGAAAGTGGTGCTTCTCAAACTTGAAGAGTTTGGTAAAATTCCACAGAGAAGCCAAAAGACAGGAGAAATCAGTGAATCAATGAAAAAGTTTTTATAAATAAGAGAATTCAGCAAGGTGGTTTGGCACAAAGTGAGCATGCCAACATCAATAGCCTATGTAAACATATGCAAAACCTAGTCAAAGAGAAAACTTCTTTTACAGTGGGAACAAAAATAAATTTAAAAAATTATTCTAGTAAATACAACAAGGATTTTGAAAAATCTATATGAAGAAAATCTTATATGCCAAATATTCAACTTGGATTTTCCCCTTCAACTCCAGATTTGTAAATCCAATGCCTACTTGACATCTGGACTCAGATGACTGACTGGAATCTCCAACTTAATTTACCTTCCAATTCCTCTTCGCAGCTCCTCCAAACCAAACGGTTTACTCTCCAAGACTTCCATCTCAGTAAATCATAATTCTTTCAGTTGCCTGGGCCCCAAATCTCCTCTTTCATACACATACAATCCAATTCATTGACAAATTCTGCCAACTCTATATTATAAATAGACCCAGAATCCATCAACAACCTTGACTACTAAATACCTCCGTTCAAGCTGCTCTTGGTCTTCCCGTTCCCCGCCTTGTCACTTTACACTCAACAGAGCAGCTGGAGTGATCCTCTTAAAATGTTAAGTCTGGTCACAGAACTTCCTTTCCCACCCTTCGATGGCTTCCGACCTCACCTAAAACAAGATGCAGAGCTTTATAATCTGCCCACCCTTACCCTAGCCTCTCCAAGCTCCTCTCCCACATTCTTCCCGGGCTCACTGCACTCCAGTCCTATGACTCTTGCCTTTTCCTTGAACACATTTAGGGCAGTTCGTACTCAGGCCTCTCTAAGGGGTCTGTCCTGACCTTAAGATAACATGTCTATTTCTCTGCTTTGCTTTTGTCCGAGGGCTTATCAGCAGCTAACATTCTTGCTTATCATGTCTCCTTCCATTAGTAATTAACCCCATGAGTACAGGTTCTTGTCTCCACTGTCTAGTGTCACACATAACTGCTAATATGTGAAATCTCTAGAGCAATGTCTGCTCCATAGCAGGCACTCATATTGCTAAATGAATGAGTTCTGTGGATACTTCCCATAAGATGAGGTACCTAAGCATCTAACTGAGAAGGTAAAAAGTTGTACCACTAAGGTACATCAGAATTAGCTGTGTTGGATTTTAGAAACTAATTATGTTTTATTTTTGAGAAGATGAATATTGAAAATTATGCAGTAGTCTTATTAGCAAGGGATAACTGAGAAGTTTAGGGCTTTAGAGGAGTTTCATGAGAAAGGTCAGATGACACATCCAACTCTCTACAGGCACAGAGGTAGAGAATCAGGAACAACCTTGGGCACAATGAACCTGGCTTTCAAGAGAAGTGGTGCCATAGAAGGTCTACTAGGCACCGCCTTCTACCACAGTCTCCTCCCTATCTCCTGCTTTCATCTTTGAAGGTACCTTCCTGTCTCTAAGTCTTCCTCCTTCTGGGCTCTGCTTGAATGCCCTCCCTGTTTTCCCTGCATTGACTCATATTATCTATCCTTTGAGGTCCAGATTGAATCACCATTCCTTGTGACATTTTCCCTGTCTATTGCATACTGCACTGAATTCTAACAGTTTTAATGTTCTGTACATACGTGATTGTCTCATTTCCTAGGCTTTGAGTCTATGATGAAAATCCACCTTAAATTACTAAAGGTAAGCCAACTTAAAAGAAAAAGCAGAACAAAGCATTTGCTGAAATATTTTTTTACATGGAACATCTATTAAGAACACCTCAGTGTTCCCTATGATTGTAATAAGCATTTGTCACCTTTGGCCCTGAAAATTGGCAAGCATATTGAGAATCAAACCAAGATCCTTCCACAATGAATCAGAAATTCAACAGGGAAGATGCAATATGTAGGTAATTAGGCTTCCCTGGTGCCTCAGAGGGTAAAGTGTCTGCCTGCAATGCGGGAGACGTGGATTTGATCCCTGGGTCAGGAAGATCCCCTGGAGAAGGAAAAGGCAAACCACTCCGGTACTCTTGCCTGGAAAATCCCATGGACAGAGAAGCCTGATAGGCTACAGTCCATGGGGTCACAAAGAGTTGGACACGACTGAGAGACTTCACTTTTCAAACAACAAATACCAAAAAAAAAAAAAAAAAGACCATATAACAGGTAACCTTGAAAATTCAGAGCAAGGAGAGCAAGCTAAAATCCTCTATGAGGATGAGAAGGCAGGTATCAAGATATACTTTAAAGAAAAAAGAAATGTGACTCAGTTTGTGAAAGAAAAGTAGTATTTAGGAGGTAGAAGCTGTAGGTTCATCTATGCGTTAGTTCCCAACTGTGACTCATTTGCATTAAACTCAGGAATCTGTCTATCTAAAGTCTGCTCACTAAATCCTGTAGTCTAGTGAAAGGAATACCACATAGAGGCCTGGACTGGGCCTGAATCCTAAGTAGCTTTAAGACTTTGTTAACTTACTTGACCTTTTACTCATCAGCAAAAATTTTTTAAATACCTTTCACTTACTCACATACTTCCCAATGTTTTAAATGTTTTAGTTGAGATGCTTTGAAGTGATAACAAAATTAGGTTAAATGTCACCCAAAGCCAAAGTATAGTAAAAATAATCAAAGCTTTTAGCATAATCTAAGCATAGGAAATTCTGGTAAAGAGAGTAACATATCAACATGCAATAACAACTGTCATTTATGGCTTATGAATGCTAGTTTTTATTAATATATTAAAATTATAGTACCACAACTGCCACCGAAGTCCCTATACCTCTTTTAAACAAGAATGATGTTTGAGCCAGTTTTCTCCTCTAGGGATTTCCACTTAAGCTCCTCTTCACCAGTGGCCTAGTTTGACTCTGTTTCTGCTCCTCAGAGGCCACTATTTTCAACAGTAACAACAGCAAATTTTATACAAGGGTGGTAGCTGCTGCCGGAGAAAGCAGTGGCACCCCACTCCAGTACTCTTGCCTGGAAAATCCCATGGATGGAGGAGCCTGGTGGGCTGCAATCCATGGGGTCGCTAAGAGTCGGGTACAACTGAGCGACTTCACTTTCACTTTTCACTTTGATGCATTGGAGAAGGAAATGGCAATCCACTCCAGTGTTCTTGCCTGGAGAATCCCAGAGACGGGGGAGCCTGGTGGGCTGCCATCTGTGGGGCTGCACAGAGTCGGCTGCTGCTAAGTCGCTTCAGTCATGTCTGATTCTGTGTGACCCCACAGACGGCAGCCCACCAGGCTCCCCTGTCCACGGGATTCTCCAGGCAAGAATACCGGAGTGGGTAACCATTTCCTTCTCCAATACTGAAAAGATATTTAACATAGAAATATTTTCTATGTCAAGGCAAAAATCCATTAATTGAGCCCTAAAAATAACAAGCCACAGTAAAATTATTGCTTAAGCATTGTTTTACTCACTAAAATTATCTCAATATTATATTCAATTTTCACAATGAAAATTAAGGTACAATCCCACAATATGAAATAATATGTCTTTAAAATACCCAAATTTAACTTTAACTGGAATTTAAATGGTATCCTGTTACTACTACTGATCGATTTTTTTTATCATTTGATCTAAAAAGTACTTCAAAATCATGTATCCATTGCAATAATCTCTCCATCCCTGTCAATATTTGTATCTTTAAGATAAATGAAAGGAATAAAAGAGGAGATCAGCAAAATAAGTATCTACTCAAACACCTCTACTTGGCTTGAAAGAAAGAAAGCTTTCAGTTGTATCGGGTTGGCCAAAAATGTATTTGGGTTTTTCCATAAGATATTATGGAAAAGACTGAACAAACTTTTTGGCCAACCCAATATGAGATCTATTTGCATTCTTAATAAGCTACTCAAGTCCAATGGAATCTCAATTGATTGCTATATTTATATTGTATCCTTATAGATTCAGAGAAATACTACATGAAAATACAGCTTTGATATTTAAAAAATGTAAGAATAAAATCATGTCTTAACAGATTTTTAAAGTATCAAATTCTAATGATCAAAAAGAAATTTAATAGCCACCCTCTCTCAGTATTGGGCTTCCCTAATGGCTCAGTTGGTAAAGAATCTGCCTGCAATGCAGGAGACCCTGGTTCAATTCCTGGGTTGGGAAGATCCACTGGAGAAGGGATAGGCTACCCACTCCAGTATTCTTGGTCTTCCCTTGTGGCTCAGCTGGTAAAGAATCTGCCTGCAATGTGGGAGACTTGGGGTCAATCCCTGGGTTTGAAAGATCCTCTGGAGAAGGGAAAGGCTACCTACTCCAGTATTCTGGCCTGGAGAATTTCATGGACTGGAGTCCATGGGGTTGCAAAGAGTCGGACACGACTGACCGACTTTCCCTCTCTCAATATAGAGGGCTGTACTAATCAAATATTAGAAGCATTGTAGTTAAGTGTTGATGAGGCATCCTTCATAGCATCTGGCAATATTTTGATGGTTCCTAACTTACGCATTTCAACGATAGAGACCAGTTCTTCAAAATAATTTCTTAGTGTGTCTCCCTGGGTTTAATAAAACAAGGAAAGATTATTTTAAACAAAAATCTGTTCCAATGGTGAACATAACACTGTGCTATGTGCTTGAGGGAATGCAATTAAGTGCCTTTTCTTGATGAGCCTTATAGCTAATCAAAGTGAATATATCAAAGTGGCTTTAAAAGATAAACAGTGATGAAAGGCAACATGGGGAGACCCAAGGCATTTTATGACTCTTAACAGACATTTATCTGGTCAACGTCACCAATCACTTTTGTGTGTTCAGATCTAACAGATAATTATAAAATTCATCTCTGTCACATTTGAGTAAGCTCCTAAATTCCAATAAGGGCCCATTTCACAGCTGCCCAACCCCCCTCTGCTTGGAATTCTCTTCCCTTTATCTCTTTGTGTAACAACACAATCTACTGTTTTCTTCTTTACTGCCACTCCTCAGCCTCAATGCCCTTAGGAGTCTCCTTGTCTGACTTGTAATTATTGGGCCGCCCCAGGGTTTCTTGTCTGCCCCTTTGTCTTCTCTTTCTACAATCCTCACCCTCAAGTAATTTCATAAACTCCATGGCTTTACACATCATTTACAAGTTGATAACCCTTAAATTCACATCTCCAACCCTGAATATGTTTACTGAGTTCTGACTTACATGCTCCCAGATTTCATGGTCTTCTCCACTGGAAAGTCCCAAAGGTATCTCAGAATCAAAACTCTTGATTCTCCTCTCTTTCCCCAATTCTCATCCAACCCTTCCCCAGGATGTCCCATCCATGTACAAGGCTCCATGCTAACCACCTTGTAAACTCAAGCAAAAATTCTGGGCATATTTTGACTCTTCTCTATTCTATTTTCAATCCATTACCAAGTCTTGTGGGCTAAAACATAACCTGAATCTGTATACTTTTCATCAGCTTCTCTGCTACACCCTGGCAATTAAGCTATCATCTCTTGCTTGGACTGCTCCAATAGCCTCCTCACTGCTCTCTCCCCTTTTCCTCTTGTCCCTTAAAATCTATTACTCTCTGTAGTCAAGGGGGATCTGCTAAATTTGTAAATCAGATTACATCACATCTCTGACTCTTCAGTGGTCTCCCAAAGCATTGAGAATAAAATCAAATCCTGTCCTGATTACTCCTGATATAAATGAATGTCTAAGAAATCACTGAGCCACCCCGTGTCAACATCTGAGCTCCCTTCTGATTGTGTGTGTGATAGCTGCTCGGTCATTTCCAACTCTTTGGGATCCCGTGGACAGTAGTCCGCCAGGCTTCTCTGTCCATGTAATTCTCCAAGCAAGAATATTGGAGTGGATTGCCATTCCCTTCTCCAGAGGAGCTTCCCAACCCAGGGATGGAACCTGGGTCTCCTGCATTGCAGGCAGATTCTTCACAGCCTGAGACACAGTGGAAAGCCCTGGGAAGCCACTCCTATTACTTGCTTACAGCTCACTGTGTAGCTCACCCTGGCCTTCTTTTCCTTTCCTTCACATCTGAGGATTTGCAGAGCTACTCCCTCTGCCCCAAATACTTTTAACTATAGAACTTCAACTGCCTGTGCCTTCAGCTCTTTCAGATCAAATATTAGTATTTCCTTGTCATATAAGTATTCTCTGACCACTCAAAAAGGGTGCCAATTCCTATACCCACTCATCTCAGCCCAGTTTTCACCCAGTGGTGCTCAAATTTGACAACAGAATGAACTCACCTGAGGAGTTTTATAAAATGCCAATGCGTGGGTCCCATGCCCAGAAATTCCAATTTAACTGGCTACCAGGATTTTTTAAATCTCCCCAAAGGATTCTAAAGGGCAGCCAATTGATAACTACAGGTCTAGCATAATGCCTGACAGATAGTAGGTATTCATTTAAAGTTAATGATTTACATTCCTAAGGACTTTGCAGAGTCTGAAATACCCCCTGAAGGTTGCTATTTAGGTCAATCAAGTTTGTGTAAATCAAGAAGGTCTTAGTCTCAGTGAAGATAACAAATTTTAAAAGTATGCCTGAAGTTTAGTAATAACTTTTCCAAATTAAAATCTTTGTTATATTTTTGCTTCTTTTTCTCTAAGAAGGAAATTCCTTATGAAAGGAAAGAAAACATAAATTTCCCTTGATGTTTTTCACTAAGTTACAATTTATACACAGAAAAACATAAAATACAAACAGATACATTTTCATATATATGTGAATGTGGAATATGGAACCATACACAAAGATTAAAGTAGGCAAATGTATCTATAAATTAAAAATTAAATATTAAACTTCTCTTATCTGTCCCATAAATGTTGTTGCCACTTCAGCTTGTCTCAGGGTTTTCTAAATGTCTTATGTGGGATGTTTGTTTTCTGCACAGTTAAGAAAGTCAAACATCAACAAGAGGAGAAATGAGGAAAGCCTTCACTACCAAAGAACACATCAATGGAGAAGATGCAAAATTCATCAAAACAAATGAGCAAAGGTGAAAAAACAGACTTGAAAGCAATGTGAACAGTGAGTCAAAGGACAGTCATCGGCATTAATTGGTCACCCACTGTGTCCTTCAGTGGTATAGAAATAGATTAAAGAAATACCGCATAAGGTCCTCTGACACTAGTAGCTTAAAAATGAAGTGAGTCCAAGCAAGCAAGTTCGAAGATATCCTAAATGGGCCCTACAAAACTAACTCAGCTGAAGCTTATCTAGTTCTAGGAACTGTGCAAATGTTTTACATAGATAATCCCTTAACAAGTGCTATTCCTTTTTGAAAAAAAAATTAGTATCTTATTAAATTTTTAAACCACATTGAGATTAGTAGGTAATTTTTTTCAAAATAAATTTTAACTCCAAAACCATGTAACTCACTGGCTACCCCATTCACTCTATGCATTAGGCTTTTGCTCTGTAATAAATGTCAGTAGCAACTGGGCTTAGCATCATTTACTGAAAGCTTCCTTTGGACTTCATTATTGTTGCCTTGCAGGCAATGTACATGGAAAAGTTGATGCAGTTTACGAAAATTAGTCTGAAAAGGTAAATAAGAAATGTGATTGACAATACAACTTAAAAATTCAAAAATGGTCGATAGAGTCTTCTCTATCTTCTCTACACAAAACTTCTTGGGCTTCTTTTTTCTTTACCACATAATAATTAAGTATAAAAAGCCTTATATAGTAATATTTCCAAAATATTAAAAAGAGGTTACTTATTAAATTTAAGGCAGGAAAAATCATCCATAATTGGATTGTTTTATGTACTAGCTTATCTGAAAAAACAGTAAAAGTAAAAAAAAAAATTTTTTTTACCCCTAAAAGGAAGTTAAAATGTTCTTAGTTTGCAACCTAGATGTCCTTCAGTAGGTCAATGGATAAACTATGTTACATACAGACAATAAAATATTACCCTATCATTTCCACTTTTTTCACTAAAAAAGAAATGAACTATTAAGACATGAAAAAAACACGGAGGAGCCTTAAATTATATTACTAAATACAAGAAGCCATTCTGAGAGGGCTGTATATTGTATACTTCCAACTATATTACATTCTAGAAAAGGCAAAAATATGAAAAAGTGAAAAACACCAGTAGTTGCCAGGTGTTTTGGTGGGAGATGAATAGGTGGAATGCAAAAGATTTTTAGAGTAGTGAAAATGCTCTATATGATACTATAAAGATGAATACATGTCATTATGTTTTTCTCAAAATCTATAGAATTGAACTTTTCTGATGGTACAGTGGATAAGAATCTACCTTCCAATGCAGAGGACATAGGTTCAATCCCTGGTCCAGGAAGATTCCATGCCATGGGGCAGTTAAGCCCATGCACCACAACTACTTAAGCCCATAATTCTAGAGCCTGTGAGCTCTAGAGAGAAGCCACCGCAATGAGAAGCCGGTGCACTGCAAGGAAGACCGGCTCCTCCTCACTGCAACTAGAGAAAGCCCACGTGCAGCAGCAAAGACCCAGCGCTACCAAAAATAATGTCTTTACAAAAATCTGTAGAATGCATATCAAAAGTGATTACTAATGTAAACTATAGACTTAGGGACTATAATGTATCAGTGTAGGTTCATCAGTTGTGACAAGGGTACCATTCTGGGGAGAATGCATGTGTAGGTGCAAGGTGATATGGAAAATCTGTATCTTCTGCTTAGCTTTGCTGTAAACCTAAAACTACCCTAAAAGCATTAAGTCTAAAAAAAAAAAAAAAAAGAGTTCTTAGTTGAAATGTTTTCTTAATTTTAATCAAGCTAGTAAGGAACTGAAAACATTAAATGTGGATTAAATGTGGATATTATAATTATTCAAATACATGCACACATGCATATTAAACAGTAGGAATGTATATGGTCAGCCAAGCAAGCACACTGGTAAACTAACCAACCCTAAAATGAAAGCATAAGATGCTTTTGAATCATAACCTCAATAACCTACTCTCAAATATGTACTTTAAAAATACTAAACAGCACTTAGTCCTTAGTCTCTGTTAAAGTTTTAAATCTGTTTGGGAATGGTGTCTGTTGTCATAAACCACGCTCAAAGGCATAACATTCACTGCCTACTGATAAAGAAAAATCCTAGGATTGAATTTTCCAAGTTACGTTTCCTAGCTATAAGCTTTGTCAAACACTGGCTAGAAAAACTACTTAGAAACAGTGTCTCAGAGTTTACAAAAAATTAACCTAAAATTGATCTAAATATAAAATATAAAATTATAAAATGTTCAGGTCAAAACATAGGAGAAAATCTTTGGGACCAAGGCTTAGGCCAAAGGATCTCAGACATGACAACAAAGATGCAATCCGGAAGATTTTTTAAAATATCAGTAAACTGAACTTCATCAAAAACTAAAGCCTTTTGCTCTGTGAAAGACCGAGTTAACAGGATGAAAAGACAAGCCACAGACGAGGAAAAATTATTTCTAAGACACATGCCCATCAAAAAGTCATATTCAGAATATATAGATAGTTTTCAAAATGCAATAGTTAAAAAACAAAGAATCCAATCATTAAATAGGAAAAGATTTGAACACTTCACCAGAGAGGAGGTAAGAATGGCCAAGAGGCACATGAAAAGATGTACGACACTATTATTCATTTAGGGACATGCAAATTAAAGCTATGATGAGCTACCATTACCCACCTAAATCAAAACTACTGATAATATCAAATGCAGACAAGAATGCAGAGAGACTAGATCTCTCATAGATGTCTTGAACAAAGTGAATGCAAAGTGCTATGGCCACTTTGGGGAAGAGTTGGACAGCATCATATGAAACTAAATGTATGCATACCACTGAGCCAGCAATCTCCTCCTGGGTACTGACATGAGAGAAATGAAAACTTACGTTTGCATAAAACCTGTACATGGATGTTTATTGCAGCTCTCTTCATAACAAACCCGAACAGGCAACAACCCAAATGTCCTCCAACGTGAGAATGAATAAACTGTGATGCATCCAAACGATGGACTACTACTTAGCAATAAAAAACAAGCCTTGATATACATCATCTTGGATGATCTCAAGGGCATTTTGCTGAGGGAGAAAAAAACCAGTCTCAAAAGATTAAGTACTATATGTTCCATTTATATGAGTCTCAAAGTAACAAACTTATGGTCATAGAAGACAGATCGCTGGCTGCCAGGGTTGGAGGCAGGGTGTAACCATTAAGAGTAATATAAGGGAGTGCCTTTGTGGTGATGCAACACTTCTGTATTCTGCTTGTGGAGTGCCACACAAATTTACACATGTATGAAAATTTCATAGGATTATAAATCAAGACAAATTTTTTGAAGTAAAGAATGCATGTAAGAGGTGATAAAAATCTAAATAAGGTCTCTATCTGAGTATTGTACCAAAGTCACTTCCCAGATTTTGATAACATACTATGGTTATGAAAGATATTATTATCAGGGGAAGCTTGGGGGAAGGCAAAGGGAAACCTCAGCATTATTTTTGCAATTTCCCCCAAATCAAACTATTTAAAACTATACACAATTTCATTTACAATAAAATTATATCTAAGGTAGAGATTCTCAAAATTCAGTGAGCATTAGAATTATCTATGGAACTTGCTTTTAATACAGATCTGCTTGAGTGGGCCCACATTATACTTTTTAAAATAGAATCTGAATATGGGGTCCTAATACTATATACTAGTGGTCCAGCACATTACAGTTTTTGACCCATTGGACTAAAATAAAGGAAAAGTTATTAGAAAGAAAAATGATGATTTCCATCAATACATATTGTTCTATTTAATGGCTAATTACTAAAGAAGTCTTACCTACACAGAACCTCATTCACAGATTATCTTACTGAGCCAAGAGACTCTCATTTATAGACTAAATGAAAGACATACAAATAAAATCAATATTTGATCTATTTTTTAAAATGCAAATATCAGTATTCATAACCCAAATCTGTTATATCAATACAGAAGGGAAAATGCTGGCATTAAAATAAATGTTATTAAATTAAAACAAAGGCATGTAGGGGAAACATTCTCAACAAGAAACACAGGTCACATTTTGAAATGTCTATTAAAGGTCCTTACCGGTCCTCCTATGTAAAACCATTATAGTTGGCAAGTTACACACATATATATAAGCATGAATGCATTTGATCTAAAAGTTTCTTTTTTTGAAAAATAAAATGTTAAGAAGATCAAACTAGACATTACTTCATATACAACAAATTAAGAATTAAAACCCAAGAAGTCTACTAAGACTTCCATCAATTATCCCCTCACTAAGCAGCCCAATTTTCAAACTCAGACCAGTGGTTTTTGCATTTCTTTTGGGAAGTCTTTGTGCCAAGGACCTACTGGTCCTTTCACTTTCCTCAGGGAGAATGACTGGCAGTTTCACACTGTTTTCCATCCATCTTATTACCAGGAAAAATGTAGCAATATAACAGAATAAATCAAGTCTTAGAACACCTAAAGCTGCTAATTTCTGAAAGACCGCTAATCTCTATCTCAAACAGTTGCTATAAACTCTAAAATGCTAGCTAGCTCCCTTGCTCTCAGCTCTGTGGAAAACTAATTCAAAAGAATTCAAAAGGATGAAACATTAGTCATTTTCTGATTATGCTCAAATAGTTCAGCTGTTTAATAATAATCAACATAATAATTATCAAAATCTAGAATGTGGATAGTCTACAACCCAGTTTCTCTAACAAATCGACAATGTGGGGGGAAAGATGAGAGGGTAAGAACTGATATAGTATGAAAGAGTTAAATGACATAAACACCAAAGCAATGTGGGAAACTGAATCCAATTTGGACAAAGCGAACAAAGAGAAATTTAAATAAAAACTGGGTGTTAGATGATATGCAAAAGGAATTGTTGATTTTGTTGGGTACAATGATACAGCAGAAGGTATGTTTAAAGTCTTTATTGCTTCTTCTACTCAAATAGTCCTACTAAGTGCTTCAAGTAAGCAAGGATCATCATTTCTCTTTCTAACATCTTTGCCTTAACTTTAACACATCTCAAGCCCTAAGCAATCACTAAGCAACTTTGTCTCAGGACACTTGCCTTTTTGGACATTTCATACAAATGAGATCATACAATATGCGTCCTTTTGTGTTTGGCTTCTTTCAATGACCACAACCTTTTGAGGTTCACCCATGTTGTAGTATGTTATCTGTACTTTTTTACTCTTTATTACCCAATAGGATTCCTCTATACAAATATATAACATTTTATTTATCTACCAACTGATGGATACTGAATTGTTTCTACTTTTTTCTATTTACTACTGTAAATAATGCTACTATGAACATTTACAGGCAAATCTGTACACATCCATTCTTGGTACAGTATGTCATTCATATGAAGACTTTGCAACAAAATATAGCCTCTTCCTAGTACTCAGTGTAACTACATGCATGCTCAGTCCATACTCAGTGAAATAATTCCTCCCAATTCCCACAGGCACAAGGAAATAGTTTAAAGCCAAGATTCCTCAACATTATTTGAAGGCACTTAAAATTAACACATAGTTACAAAAGACCAATAAATATTCAGGAATTATAGGCCACATGTAGACTATACAAAACACAGCTTCAGGCACAAACTGATTATCCAATAAACATTTTGAGTATAATTAAAACAGTTCAGACCATAGGGCTTCCCAGTGGCTCAGGGGTATACAAGCATCCGCCTGTAATGCAAGCAACAGGAGTTCAATCCCCAAGTCAGGAAGATCCCTGGAGAAGGAAATGGCAACCCACGCCAGTATTCTTGCCTGGGAAATCCCATGGACAGAGGAGCCTGGTGGGCTATATAGTCCATGGGGTTGCAAAAGATTCGGACATGACTTAGCAACTAAACAACAACAAGGACCATGAGATTCTGCTTTTCCATTAACTATAATGAATAATATAATTAAACTTATTTGTTTTTAGACAAGATACAAAGTAATAATCATTGAATAGACTAACATATCTACCAAAGGAAGAGGTAGTTGGTATAATGAAAACTCAGCATAACTACATTTAACTTATCTACTGGCTTCACTACCTAAACACAGAAAACATAAGATTCCCTGTTAGGTATTGCTTATATAACAAAGCGTAGTTCAAAACTGTACTTTTATACTAATACATAAAACTACATAAGTGTTTTTAGTATTTTTCTCATATATTTAAAGTTTTCATTGGGAGGAAAAAATCTATTGTGTTTCTAAATATATAAATAGAATAGATATCAATGTTCTCTTACAGAAAACAAAAGTTTGAGAATAGGGATTTAGGAAAAGGATCAAAAAGCAATGCAAATATAACAAAAACCCTTTAAAATTTCTAATCAGTAGGTTATTTTTAAAAGCCATTTAAAGTGAGAAATCAAAAGTTCAAGGAAACCTTGAGCATTGTAACTTAAAATACACGATAAATTAATTCTTGATCTTTGTTGCAGAGTGAAATGTTTATATTTGCAACTGTACCCACTTACTGAATTTTCAGCTTGGCCTTCTTGTATAAGCAGCACATAAAGGCTTGCCTCCCACTTCTAATTTTTTTAACTTTGTCAAGGATTTCAAGACACCTGCAAGCACTTCGAATGCAAATTCCTTGATTTTAGCATTTTATTTCATTCCTTCAGTTGCCTTATTACATGTAATTCAACAGTACATTTTTTGGAGGGGTGGGGTAGCTGGCTCACCAAAGATTCTTTCTTCAGTATTTAACTTGGCTTTTATCAGACAACTCTTACTGAATTCAAATCATATGTCTGTCATATTTAAGTTAATTACATTATTATAGTAAGTAATTATAAAAACAGGCCTTAACAGGTTAGGAAATAGTCAAAACAAATTTTTGATGAAATATAACAAGGGGCATGTGCAGGCAATCTAGAGAGTATTAATAGCTTACTGACTTTGGGAGTTCATTGCGCCAAGGACAGCCATTCAGCACGTTTCACTAAGGGAATGGAAAGTTTATTTGACCCAATGAATGAGCTGTCTGAAATTTAAGAGCTTCGACAGTATTACTAGACATAAGATTGCTGGAAAATTCTGACCCATACACAGACAAACCTTTAAGACACTGTGGCCCCAAACTCAATTTGTTAGTTCATCCAAACACTTGAAGTCTAAGCAAAAACCACACCACCTGTCTCTTCATTTACCACTTAATTCTGTAAGAAAGATAATGAAAAATGAGAACACTATGGATCAGTTCACACATGTCAGTTGAGTTCGGTCAGTCATGCCCGACTCTTTGCAACCCATGGACTGCAGCACACCAGGCCTCCCTGTTCATCACTAACTCCCAGAGTTTACTCAAACTCATGTCCATTGAGTCAGTGATGCCATCCAAGCATCTCATCCTCTGATGTCCCCTTCTCTTCTCGCCTTCAATCTTTGCCAGCATCAGTGTCTTTTCCAGTGACTCAGCTCTTCATATCAGATGGCCAAAGTATTGGAGCTTCAGCTTCAACATCAGTTCTTCCAATGAACACTCAGGATTTCCTTTAGGATAGACTGGTTGGATCTTCTTGCAGTCCAAGGGACTCTCAAGAGTCTTCTCCAACACCACAGTTCAAAAGCATCAACTCTTTGGTGCTCAGCTTTCTTTACAGTCCAACTCTCGCATCCATACATGACTACTGGAAAAGCCATAGCCTTTAACTAGACGGACCTTTGTTGGTAAAGTAATGTCTCTACTTTTTAATATGCTGTCTAGGTTGGTCACAACTTTTCTTCCAAGGAGCAAACGTCTTTTAAATTCGTGGCTGCAGTCACCATCTGCAGTGATTTTGGAGCCCCCCAAAATTAAGTCAGCCACTGTTTCCACTGTTTCTCCATCTATGTCAGAAATGATACTATTTTTTCTCTTAATAGAATAACAATCTAAGCAGTAGTAGGATATAAATACATAAGTATAACTCTCCAGAAACCATCATTTTAAACTTACGTAGAAATAATCCCTTTTATGCAAGGAAGAAAGACATGAAACAATGCAGTTCTTTTCCCTGGCCCCCGCTCCCGCATTGAAGTATAGTTGATCCACAATACTTCGGGTGTACAACAAGTGACTCAGCCATACACACACATGCACACACACATTCTTTACAGATTCCCATCCACCACAAGACACTGAAAATAGTTCCTATGTCACACAGCAGGCCCCTGCAGTCCATCGGTTTTATACACAGCACAGTGTATCTGTTAATCCCAAGTTCCCAAATTTATCCCTCCCCCAGAAACAATCCATTTCTATTAATTAAATGTTTTAATGACTACTTGCAGTCAAGTAAATAATTTCGCAAAAGGAAGTAAAAATTTATTAAAAACTGTACTTATGCCATAACTAAAAATCACAATGAAATTAAAACCAAATAATATTTATTGACAAAGAATACTGACAAAGAGATAAAGACCTCTGTGAAAGAGCTGTCCTTCCTATCTCCTTAATTATCTTTAAGGTATTTATTTGTCGTAAGCACATAGTGGCATACTAAACAAAAGATCCCAGTTTACACACCACATCCTTTTCATACAGTGATGATAATGTTCAAATGGCTTGTTGTATATGGTCACATTTCTGATTAGTGATTAGTTCAGATTAGTGAATGGAAGCTCACTGAGTCGAGGCACTTTACTCTCGTTTAGTGCTATATCCTGAAGGATCTAGGAAACTTTGGGCACAGAGAAGGTGCTTAATAAAACATTGTTCAGTGAATGGATTCTCTCTTTCAGATAATAACGTACACATGCGCGTCAGGTACTTAACTATCTTCCTAATTTTCTAAAAAATATCCAAATTTCTTAGGAGCATACTGGGATAGGACATTTGATGTATTTGTAATGAAATGACAATTTCCTTTGACCATTTGACCCTGATTCTCAGAAAACAGAAAAGCTTATAAAAGGAATAAATTATCCTCAGTCCTACAAAAGTCTGATTGTCTTTAAGCAATGTATAAAAATAACCAACCAACACTTAGGATTTTAACATCTAGATCCCGTTAAAACTGTTTTCCTCCTTCCATCTAACAGAAAGTCATTTATCTTTGTTAATATTTTCTTACATTGTCAGGCAACTCTTCCAAAGAAATTATTTTATAATAGTTTCCCAAAATCATTAGCAAATAAGAATGTATATTTCAGTTTGTGAAAAAAATCAAATCATATATTAATTAAAATGAGCACTTTTAATATAGTAATCATAAGTTAAAAGTAATGATACAAGAGAAAGACTCTGAACCACGAGACAAAGAAACACCAGGTCTCCCCACATACACTCCCATACAACACGTAATTATTCAGCACCTACGCTATCATACTGCCTTTTCATACTGTTCATTGTGGTGCTGGAGAAGACTCTTGAGAGTCCCTTGGACTGCAAGGAAATCAAACCAGTCAATCCTAAAGGAAATCAACCCTGAATATCCATTGGAAGGACTGATGCTGCAGCTGAAGCGCCAATACTTTGGCCATCTCATGCAAAGAGCTGACTCATTGGAAAAGACCCTGACACTGGGAAAGAGCAAAGGCAAAAGGAAAAGAGGGTGGCAGAGGATAAGATATTAGACAGCACCACCGATTCAATGGACATGAATCTGGGCAAACTCCAAGAACAGTGAAGGACAGCCTAGTGTGCTGCAGTCCACGGGGTCGGAAAGAGCTGGGTGTGACTTAGAGGCTGAACAACAACAGTTCGTTCCCAAGCCTGTTTCCTTTCTCCGATGCCATTCTGTTGCTCAATCTCCCTACCACGTACATCCAGCACCTGTCAAACAACTATTGGAAGTCTTAAAATTCTACTTAGAATGACAGATTGGGAAGAAAAAAACATTGTGTGAGTCTATCCAATAAATACAATTTATTTGCACTGAAAGAAGCACTGACTCAGCAAAAGAAAATCATGAGACATGTATATGCTAAAGACTAAGTTCATCAGAACTGTGCCTTTGCGCTCTATAAAATCGCAATCCTTTCAAATAGGAAATTACTCACGTGCTAAAAGGTAAGTTTTGTGTCATCTGCATAGTTTAAGCAACCCGAAATACTATTCCAGGGCTTCCCAACTACCATTATTTCATTTCCACAAAAAGGTAGCTAATTTACCGTAGAAATATAATAAAATCCATTGCAGTTCTTCCTCCTGAGGAACAACAGAAGGAAATGACAAAGAAATATACAGTAGTCTCATTTATATAAACTTTCCCTGAGGAAATAGGTGGAACTAGAAACAAAGGCATATATAACATGCCAAGTACTGCTGGTCAATACAGCACAGTCTTAGCAAAGATTTTGTTCAAAAATAGCTCTTAGAATATCAAAGCCATTAAAACAACTTTTTTTTAGCAGAAGAATTCTGGTATAATAGGTGTGGTCCTGTTATGATAAATGCCAAGATAAAGGAGCTAAAATAATAACAAAACATTCACTTTTTGACCCTAAAATAAAAACGTATTGGATGTATTTATTGCAACAATCTCACAAAAAGATCATTACATTCTTTTTGTCCCCTAAATTTCTTAAGCACCAGTCCCATGTTATTTTTACATTTAGGAAAACTAAAAATGTAAAAAAAAATAATGACTAGAAAAGATAAAGAATGTTATATTTGATCTCACAAGCGAAACTAACCTTTTTTTCTATTTCTCTTTGATAAACTATTTCATGTTTTCATGAATTAGATGAGATATAATGTATCTGTACTTCAAAAAATAACAATTAACTTTGACCAACAACCTTTTTTCCAACTCAACATGAAAACTGGAAAATTATCTTTGGTGATTCCATGAGAGTAATTCTCAAACAAAAAAACAAAAAGCCCTCAATCAAATGTAATTGGTCATCAGTTTAATACTTCATCATTTTTGTTTGTTTATACAACAGTTTTACATTGTCTTCCAAAGAGTTTCTCTTTGAGAAAAAAAAATGGGTAGGTACATATTTTATAAAGTGAAAATGATTAACAAATTACTCTGACAAACCCATCAGTGGGTTTTCCATATGACTTGAGAGTTTATTTAATAACAGAATTGCCTATAGGCTGAAGTTTAATAAAAAGGAAAGAGGGTAACACAGTCATTACGAGGGACAGCATTGTGGGAAGGTTGAAACAGTAGGGTTCAAAAAACATGAGTTTCTAGTTGTATATCTCCATATATATGGTTTATAGACTGACTAACCACCGCAATCTGTCTTTGTACAAATAACTCTCATCTTTGTTTTGACAAAGTTAATAAGTGAGAAGAACGCATCCTCACATTCCATTTAAAGTCATAACTATATAACTCCAAGATTCTGCAGAAAACACTCACCCAAATTTAATTCTAAAGATTAATGTGTAATCGTTTCAAACATGAACATGGAACATAATTATATTCTTAATACTGAATGTATAATGACTTTGGGTTAAATAATTCTATTACTCACCTTAGCTTTTCCTTTATTCCATCTGGTTCAGTAATTTGCTTTCTAAAGAGCATATGCCTAGTGGGAGTAAACAAGACACCCTAGGAGTACTCTCTCTATTTCCTTATTAATGGCATCATTAAATCTGCCTATTTATAGTCTCAACTATCTGACCTCACGGCTTACATAGATAAATGGATTTGTTTAGTTTTTAATCCTCAGTGTATGCTTAGCAGCAATTAACCAGAAGGAGATAATAACATGATATATCTTTTTGATCTTTAAAATAAAATATTGTGTTATTGCATTTTCTATAGTTTTGACTTATGTGAACCTTAGGTATGATAATATTTCTTTGTGAGTAAAATTAGAAAAATATAAATCTCATGTACTTATTTCTATGAGAAAAATTGAATTATGCAAGTCAGATTTCTACAAGGTATTTAGAAATATAGCCATTGTGAAAATTATAACCACTTTGATTCCATCAAACAAATTATTTTTCAGGTTTAAGATCTATTTTATAATAGCATGTTGATTTATAATCTGAAACACACAAAATCTTTCCTAGGGACAGATAATTGTCCCTACGGTTTCTATAATCTTATCATTTCTAAGAAGACTTCTTTAACTACTAAACACCTATAAGTAATACTTCTGTGCACTGTGAGGGAAAGGTTAAATTGGTGCAGCCTCTATGGAAACAATGTGGATCTTCCTCAAAAACTTAAAAATAGAACTACCATATGATCTAGCAATCTCACTTCTGGGTATATATTCAAAGGAAATAAAAAGAGGGGATATCAAAGAGATATCTGTACTCATATGTTTATTTCAACATTATTTACAATGGTTAAGACATGAAAACAACCTAAGTATCTGTCAAAGGATGAACAGATAAAGAAGATGTGGTGTATACATAATATATCATAATATCCCATATATAATGAAATACAATTCATCTAGGAGAAAAGGGGAAAGTCTGTCATTTGTGACTACATGAATGGACCTTGCGGCCATTATGCTAAGTGAAATAAATCAAACAGAGAAGGACAGATACTTATGATATCACTTACATGTGGAATCTATATAGCCAAACTTGGAGAAACAGACATTAAATGGTTTTAACAGTGGCTAAGTAGTGGAGAAAACAGGAGATGTTGGTCAAAGAGTACAAACTCCCAGTTATAAGATGTATAAGTTCTAGAAATCACTAATGCACAGTATGGCAACCATAGCCAGTAACAATACTCTTATTATATACATGAAAGGATTTGCAAGAATAGGCCTTACATGTTCTCATAGTTAAAAAAAAATAGTAATTATGTGATGTGATAGAGGTGTTAAAGCTATGGTGATAATAATTTTTGGTATATAAGTGTATCAAACCAACATGTTATATACTTTACATTCATTCACACATATTATAGATCAATTACATCTCAATAAATAAACTCTTCCCTGGTGGCTCAGATGGTAAAGTGTCTGCCTGCCACGTGGGAGATCTGGGTTCGATCCCTGGGTCAGGAAGATACCCTGGAGATGGAAATGGCAACCCACTCCAGTACTCGTGCCTGGAAAATCCCATGGACGGAGGAACCTGGTAGGCTACAGTCCATGGGGTCACAAAGAGTTGGACACGACTGAGCGAATTCACTTTCTTTCTTTCGAAGCTGGAAAAAGATATTTTCCACCACAAGACAACAGTAGCTCATATTTTTCTTCATCTTATTATTTAAGACATCAAACCTCCACAGATATCTACCCCCAAATTTCAGTATATACGAAAAGATTCATTTTCACATTTCATCTAAGATTATATAATGTCAGGCATCTATTTTACCAGTGAGGTTAGTGTAATCTTTAAAAAGAAAAAATATTTTCAAAGGAAAATACTAGACCATTTTCAAAAGCAGATGATTAGAAAATGTGAAATTATTTTAAAAGTTGTACAAATCATATTTCCCCATTTTTACAAAAGAAGTACAGTACTCCAAGCAAAGTGATGAGTCAGGTTGTGTTCTTTGGTTAGTTAAGTGAGCAAACTTATATGTAATCAAGCACCAGCCAAGTCAGAATTTCCACTAGCAACTTTCTTACATCATATGCTGACAGAGTTAATATTACATTCAGGGTCTGCTCTAAAAGTATTGTGTTAACCATTGGCGGTTTTTTTTTTTTTTAATTCAGGTAAATTTGACTAAATGCTATTTTTACTCACTACCTAAAGGGGTGTTAACACAGACAAGCCCCATGCCAGGAAGGCGTAAGCGAAGAGCACAAATCTAGAGATCAAAATACTACATTTTAGTTTGAATTTCTCTGTTAAATAACTTCACACCTCTGAATTTCAGCTTTCCTGTTTACTGACACTGAGTGAAGAAAACATGTTTATAAGGTTCTTGTATTTAAAAAGATAGTGATTAGCACTTTGTAAAAGTGAAAACTCTAGATAAGTGTAATTACCATACATTCTTATTGAAAGTGAAAGTCCCTCAATCGTGTCCTTTTGCAACCCCTTGGACTATACAGTCCATGGAATTCTCCAGGCCAGAAGACTGGAGTGGGTAGCCTTTCCCTTCTCCAGGGGATCTTCCCAACCCAGGGATCTAAGGCAGATCCTTTACCAGCTGAGCCACAAGGGAAGCCCAAAGTGAAAGTGAAAGTCGCTCAGTCAACTTATTGAAATGTTCATGATAGAAGAAAACTTTACTGCATCTTCAGACTTGAAAGTTTCAAGAGCAGAAATGAACACTAATTAATTTTATACATACATGGAGTTTAGTGAATTAAACATTAAATTTTTGTTCTTCTCCAACGAGTTACATCATTACCGTATATTTAACGTGTCAAGGAAAATAAATTAAGTGACTTACTCTCCAAAATACCAATTCAAAAACCCATAAGTATAATTCAGCCCTTTCTATAAAAATTTTGACTAAATGAGTTCTTACACATGTTAAAAAATGTTTAAGAGTAATAATAGTTCATAGGACAACATCAGACCATTTTTAAAAGCAGGTGATCAGAAAATGTGAAATTAAAAGTTTTACAAATCATATATACTTACAATTATTTCCGAAAGTCTCTATGAAACAGTACTGTTCTATTGGCTACTTAGAAAATGTTACACAGACTGTCCTGTTCTGTTACTGACCCTTCTTTTTATCATGTGTTAAGTGCCAGGTACTCCTTACTTCTGGCAAGTACATAAAAGAAGGAATTCACTGGTCTTACAACATCATTCCAGGAATGATCATGTAATGTTTTCACAGGTCTTTTTTCTGAAGAGAATGTATTTTACACAGTAGTTTTAAAAATAACTCCTTACCAAGCAGTTTTAAAATCGAAAATTTCAACGTGTCTCCTTTATAAAGTTATAACTGCTTGCAGATTCTCAACATATTTTAAAAAGATATTAAGCAACATTTTACTAAATAATTATTAGATGTTAAGAAACACATCTATATAATATTAAAGAAAAAAATTATTTGTGGATAGTTTGAAGAAAGTTGGGTATATAAAAATCAGATTCAGAGAAAAGATCAGGCTTTAAAATTTGTAAAAAAGAGAAAAGAAACAGGAAAATTCCCTGCAGATGCTCCAGTTGGTTCAAGACAAGTACCATTTTCCACCAAGGAAACACTGATACAGCCAATGGAAGCTGATACTTGAGTTGCACAGGTTCACTCCCCACTACTCCAAAAAGACACAAGCCCTGATGTGAATGCATTATAATCTGAAAGGGTAAATTTTGTAGTTGGTCCTTTCATAAATTAAAGCTCATCTTTGCAACAATTTAGATTTTTCTAGGAAGTTCAAAATCAAGTACACATTATTCAAATAAAAACAACAGAAATTTTGATCCAAAATTGCATGTACCATTATTTTCACTAATAGAGGTGGTTATTTCTTTTTCCACAAGTGCAATATTGGAATGAATGAAATCATAGTCTAGAATAAAGCTGAGAACCTCTACTGGGAAGTTCTGGGGCTTGCTTCCCAGCTTTGAGGAGAGGAAAAACCAATGGTCTCTTGGGTTTCCCCGATGGCTCAGTGGTAAAGAATCCGCCTGCCGAGGCCGGAGATGAAGGAGACGCAGGTTCGATCCCTGGATTGGGAAAATCCCCCGGAGGCGGGCATGGCAACCCACTCCAGTATTCTGGTCAGGAAAATCTCGAGGACACAGGAGCCTGCTGGGTTACAGTCCATGAGGTCACAAAGAGTCGGACACGACTGAACTGACTGAGGAGCAGCAGCAATGGTCTCTTATAGCACTCCCAATATTTTCCACCAAGCTCTCCACAGCAAAATCTCTTTAAGAGTATCTGTGGCTTCCATCCCTACTTTCCTACTTCATGTTCACTCAGAAGTATGCCCACGTGGCTACCACTAACCCCTGCCACTATCCTTAACCCCACTAAAATAAGGCTGTCCTATGGTTTTTATTATCACCAGTGATATATCATCTGTATATTTCGATGGGTACTGAAGAGACCTCTTCTCTGTTCTTATCTCACTTGACATCTTTGTAGTATTCTAAACATCTGATATTGTCAATCCTAAAATCTTTGCCTGGAAGTGGATTCCCACATATCATACATTCCACTTTGCCAAGACAGTCCCATCTGGCCTCTGTTGTCCCAGCTTTAGTACTTAAAATTCAAATCCCATCCTGCCCTCCTTTCACTCTTGAAGGTGTCCCTGGCTGCACAGTCAATTGCCTCGTCACCCTACCTGGGTGTTTCTGCCCATTTTCTTTACACCTCCTGTTTGCTATCTAATTAGGCATCCTAGATTTGACAGTGCTGGAAGTGAAATCTTTGTCTCTCCTTCCCTAGTCTTTCCTATTTCAATAAACAGCCCCATTAAAGCCAAAAATCTAATACTTAAACGTAAGCCCTTTCTTTCCCTCTCTGCCCCCATTTAACCCAGAATAGATACTGAAACCATAGACTTAATTTCCAGCACTACTATCCCAGTCAACCTACCACCCACTCCCACCTGCAATCCAGGTCTTCCTGCCTCTTCGCTCATGCTGCAATCCAATCTCTTCCCGAAGCTTCCATGGTGATCATTTTAAAACAAACTCTTTCAATTTATTCCATTTTCAATCCTCTGAAGCCTTTCTACAGCTCCAAGAATGAATCCCAAATGCCTAATCCTGGTAAATGAAGCCCAATAAAACTGGCCTCTCAGGCTCTCACAGTTTTCCTTAGCCTCCCCTGCACACACACCCCTCACTCCATCCCCCTCCTGTGCTTCAGCAGCCCTGGCTTTCTTGAAGGTCTGTCATCCATAAGTTCTCCCAGCCTTAGCAGCTTTGCCTTTGCTGTTTCCAAGACCCAGGAGGCTTTTTTCCTTGAACCTTCCTCATCACTGAGATCTCAGCTTCTAATGAAGACTTTGGATCTCATCGACAGTAACAAGCCAGTTGCTATCACATCACCCTATTTTAATCTCTTCAAAGCACATCTCACTGTTATTTTTCCTTCATATGTTTTGTTGGTCTGGCCGTCCTCAACAAACTCAGCTTCCCTCAGAATCTAAATTCTGACAAGAGATACCATGCCATCTTTTCACTGCAGGACATCCAGCCTCCCACAGACACTCAGGCCCAGGTAGGGCTGGGTCCTCAGAGCAGGGGGTCCCCTTGAGCACCTAACCAACAAGTCCTTTCCACTCCAGCAAGAGAGAAGGCACAGACTAGGAACTCCACCAGCCACCATCCCAGTAATTAGGTCTAGGGAGAAAAAAGAAGAGCTTAGGGGATAGAGCTCTGCTAGTTTAGATGCAAAATTAAAAGCAAAGAAAGAGATGTCCAAGGGGGAAATATGGGCCAGGCCTCCATCTGCAGAGAGTTCTCCTGTTGCACTGAGCCTGAGGTGAGGCCTGTTGAAGCCTCATGCACTTTTATATTTTAAAATGGAAAATTATGACGTGATTACTTTTATTCCTTTTGTGATTTAGATATACAATTATGGCATCACTTCCCTGTCTTAAAATTCGAAGTGCTACTTTTCCTAAATGTGGGTCAGTCTAGCAAGATGGAGCTGATCACCTGGGCTGAATCCCAACGTTGAGTGGCTGCGTGATCCAGGGCCAGTTACTTATCCTCTGTCTATCTTAGATGCTTATCTGTGAAATCGGGTGGAATAATGCATACTCGGGGGTTTACTGTGAAAATTTAGTAAGTTAATATAAAGTCCTCAGCACAGTGCCTGCACCATTGAAATAGCTAATACTTTGAGATTTCCAATGCCTCAAAGCAACAAAAGAATTTCAAATGCAGTACTGCTCTTCTTTCCTCAGCTATTTTTAAAGCCTCCTCAGACAACCACTTTGCCTTCTTGCATTTCTTTTTCTTTGGGATGGTTTTGATCACTGCCTCCTACACAGTGTTACAAATTTCTGTCCATAGTTCTTCAGATCTAATCCCTTGAATCTATTCATCACCTCCATAATCAGAAGGGATTTGATTTAGGTCGTACCTGATGCTGGGAAAGATTGAAGGCAAAAGGAGAAAGGGGCAGCAGAGGATGATTAGATAGCATCACCGACTCAATGGACATGAATCTGAGCAAACTCTGGGAGATAGTAAAGGATAGCTGTGCTGCAGTCCACAGGGTTACAAAGAGTCGGACACGATTTAGTGACTGAATATACAATGCCCCAAAGAGAATATAAGCAGACCTTCATAGTAAATAATTCAGAAAGTAAAATGATATCCAATACCATTTTTAAAAAGATAAATCAATTAAAATGTTTTCTAATTTGCAAGTTATCAGTCAATTTAAACTATATATGTGTGTGTTTACGTGTGTGTGTGTGTGTGTGTGTGTGTATTTTTTTAAAGGGATTCCGAGTGAGTCACATGAAAAAGTTTTGAGATTTTTTTCATGAGGGTTTTTCCTAAACCAGCTTTTTTCATGTGGCTTCCTCTTGGAAAATAGTTAATAATTAAACATTAGTTGAAGAGGTAAATAAGTTGAAGAGTTAAACATTATTTTCCTTGGCTCTCAAGATTTGGGGTTATGAGCTCTACAAAGACAGCGATATCATCACCACAAAGTATGGACAGAGATGCAGGACTCTTATTGATTTAGCATCCACTCCAGTTTTACGTATTTTCAGCTTTGTGCCTTATTTAGAAGCCAAACACTGTTTGCCCTGGGTGGTGCTGCCAGTGTCTCTGCTGGCCTAAGTGGAAATTCAAAGGCAGGGTAAGCAGAGACACAGTGGAGATGCTGTTTTCATGGAGACACGGTGTCACCTTGTGAGGTCTCTGGGCAAGGGGTAAATATAATTCCCAGTCAATAATTTGCTCTTCCACTTGGTCAAACTCTAGAACAGACGCCCTTTAAGAATACCTTGCCTGTGATGTGCATGTTTTCCCCTGGGTGTTTCTTTCATCTTGGGTGAATTTTAAATGCACACACACACACACACACCCCTCCAGAATTTCACCAGCAGTGAGTAATGGGTTTTCCTCTATAATATTCTGAACTTCATACTATTATATTTTCTTTGTAAAAATAATTTTCCTGACTTTAAAATCAAAAGCATGAAAATAAGATTTTTATAAGATCACCATGAATAATGCAGAGAAAACAGCCATTTACCTTCTTTGCATTATGTCATCAGACTTTTTATCAAAAGTCTTCATTTTTAGGTGCCTTCTATCAGGGTTCCATCCCTAGGTCAGGAAGATTCCCTGGAGGAGGGCATGGCAACCCACTCCAGTACTCTTGCCTGGAGAATTCCAAGGATAGAAGAGGCTGGTGGGCTTCAGTCCATAGGGTTGCAATGAGTTGGACATGACTGAAGCAACTTAGCATGCATGGATGCATCTATATGACAAAAACATCACAATAATGGCCAATATTCAAAGGAAAAATGGTATGTGGATACTTATGGAGAGGGGTTGGAACAGCTTTGTTATAGGTTGTTGACAATAAAATTGCTCCTAATGAACTGTACAAGTGTTGAGCTAACATTTTAATATTCAGATAAAGAATGCTTTGTCATTGTCATGGGGCCCCCCCACCTACTGAACACGTATTACAGAGAGCTTCTCAGGCCCTCTTTCACTCTTCCTCTTAACAGCCCACAAACAGGCACTCTACCTGTCTGCAAGACAGTAATACTTAAGGATAAGAACAATTTTGAGTCTTGTCAATGAAGTAGTTCAACTGAGAGGCAGGATTTTGAACCTCAGCAGTCTGACTCCAGTGTTGTTAAAATTGTAAAGTAAGCATTTTCATATACACTTTGGAGAGGTCCTCTGTCCATGGGAAAAAATGTAGGTAGGCATAAGTTAGAATCCATGGAAAATACACCATAATCAATAACTAAATATCTTCTAAAAATCATAGGAACTAGGCAATGTAATAGCTGCTTTTCTACTTGTAGTCATAACCCATATACAACTTCACCTAACCTCATAATATATTATATTCAAAGATGTGAATAAGAATTCTTAGGACTTCTCTGGTGGCTCAGATGGTGAAAAATCTGCCTGCAATGCAGAAGACCCAGGTTTGATCCCTGGGTCAGAAGAGCCAATGGAGAAGGAAATGGCTATCCACTTCAGTATTCTTGCCTGGAGAACTCCATGGACAGAGGAGCCTGGAGGGCTACAAAGAGTCAGACACAACTGAGTGACTAACACATAGTCTGACTCCAGACCTCACTAAACTTCAAGTCAAATTTCATTCCAAATGTTCTCCACAATAAATCTTCCCACATGGTTTTGTTTCAAAGGGCCTCACTGTGAAAGAGCTTATCTATATAAGCCCTCAAAACATTCTTTTTAAAAGGCATAAGGGAACTACATGCACAGAGGAAATCAATAAAACATTTTTCAACAGATATCAAGACCATTAATCAAGACAATAATTAATATTCAAATATCACTACTGTTTTTTAAAGAAAAAGTAAAAATTCTTTTCTAAATAAATTATAACATCATTTATCATCAATGCACTTACTTTTTAAACCTGAACAAAGTCACACATTATTTTATAATGGTATTTTTTCTTTAGCCTCAGAGTAGATTATCTAGTAGGAAAAAATGGAATTTTTATCCTTGTAATTTAGGATGTATTTTCATTTAGATGATATGTTAATTTCTGGTCACTCTGCATTGCTTTTTACTTTGATGTTTTATAATAAGAAAATACCTAACCTAATTATTTCTATAAAAATTTTGTGAGTTTTTTAGTCTGTCAATAAAATCACAAATATATTAATATTAAAGAAAATTTCTAACGTACAGCTGCTCATCCCTAAATAAACTCTATATGTTGGTGAATGTATTAAAAAAAAAATTCACCTGATCAGAAAATGAGTCTAACAAAATGAATAGAAAAGTATTATTATATCACTATATAAACTGAGCAATAAAAATCAAACCAGAGTACTTCCATTATTTTGCAACCTATGATATCAAAGTATACACATCAAAAAACCAAACAGAAAACAGATTAGTGGTTCCTGGGAGCTGGGGAGACAGGATGTGGAGTGACTGCCGAATGGGCATGGGCTTCCTTTTGGGGAGGATGATGAAATGTTCTAGAACTGAATAGTCATGGTTACACAACACTGTACATGTATTAAATGCTACTATTTTGCACACATTAAAACAGTATCTCTCCTAGAACACTATAACTTCCCAAAGAAAGTTATACATAAAGTAAAATGGCTGTTTAAAAATGTTATCAATAGTTCAGTAGATTGCCTACTTTCCAGCATTTTTTCTTCTATTATACACAGATAAGATTAGTATGCGATTATAATGACCATGTATTTTTGGACTCCACAGCAATAATTCAGCAATAAATGCCAAAATTTCACAGATCTGTCAGAAAGGCAGAGTGCATACCTCTTGGACTGTGGTCTGTGGCCTTGACAGGCCATCCACTCAATCAGTGTCAGAAACACGAGTCCTGGCTGGGCTGGCCAGAACCAAACACTAAAATCTCCTCCTCCATTCCAGACAATCCACACACGTCCCAGATTTAGAGATAATGGCACTGCACATTCTAATCTTGTAAGCAAGAGGTTAAGGATGAGTTCAAACCATCAGACGCTACTGATAGGAGTGGGTGTCGGGTCTGATCCGGAGCGACTTCACTTCACTTGGCATCTGTAGAAAGAGTGCCGCTCCTATCAGCAGTGTCTGATGGTTTGAACTCACCCTTAACCCAAACCAGGCCACAAAGAAGAGAAGTAGCAGGTCCAAGTAGACCATTACAACCTCAGGGTTCTTCTCTCTCCTTAACTAGTGATAATTTCTTTTTCTCACTCCATAGTGTTCACAGTGCTTATCTCTCATGCATTCATATTAATTTTATGGACTGTCTGAAATGCTAAGTTTTCCTCTATGTATGTTTTATTTTCTCAAATAGACTTTATAGACTAAAAACAGGTTTTCCTGGTGGTTCAGCAGATACAGAATCCATCTGCAATCTAAGAGACACAGGGGATGTGGGTTTGATTTCTGAGTTGGGAAAGTGAAAGTGGAAGTCACTCAGTTGTGTCTGACTCTTCACAACCCCATAGACTATACAGTCCATGGAATTCTCCAGACCAGAATACTGGAGTAGGTAGCCTTTCCCTTCTCCAGAGGATCTTCCCAACCCAGGGATCGAACCCAGGTCTCCCTCATTGCAGGCGGATTCTTTACCAGCTGAGCCACAGGGAAGCCCAAGAATACTGGAGTGGGTAGCCTATCCCTTCTCTAGCAGATCTTCCTGACCCAGGAATCCAACCAGGGTCTCCTGAATTGCAGGTGGATTCTTTACCAACTGAGCTATGAGTTCGGAAAATCCCTTGAAAGAGGAAATGGCAACCCACTCCAGTATTCTTGCCTGAAAAATCCCATAGACAGGGTCACAGAGTCAGACATGACTCAGCGACTAAGCAGAGAAGAAGGGATTGCTATCCCCACAGACCACGATGCATCAGCCACACCATAAACATTCAGTTCAGTTCAATTGCTCAGTCCTGTCCAACTCTTTGCGACCCCATGAATCGCAGCACGCCAGGCCTCCCTGTCCATCACCATCTCCCAGAGTTCACTCAGACTCACATCCATCGAGTCGGTAATGCCATCCAGCCATCTCATCCTCTGTCGTCCCCTTCTCCTTCTGCCCCCAATCCCTCCCAGTGTCAGAGTCTTTTCTAATGAGTCAACTCTTCGCATGAGGTGGCCAAAGTACTGGAGTTTCAGCTTTAGCATCATTCCTTCCAAATAACACCTGGGACTGATCTCCTTTAGAATGGACTGGTTGGATCTTCTTGCAGTCCAAGGGACTCTTAAGAGTCTTCTCCAAGACCACAGTTCAAAAGCATCAATAACGTTAGGAACACTTATAATTCTAAATTGTCTTATTGTTCTATTTTCATGTCTGCACTGTGTGTGTGTGTGCGCACACATGCACGGGCACACACAACCACATACACTCAGCCCTGTCCAACTATTTGTGACCCCATGGACTGTAGCCCACCAAGCTCCCCTGTCCATGGAATTTTCCAGGCAAGAATCCTGGAACGGGCTGCCATTCCTACTACTTGGGATTTTCCCAACCCAGGGATAAACCTGAATCTCCTGTGTCTCCTGCATTGGCAGGCAGATACTTTATCTCTGGACCACCTGGGAAGCCCCAGCATTTTGTATCTCTAATTAAAGTTTGAGTTCCGTTTGTTCAATATTCATAGATATATTTTTTTTAGTCCCCCAAGCTCCTTACACACTGCTAAAGCATATAGAAGGGGTTCAATCCACATATATAATTATTTTGCGTGGCCACTTCCATGATCCCTTTGGTACTATGTGCACGTCTATTGTCCAAAGCACTGGTTCTCTCTAAAAGGCCAGTTCTCTCTCCTCTTTTTTTTTTTTTTTTGCCATACTGTGTGCAATGCAGTATTTTAGTTCCCAGCCCAGGGATGAATCCATGCCCCCTGCAGTGAAAGCAAGGAGTCTTAATCACTGGAAGCCAGGGAAGTCCCTAAAAAGCCAGTTATAATGTTAATTCTTTGCAATCTCTAGTCCTTTCTCCTTTCAGAGCATTCTAGCCCCCTGTCCTGTGTCCACTAAGCACTGAAAAGTGGGCCATTCACAGGTAATCAGGTAAAAAAACTCTATGATATTTATTACTCATTTATTTGTTTTCCTTCCTGTATTACAGATTTATTTATAGGAATTTATAGGGCAGGAAATGCTTCATTTTTCAATTTCAATGGTACCAGAAGGATCTATAAATGATTTTTAATGATGAACATAAAAACAAATGGACATAAAAGTATTTTAATGTATTCACGAGACTTCCAGAGAACCCCATGAATGAACTGAAGTACTCAAAGATTTAGAGTTGGGTTTTTGTGTGTTTGTGTTTCTGTTTGTTTAGGTTTTGTTTTTTTTTTTTTTAAGAAAAAAAAGGCAATATTTTTTATGGTGAAACAGAGAGACACACACAACTTCCAGAAGGGAAGTTACCCCAAACATTTTCACGTATGAAAGGCCTTTTGGCTAATATCAAATGTAGTATGGGGACATTCCTGGTGACTCCATGGTAAAGAATCTGCCTGCCAATACAGGAGACGTAAGAGATGCAGGCTCGATCCCTGGGTGGGGAAGATCCCCTAGAGTAGCAATGGCAACTCACTCCAGTATTCTTCCCTGGAGAATTTATGGAAAGAGGACCCAGGTGGGCTACAGTCTATGGGGTTGCAGAGTTAGACACAACTGAGCATGCAGGAGCTCCAAAAGTGAGACGATGCAATTGCTCAGAGTTCCAACGGCAGCAAGAAAAAACCTGGTACAGATATTCCAGTCATCATTTAGCTATGCTGTCTACTTGTTGAGGGGTTTTCAATGAGTTTGAGCCCAAGAAAGGAAAAATAACATCTAAGGCTTATTCTCCAGGAAGAGAATGTATCTAGTGCGCTGGCCTCCTGACGCCTATACTCCATCGCCACACCGGTACCCCATCATCACAGGATCTTGTCACTGCCTGAAAGACTGCCACGTCAGAAGTGCTATACTTTAATACCTCATCCTTCTTACACTTTTTGAACTCCTGCCTCCCCCTGCTCTGTGAACTTGACCTCTCAAATAAACACTATAGCCTCATTTACTTGCCATCCACCACAGACTACCTGGTGAAATCACCTGAGCTACACTCTCACCTACAATCGTAACTACTTTGCACCCTTGATCTTGCAGCTTATGGCTCATAAAATCCCAACTTGGAATTACATAGTAATACTTCCCCTAGTCCTAGCTGAGGCTAAAAAAACCCCATGAAATTATTCTATTGTTGATTTCAGACTGTCTTCTTTCATGATTTAGTCTTATAATGTCTGTAACAAAACTGAAATATAAACTATTAGAATTTGAAAGTGTAAGAAATCCTTTCTTCATTTTGAATAAAAATATCAGCCACCATAGCAGACTCTTGTCAGTTGCTTCCTCAATCTCTATTTCATACTTCCTGTACAGTTTAGCAGTTTTGGTGCCTAGACAGACTGATTTTCATAAGCTAGCCACATGAGTGGGTACTGGCCTAAAACAACTGGCAAAATCTCACAACCTTACTATTGTGCTTGGCAGTAATTCAAGCTCATACCAACTTGAGGCTGGCATCACTCTGGCCATAGGAATTGCTATGGAGACCACAGCTTAAAAATGGTCCAGAGTGAAGCCCAGGAGTCCTCTTTGACAATCAGGAAAAAGAGACTAGACCTTCTTCCCCAAGAAAGACTGTAGTGCAGATGTGATGCTTGAATTGCTACATCTATTGCACTATAATGCATCAGAAGAGCCGAACTCAAATCAACTTTGTATCTTTTTTTAATCTAAAAATGATAATAACTTTTATAGAGGTTAGGGGAATTATGAGATATATGCAAAGAATCTGCCACCAAGTTATCCAGGCCCACTTTCTCACCCTAGTTGTTGTTATTGTTCAGTCACCCAGTCATGTCCAACTCCTTGCGACCCCGTTGACTGCAGCACGCCAGGCCTCCCTGTCCCTCACCATCTCTTGAAGTTTGCCCAAGTTCATGTCCATTGCATCAGTGATGCCATCCAGCCATCTCATCCTCTGACTCCCTTTTCTCCTTCTGCCCTCAATCTTTCCCAGCATCAGGGACTTTTCCAATGAGTCAGTTGTTGGCATCAGATGACCAAAATACTGGAGCATCAGCTTCAGCATCAGTCCTTCCAACAAGTATTCAGGGTTGATTTCCCTTAAGACTGACTGGTTTGATCTCCTTGCTCTCCAAGGGACTTTCAGCAGTCTTCTCCATCACCACAGTTCAAAGGCATCAATTCTTCAGCATTCTACCTTCTTTACAGTCCAGCTGTCATAACTGGACACGACCACTGGGAAGACCATAGCCTTGACTATATAGATCTTTGTCAGCAGAGTAATGTCTCTACTTTACAACACACTGTCTAGGTTTGTCATATTTCACCTAGTAGCACCCATTATCTGGAGGACTGAAATGGAAGATATTATAATTTGGGCTAATTCATTTTTATGATTGGTGACATGTTGAGCAAAAGTTTGTCCAGGGAGAAGAGAAAACTTGAAAGTGAGCTGGCTATAGAAGGGAGTTAAAATGACTGATCTAGGAATTTAGACAGAACAAAAGAATAAATGCACAAGAAGTCAGGTAACTAACAACATACAAAAATGTATAAGAGGTGTAAACAGCAAATAGAACAGGTTTAGTAAGAAAGAGAGGAGGATTACAATCTACAGAGTGAGTGAAATGTCTGAACTAATTTCAGAAGTATGCTGATTCCAGTTCATAACAAGGGAGATAGCTGGCAGGACTACAAAATAGGGGATTTTATTTTTTGTTTTTTAAAATAAAAACATAAAACATCCAGGGTACTAGATGAGTCAAATACTCCATCTTAATGGAGAGCATGAAGACAATTTAAAGGGAACGAGAACAGAACCGGTAGGGGATGGGCAGCTATTTTTCTGTTAACTTATAAACTGGTATCTCATTTTACTAAGCATAAAAATTTTTTAAGAAGAAAAGAAAAAAGATGGAAAGACTACACAAGGAACTCCAGAAAAGAAAACATGGTTTATACGGGCAAGTGTTTGGACAAACAGTATCCATCTCCCAGGTAATGAGCATTGCTATCAATCTCTAAGGTAGTAAGGATTCTTGACTTTTTTCTATCTCCTCTGACAAGAGTATAGTATAATATGAAGCAAAAACAGGGTTCAGGGAAAAGCTACTACTAGTATTACCTCTGTGCTCAGGAGAATGACTATCTTTCAAAGGAAATGCAATGTTCTTGAAAAGCATGAATAACGTGGACAAGCAGACAGAGGTGTGAAGTTGTGTTTGTTCCTGAGAAGTGCAGAGGGTATACTGAACACTTAGCCAATCCATTAGTTCTCAAGTCTCACTATTTTTAGCATTGTATTATTTCTATGCAGATTTCAGAATAGGTTAGAAGATTAATTACTACTTAAATGTAATACCTACCTGAAAACCTATAATCAGCAAGCCTATTTCTCACATCAGAATATAGATTGTAATTGCATACATTCTCTCTGCAATTATGACTTTCATAGGACATATTCCAAAATAATAACTGAGTGCAACTGGATAATTCTCAGCTAAGATTACTACTTACTTTGCTGCCCTTAAGTTGATGAATCTTTCATACATATTGGGCAAATTAAGCTGAGTGCCAAAGAATTGATGCTTTTGAACTGTGGTGTTGGAGAAGAATCTTGAGAGTCCCTTGGACTGCAAGAAGATCCAACCAGTCCATCCTAAAGGAGATCTGTCCTGGGTGTTCATTGGAAAGACTAATGCTGAAGCTGAAACTCCAATACTTTGGCCACCTGATGTCAAAAGCTGACTCATTTGGAAAGACCCTGATGCTGGGAAAGATTGAAGGCAGGAGGAGAAGGGGACGACAGAGGATGAGATGGTTGGATGGCATCACTGACTCAATGGGCATGAGTTTGGGTAAACTCTGGGAGGTGGTGATGGACAGGGAGGCCTAGTGTGCAGTAGTCCATGGTGTCGCAAAGAGTTGGACACAACTGAGCGACTGAACTGAATCATTCTGAAACAGTGAGCTGGATTTTTTTAGCCTATCAGTTTTGTTTTTTTTTTCTTATACTCAAATACATTGAGAAGAAACAGACGAAGGTGATAAAAATAAAAATGTCAAGATAAAAATATGAATACAAACTTTCTATAATTAAACATGAACCAAAGATTCTTTAGCCAATTTTTTCTTTTAGCTTATAAACTGGTATTTTGTATTTGCTATACTAAGCATAAAAAGTTTTAAGAAGATAAGAAAAAAATGGAAAGTCTACACAAGGAACTTCAGAAAAGAAAACATGGCTTATATAACACATATCGGTCATTAAGGGAAAGTTTTGGAGGTCACTCTACTTCCCTCTAGAAACCAATTCAGCTTTTGACAGTTTTAGGCACTTGACCTAAAAACAACTGCCAAAAGACACAATTCTAGCTTAGAAATAACTTCCTTCTTTTCCATACTTCTAAGTAACTGGAACGATTGCCTTATAAAGTACTCTCCAAAAGATAACACCTGTCAGAAATCTCCAGGAAAATTCATATTTCAATTACTTTCCATTCAGAAATAAGATATATATAAATATATGTTTATATTATACATACACACTTTATTCTCTGCAGCTTACCTTTGAAAATAGAATACTGCAGAACACTCTCCCTGATATTTAGGAAACTCTCCTAGAGTTATATTGCTAACTTTTTTCTGGTACTTTTGGATTAAGAACTAGAGTTTAGCTCTAGCATTCCTTGCTCCATTTGCTATAATATCCAACCTCCCAAATTTAAAAAAAAAAGTATAACTACAAAAAGTATAATCAAATATTTATTTTTAAAGTATTTATTCACTAAAAAATCCCCTAATGGCATGGTTAAAAGAAAACCTTTGTGGTTATCAGAGGCAGGGGTGGGAGGGGGGCAGAATTGGATGAAGGTGGTCAAAAGGTACAAGTTTTCAGTTATAAGAGAAAAAAGTACGAAGGATGTAATGTACTATATGATCCCTATAAGACTATTCTATGTTATATGTGAAAGTTGTTAAGAGAACAAATCCCAAGAGTTCTCATCAGAACAAAAGAATATTTTTTCTTTTATTTTGTATCTAAATGAGATGATAGATGCTCAGTAAACTTGTTGGTTAATCATCTCATGATATATGTAAGTCAAAGCATTATGCTGCATACCTTAAATTTATACAGAGCTATATGTCAATTAAATGTTAATAAAAAGGGAAGAAAAAAATGAACAAACATAATAAGTGAAAACAAATTACATCTAGTAGTCAGTAACATATCATGATGGCAGTTTCTTAGAAATTAAATTATTATTAGGAAAAAATGTTGTCAATTATATATATATGCACCTGCTGAAAACACTGGACAGGAAAGGTTGGAAAATCTTCCACAGGACATAGGACCAGAAAGGCTGCAGGTAATATTTTAAGGAGGGTGGGAGGTAAGGAAGATCAGGCAATGTGATCATAGGAAAAAAAAAAAAAAGCAAGTTCTCCACTGCCATGTTTCCTTTTTAATGGTATTAATGGTATGATGAATATAGTGGATGGGTGCTCCATGCCAGTTTTTTGGAGGAAAGTGTCTCCATGCCAACTTTCTTCCTATATGACATAGGCCAAAACCAGTCACATTTCTTTTTCCAGGCTCCCCTGCAACTAGTGGTCTACTAATAAGACATACAAGCATGAGATTAGGAAGAAAGTGAGCTAAGCAAGGCTGTGACACACTGCTGCAGCAACCCAGTGTCCAGCAACTAATCTCATGGATATAAAAAAGCAAAGCATGGGACTTTTTGTTTTTTCTGGGATGAAGGTAACACGCCCAGAGTGGTTTCTGAGCCATTTACAGTGATGTCACTGTGACTCCTGGATCACAGATACGCTCCCAAGGCAGCTTCTCCACCTTCCTGACTGTAGCAGAGGCACAGTACCCGTCAGACCAGATAAATGGTATTTCCACACCTGAAGGCCTAGATCAGGTCCTGCTACTCCAAACCGCCAACACTTTTGTGAGTTCCATTCCCTTCTCTTTTCTATTTAAAACAACTACCTTTCCTTCTTTTTAGATGATACCACTCTCATGGCCAAAAAAAGTGAAGAGGAACTAAAGAGCCTCTTGATGAGGGTGAAAGAGGACAGTGAAAAAGCTGGCTTAAAACTCAACATTGAAAAAGCTAAGATCATAGCATATGGTCCTATCACTTCATGGCAAATAGATGGGGGAAAGTGGAAGCAGTGACAGATTTTCTCTTCCTGGGCTCCAAAATCACTGCAGATGGTAAATGCAGCCATGAAATTAGAAGACACTTGCTTCTTGGAAGGAAAGCTATGACAAAACTAGACAGCATTCTAAAAAGCACAGACATCACTTTGCCAACAAAGGTCCATCTAGTCAAAGCTATGGTTTTTCCAGTAAACATGACCCTTTCCAGTAGTCATGTATGGATGTGAGAGTTGGACCGTAAAGAAGGCTGAGCACCAAAGAATTGATGCTTTCAAACTGTGGTGTTGGAGAAGACTCTTGCAAGTCCCTTGGACAGCAAGGAGATTAAACTAGTCAATCCTAAAGGAAATCAACCCTGAGTATTCATTGGAAGGACTGATGCTGAAGCTGAAGCTCCAATACTTCGGCCACCTGATGCGAAGAGCCAACTCACTGGGGAAAAATCCATGATGCTTGGGAAGATTGAGGGCAGGGAAGGGGGCAACAGAGGATGAGATGGTCGGATGGCATCACTGATTCAATGGACATGAGTTTGAGCAAACTCTGGGAGATAGTGAAGACAGTTGAAGTGTGGCATGCTGAAGTCCATGAGTTGCAAAGAGTCAGACACAACTTAGCAAGTGAACAACCACCACCACACAGAAATAAAACTAAACACTATGTATTAAAATTACATATGTCAAGTATCTTAACAAGCACTATGTCATGAGCGGGAGGGGGGTGGAAATTCCCATTTCAAGTCACTTAAAAGTTCTTAGGGCTCAGCAGGACTTCTAGTAACATTTGAATTTTTGAAGCCTCCATTTTTCAACTAATGCTCATATGGAGAGAACACTTTTAAGCATGTACTCTTTCTCTGTGAAGACCCAGCCCTTTAAAAATTCCTGCCTGCAAATCCAAGTTTGGACAGATTAAGTGACCCCCTGCTGCTCCACCCCAGGCTTAATTCCTTCTAAGCCTCCTCCTCTGGGACCTCTCCCCAGGGCAGACATTCCAGGGAAAGCTCATCCTGCGGTTCCCACCCATGGGCATTCCCACCACACAACTCCATGGAATTTCCTATTAGGGGTCACTACTCAGCCTGGGGTAAAAAGAATCATCAATTTATCTTCTGCCCCTTAATTATAAAAACAATCCAGAGATAATATGGTCCTAGAAACCCCCACCAGGAAGCAGAAATATTTGTTTACCCTAATAAGCCAGATGTACCTCTAAGTAGAATATGATTGAAATCTCTTGAAATACCCAGTTTATCCCTTTCTGGGGTGACTTGCACACTATTTAAATTGTAGAAATAAATGGAACTCTTTTTACAGCTGGAACAAAACCCTCCTACATAATAGTGGTTTATAAATCCTTTTCAGGAAAGGTTTTGGCTTTTTCCTCAAAATATTAAAGAAGGGACTTAAACCACCTTAGATCTTCAGCACCACCAAAACTGAACCTTTTACAAATGTGATCTACTTTAGCTACCAAGACTTAATTTCAAGAATTTTCACATGTATGTAATTTTACCATATATTTCATTTTGCTGAAAAAAAAAAAAACTCGAGGAAAACAATTGAGAGACTTTTATGATAATATTTTACCCTAATTCATCTTTATTCTTGCATCAGATCCTTATAACTCAAATCATTAGTGATTCATTAAGAAGTGTCTTGTACTTTGACAGATTTTTGTTTTTATAGCTTTTATGTTAAGTTCTATGTGAAAAGTCTCTTCCCATATTAAAGGATCTACACGTGATGAGGAATAAAAAGAAAAAAAGGAATCCTAGTATTTCACAGAATAAAACAGACATTTGTATGAGGAAACATTCAGCAACTCAAAAACAAGCATCTGTGCCTATTTTATAAGTAGGATAGCAGGCTGAGATTAGTATCATGTTGCTTATCGTAAAAACCAGTAAGACCAGAAGTATTTTCCTTTCCAAAGCATTACAAAGTATGAAAATCTTGAGGCTTATTTATTACAAAAGCAATTTTCAATTACAGATTAAAGATTTGTGTGCTTGGGTCTTCTTTTTATTTTTAATTGGAGGATAATTGCTTTACAGTGTCGTGGTGGTTTCTACCATACATCAACATGAATCAGCCATAGGTATATATATGTCCTGTCGCTCCTGAACCTCCCTCCCACCTCCCACCTCATCGCACCCCTCTAGGTTGTCACAGAGCACCCAGTTGAGCTGCCTGTGTTATACGGCAATTTTCCATTAGCTCTCTGTTTTACATAGGGTAGTGCATATAATTCAGTGCTACTCTCTCAATTCCTCCCATTCTTGAGTCTTCCTTTTTAAGATTTTTCTTTTTTTTTTGGATGCAGACCATTTTCAAAGTTTTTATTGTATTTTTTACAATATTGCTTCTGTTTTACGTTTTGGTTTTTTGGCCAGGAGGCAAGTGGGATCTTAGTTCCCAAACCAGGGATCCAACCCTTACCCCTGCCTGCAATGGAAGGCAAAGTCATGTGGGGGGAGGGTGGGAGGGGGGGGCGGCGGTGTGGGTGGGTGGGTGTGTAGGCAAAGTCGTGTGTGTGTGTGTATTGTGTGTGTGCTGTATGTTAAAATTTACATTATGAAAGGGTTTGCAAGATAGTTAAAACAGCTTCTATATGTTATTTATATATAATAATGTTATTTAATTACTCAACCATAGTTCGGACCTCCCCAACTTACATGGTATTCAATTTACAAGCACTAGGTCACACATACCTAGAAGAGGAAGAATAAATTTGAATAAAGTAACAGCAGGACTCTCTCTATCAAGCAAAAGAGTTGTCTGCCTTTCTAATGCGCCAATCTCTCTGAAAGGAAAAAGTCCCTCAAAACTGAAGTAGAACCACACACAACCTTCTCATGTGTATCCTGATTATCGTAGCACCTATAATACCTATTCTTAATGTCATTATAAGGCTTACATTATGCATACCTAAGTAATAATTCCATAGATGTAAGATAAAACTGCAACTAAAGCTGCTCAATGCAACTAAGTACAATATGGAATCTTGAATAGGATATGAAAACAAATAATAGACACTAACATAAAATGCTGTGAGATCTGAACCAAATCTGTACTTTAGTTAGTAATACTGTATCACAGATTAATTTCTTTGGCTTAAAAAAAACTTTTTTAATTTATAACATAGTATCAGCTACATGCAACAAATTCTGATAAACTCTCTTTTCATTTTCATTCCATTACAAATATTTTCTAATTTTCCTTGTTATGGTTTCTTAGATGTGAAAGTGAAAGTGAAGTCGCTCAGTCGTGTCTGACTCTTTATGACCCCATGGGCTGTAGCCTACCAGGCTCCTCTGTCCATGGGATTTTCCAGGCAATAGTACTGGAGTGGATTGCCATTTCCTTCTCCAGGGGATCTTCCCAAACCAGGGATTGAACCCTGGTCTCCCACATTGTAGACAAACACTTTACCTTCTGAGCCACCAGGGAAGTCCTTAGAAGGGAAGTTTCTTAGATATACCATCATTTAAAAGTGGACATTTAATTTCTAACTATGTGGGATTTTTAAAAAGTTGCTTTGATATTAATTTCTCATTTTGATATTAATTTCTCATTTAAATGCTTTCTTCTCTGCCATCACCCTCTGTCTTTTCAGTCTTTTAGCTATATTGAGGCTTTCAATGGCTAAAGTCAAAATCTCTCTTGGCAAAATCTTTCTTGCACTTGAAAATATGTGGCTATTTTCATCTTTTGATATTGATTTCTAACATAATTCTATAGTGATAAGAGAACAGACTCTGTATGATTTGAATACCTTTAGACTATGAAAATTTTGCACATTGTTTTATGTCCCTGGATATGTTCCAGTGTCTCCTGGGTTATAGTCTATGGGAACTTGAATAGAATTTGAATCCCGCTGGTTGTGTGAAAATTATATAAATCCTAATTATGTTAAATTGGTTTATAGTACCTCTCAGGTCTACTACATCCTACTTTTCTGTCTATTCATTTCATTAAGTATTGAGAGTTTTATATTGAAACGTCAACTAAAAATCTTTATCTACTTAAAAAATAATTATAATATACAGTGGAACTCTATGCGACTTTGTTCTATACTTTCCAAGTCTCCTGTAAATGTGTTATCATACTTTCATAATTTAAAAAAATAAAAAAGAAGATTCACTAAAATTTTTTAAAAAAGGAATAAATAAAACTATATTTGTCTAAAGGCTACATGTAAAGGGTAGAGAGAATATCTTTGAGTTTGAGAGGTATCTTATACCTGGGGACAGTCCTGGTAAGAATTTTCAGAAGTATGCAAATTCATTTCAGGTGATTTCGGGGCATGGGGTGAGGTGGATATGAGAGACAAAAATCAAGGGAAAGAGGACATCCTTACAAATTGCACAATGCCATACTTAAAATTCTGACATGCAGTTACACTTTAGGTATGGTGATGACCCAGCAAGTTTCATACTACTTGGCAAACTCCACTGTTCAGTCCGGTGCACACTCTTGAACAATGCAGTCAGAGATGAAGGGAAGAGAAAGAATAGGACTGACTAGAGATCAGTTACATAGACAGCACAGGTACGTAAACTCCCCAGGAATCACAAGGAAATTTAAACTCCCTAAACAGAGTATGATTGCTCAAAGACATCCCCTCTCACTCCACCCCTTTCTCCACCCTCCCTGCCTTGGATTGCTGGAGTGTTTTCTTCTTAAGTCAATACCATTTATACATAAAAGTGAAAGACATTGGTAAACTCACAAATCCCTTCCCCACCCAATAAGGACTAGTAATGAAGACCTGGTACTGTTCAGAAAAGCCAAGAATATGAATTTTTAAGCCTCCTAAGCCAATGCCAACAGCAAGAGCCAATACAAACGACAGTGAGTTGTGAGAAATACTTATCACAGTTAACCAGGCTTCACTAAGCCCACTTCCTTCTAGGACACTTCTCATCTTCATCCCTAGGGGGGAGTTGCTTCCACATATCAAGTAATCAGATATGTTTATTCTGAAAGGGAAACTACCTTAGATGCTTCTTTTAAAGTTACTCCTTTATAATAACATACTAAAATGAGAACTTTGTTTTTTAAAAAGTGACACAGTACTTTGAAATTCACTGAAAAGTTTTCAACAGAAGAGGATTATGCACATTATACACATATACACAGAGAAAGAGGGCAATAGAGAAGACATTACCAAAGGGAAATGATGCTTTTTACTTCTACAAAAATATGCAGTTCCCTTCAGTTCAGTCGCTCAGTCGTGTCCGACTCTTTGCAACCCCAAGAATCGCAGCACGCCAGGCCTCCCTGTCCATCACCATCTCCCAGAGTTCACTCAGACTCACGTTAGGGCTTAGCAAATTAAAATGAATTAAATGCCACTTAAATTTTTTTCATGGCATTATTACTAATCATTTCCATTGGTTATATTTTATTAAATTTACCATGCCAATATCTTCTAAACCCTTTTTGTATCTGGAGTGGGTAGACTGACCAATTATCATCTCCCAGTTAAATTAACTCTCACTAGGACTGCATTTTAAGAAAATTGAGCCTGAGCTTGTGCTTCCTAATGTGACACGCTATGATTTCATATGACAAATATATTTTAGTCAAAAACCATTTAACTTCAACCTATATTGGCTAGATCTAACTTTTCCATACAGAAGGATTTAAGAACAAGCTTATACCACCACAAGGAAGCAACAGAAAAATCCAGAAAGTGCAATATTATGTTGGACAAATGACCTGCTTCTTTCAAAAGTCAATGTCATGACTGGAGAAGTTTACAGGACATAACCAGATGCACGGCAAAGTCCTAGAGTAGATCCTAGTTAGAACAAAGTACCTATAAATGATTTAGAGGTGATGGAACCATTGTGAGGATGGACTGGGTATTATGGAAAATGAAAATGTATTGACAGGGGAAGGTGAAAAGCATTAACAGAAAAAATAGCAACTGATAAACCAGCATAATCGGCATTTTATTTGCATAAAAACAAATGTGTGTGGACATAAACAGATCTTAAATTCTGCATATTGAAGGGTAAATGGAGATAATCTCTGGATAAGAGAATGTCTCTTTACCTTACTTTTGCTTATTAATATCTTCTCCTTTCTAGAATGGATATTTTTAGTAAAGTAGCATTAACAAAATTATAATTAAATAAAAACCTAAAAAAAAAAAAAAAGGTTGGGCTTCTGCCCAAGCAACAAATCTCCTAAAATTTTATAGGAGACACGTATCTGCTGGATGACAGGTAAAGTTCCTGGTCTTCCAAAGAGAAGGAAAGGTGTTTGGTTAATGAAACCATCTGATGGAAAAACGTTAATTGAAATCCTTTCACATCTAGTACTGCATATCAAAGTTCTAAAACTCAGTGCCATTTACAAGGCTAGAAGGAAAATGGAGCATTACTTCTAGGAATTTAGGTGATGTTATCAGTCACAGGTAAAGTATCAATGTAACTGAAAGTCCTTTCATGAGCAGGCATTACTGAGCTAAGCAATGTTGGCTCCCTGCTGGCTGAAATATGTTAGGCAAGTTAGAAGAGGGGGATGATAAGGGGTAACAGAGAAGGAGGGATGGACCTGCAGCTTCTCCACTTATACTACAACCTAAAATACCCTCTCCAAGACCACCATGATTAACTTGAGACCAGATGATGCATAACTAAATAGCTTATAGCAGATTTAAAGGATGTTGTGATCAAAGTTCAGCAAGTGTTTCATATACCATTGTTAAGATTCAGTTCTCATAAGCTTTATAAATAGTTCCTACAGAAGACAAGAAATTGTATGCAAGGCACTATGAAGTATGAAGTTCACATTGTGCAAAATGAGTATGAAGTCCACATTTTGCATAATTTCTAGATTTGATATGCTGATATAACCCCTAGAACAGGTGATATGTGAGTTATCAATTTACTGCCTCTTGGTCCCAAATGCTTCAAAGAAGCCCCTGAGATAAACAATGAAATTCCTTTAAGCATTCCTCCTTTAAAGTAGATATAATGTTAAGCTTTCATATAGAGGGCACCAGGACACTTAAGAGGCTTCCTGGAATTCCTAGCCTGAGTCTATTAGACGCCCCTACTGGGTAAGGACATCTAGTAGACCTTGCCTCAGTCAGGGCATACATCACTATTCCCCATGATCTTGCTGCTGCTTCCTAGAAATAACCTTTCCGAGAGCCCCCACATACCAAATGCTCTGAAGGGCTTCGGCCTGTGGTACTGGTGTCTTCACTTCCTAGGCAAGGCCCTTCATGGCCCACACACAGTTACCTGTGACCCAGAAGGTCATACTGAGCAGTGACTCCTCTACATCCCTTCAACTTCACCAGCCCCCTCATCCCGGCTCCCATTATCTCACACACTGGGAAGGACTTCTGCCACCTTTTACCTCCAGCACTTAAGACTCCCACGGCAAGTTCACATCTGCTCTGTGCCTACACTGCGGAAGGCGGTCTGCTGCTCATCCAGAAACTGCGGAGCAGCTTTAGACTGGCTAACCCAGCAAGCTTCTCTGCTCTCTGGGGACTGATCCACATCTTCAAGGAGGTCTGAACCCTTTGAGAGTCTATTCATCCCTGGTTACTCTCCTTCTGCCCTAGGACACCATGCAGTGTTTCCTTACATGTTATAATTACTCATCTATCTTAATAATTCTTGATATTATATTAAATATAAATAATTATTTGTGTTATATTAAATTACCCATTTAACTTAGTGTGTGCTTTCTGTGTCCTTAGGAGACCTAGACCTACATATGCTAAATAACATGGTCAGTGTTCTCAGGAACATGAAGAAACTTATATAATCACTACTTGGCCTATTACTTTCTATTGCGCAACTTATCAGTCTAATACCTTCATGAGCTCACCTGAAAGAAAAAAATGTCCACATAAATCCTGTATGGGATCTTTCTGATCCCAGAGTCTATGCACTTTCATTTCATCAAGACCATCTACCCATTCCTCCCTTCAGATGCTTATCCTTCATCAAAATGAGCATAACTGAGTATTTTGTCAGCTGGTCTTTAAGATATTTCAGTTATATTTTTTGAACTAAGGTACATTTTTCTTCCAAGAAAAGCAGGAGGGAATATGGAGGACTCCGCTCACTTTTGAAAAAGTCACTTGAGTATTTTGTCTCCCTGTGAAAGGACTGACCCTTCCTTTGTTTCCTTTCCCCAACAAGCAAGAACTGTTCTAACAGATACAAATGTTACTAAATAGTTTCAGTTTCTGGGGAAACCCATATTGAAACTGAAAGTATATAATTTTACTCCTAAATTATTATGCTTGGCTGCTGCTGCTGCTGCTGCTAAGTCGTTTCAGTCGTGTCCGACTCTGTGAGGCCCCGTAGACGGCAGCCCACGAGGCTCCCCTGTCCCTGGGATTCTCCAGGCAAGAATACTGGAGTAGGTTGCCATTTCCTTCTCCAATGCAGGAAAGTGAAAGTGAAGTTGCTCAGTGGTGCCGGACTCTTAGCAACCCCACGGACTGCAGTCAACCAGGCTCCTCCCTCCAGCCATGGGATTTTCCAGGGAAGAGTACTGGAGTGGGTTGCCATTGACTTCTCCTATGCTTGGCTACAGAATTAATAAAAAAAAAATTACATTGAAAGGATCAATTATTACCAGAAATAAGATCAGAAATCTATGGCTATGTTGGCTTGTGCTCATTATACTGAAAGCAAACTTTAAACACAAAACTGGCCAACAAATTTAAAAGAAAATGTATTTGCTCTAATTTCAACACAAAAATTGTTATGCTCTCACTGCAGAATTTCTGGATAGATAAATCTGCAGTAAAGAAAAAATAAAACATGAGACTCCTATGCAAATTAAGGAAATCTATTCCTTCTTTAAAATACCTGCCTCTACATCTCATTATCATTTGTGTAAAAATTTTTTAAATGCGTAACATTTTCCATGATTTGTTTCATATACACAGATTTGTTTTTTAAATATTTATTCTTTAATTCTCTCTAAAGTTTGCCAAGGCTGCCAGCCTAATCAGTCTTAAATAACTCAAATATAATCTTTCAAGACTGTTCTTTAAGGAAAATTGTCATAAATATGTCACTTTCACATTGCATGTTCAACTTCAATTACTCAAGCTAAAAAAAAACTTCAATAAATACTTTAAGACTACAAATAGACATCGGCTATTCAGAGTTAAGAAAAGAGTTGTACCATAATTTTTCTACAGGGAGTAAAGGAGGAAGAAATGTTACAAGATCTCAACACATCGGTGGATTCCCTGCTAATAACAAACAAAATTAGATATGCGATTAAAAAGATAGCTACAATCACAGCAAAAGAGTTCTTGGTTCCAGTTGCGGGAAAGATCAGGTAAGCACACACTACCCTATCTCTCGAACAGAATACAACTACAAAACTTGGACAGGATACATGAAAAAACAATTTGAAGACTCAGAGTAAACTGGTGTAAGTGGACTGAAGAAGACCCGAATTCAAAGCACCACCAAATTGGCAGTGAATTAACCATTTTTTCTCCTTCAGTATACCCTAGCCAGGATTTAAGACCCCCAAACTCAGAAGCAGACAACAGATGCAAAGAGAGACCCAGCCCTGTAGTTCAGGGTCCAGGAGCAGGAAAATGGTCTCTTAATGCACAGAAATAAGAAAGGAAAATACCTTTTACATTTTCCTTTCATAAAAAAATTCTACATAATAGCCAAGAAAAAATTTTAAATACCACAAAGATGAACTACTTGGGTAAAATATCTTCATCAAAATGTACACAGAATTTATTTTTCTGAAACCTACATTACACTGATAAAAGAAAGTTAAAAAGACTTAAATAAATGAAGAGGCATACAATGTTCATGGATTAGAAGACTAAACACAGTAAAAAGGTCAGTTCCTCCCAAATTGATCCATATATTTAACACACTTCCAGTCAAAATTCTAGCAGAATTTTTGTATCTATATACAAGCTAATTATAAAATACACAGTACGACAAAACAATAGAAATAGAAACAATTTTGAAAAAGAAGAGAAAGCTGGAGAACCTGAAAAAGCAGAGAAAGCTCTTTGATTTTGATCTTACTATAAAGCTACATTAATCAAACCAATGCAGTGTTGATAAATGGACAGACACACAGGCTGACAAAACACAACAGAAAGTCTAGAAAAAAAGCCACAGAAATATGAAGAACGTGTTTTTGACATAGGTTAAAATTAAATAGACAGCGGATAGTCTCTTTCAACAAATAATCTTTGAGTAATTAGACATATGTATGCTGAAACCTTATACCTTTAGCAAAATTTAACTCAAAATAAAAAAAAAATAGCTTTAATTAGAAAAAAGAATCTGTAAGACTTAGACACACAAACTATATACAGGAGAATATCTTCATGATCTGGGGTTAGGAAACAAGTTTTTCGATAAGACACCAAGGAACAATCCATAAAAGGAAAAATACTGACAAATTGGACTTTATAGAAATAAGAAATTATAAAATACACCATTAAGAGAAAAGGACAAACTGCAGTTTGGGAGAAAATATTCACAGCTTACATTAGACAAAGAACTTATATATAGAATACATTAATAACTGAATATTCAACAATAAGAAAACAAGCCAATTATAAAAAATCAACTTAAATAGACATTTCACTAAAGAGGATCAGCAAAAGGCAAACAAGCACACAAAAAGTTCTTCAACATCTAACACCACTAGGGATATATAGATTAAGAGCAAAACGAGACCACTATACACCTATTAGAATGACTAAAATAGATATGGACAAGACCAAGTGTTGATGAGGATGCAGAACAAACCAAAGTCTCAGACCTTGTTGGTGGAATGCAAAATGGTACAGCCACTCTGGAAAATGGTTTGGAAATGTCTCATAAATTTAAATACACACTTATCATATGACCCAGCAATCACTCTCCTAGACACAAGAGAAATGAAAACCTAATGTTTACAAAAAAAACCTGCGCATGAATGTTCTATCTAAAATGACTCATAACTGGAAACAACCCAAATGGCATTCAATGGATGAATGAAAAAGCACACCATAGAACATCCATATTATGTAATACTACACTAAGCAATATAAAAGAACTAGTGATACATATAAAAATTGGATGAATCTCAAAGGCAGTATGCTGAAAGAAGATAGTCTCCGAAGGTTATGATTCCATTTGTATGACATTCTTAAAGAGCCAGCCTAGAGAGACAATAGATCAGTGGTCACCAGGTGTCAGTGACAGGGGAAGGTCTAACTACAAAGAAGAGTTTTTCTAGGAAGATAGAATCATTCTGTGTGCTGACTGTGGTGTTTTCATGAATCTGTGCATGGGTCAAAATTCCTAGAATTGTACACCCAATAAATGTGATGTTTACACAAGTTGAATAAAAAAATTTTAATAGAATGGTTTTTATTTATATCCATACTGTGACATAATTTTTCATGTTCCTTCCTCCACTCCATTTTAAAGTAAAAATATCCATGTCAGGAGAAGGCAACTGAACAAGTAAATAACACATTTATTTCCATCATCTGTGAACATGTAATACATTTCTAGCAACACAATGGGCTCGGAGGTTAGTGAAAGTGAAAGTGTTCATTGCTCAGTCACGTCCAACTCTTTGCGACCTCATGGACTGTAGCCAGCCAGGCTTCTCTGTCCATAGAATTCTCCAAGCAAGAATTCTGAAGTGGGTAGCCATTCCCTTACCCAGGGGATCTTCCTGACCCAGGGATTGATCCCAGGTTTCCTGCACGAAACTGTGTCTGAGTCTGCAGGCAGACTCTTCATTGTCTGAGCCACCAAGGAATAGAGTATAAATTCCCACAGACACTGCTAGTCATCTGAATCATGCTTTGTCTGAGCATTCAAAAGTAAAAATAAAAAGAACATAATAACATTTTTTCCTGATTCTTTGTAATTACACTTGAAGTAAGTGTGAAAGTTCATTTTAGCTTATAACCTGGAAATACAGAGTTAGCAACTGAGTAACAGGAGATGAGCATTCACAAATGGATGCTAGTAAATAACAAAAAAGAAAAGCATATCTGTGGGGAAATCAAAGCTAAGAATCTTTAAAAAAGTAAAAAAGTTGTATTTTTATAGACTTCACAGCATTTGGCACAGTACCTGGCACATCAGAAACAATCACCATAATTCCATAACTTATCACCTAATAAAAAAGAATATCTAATATTAGGCGCCCAGACCAAGCATGTACCAATACATTGAAAGCTAAGTTTTAACAACAGTTCACACAGGCAAACGTGTGGCAGCACCTGCCAGTAATAAACCTGAAGACAGGAGTGATGTAAATGTGGAAAGACTGATTCACTTGGCCCAGCACAGCAGGAAAAAGCAAGGGATAGGGGTTACTGAGGTCAAGGGGAGGGTATATGCTCAGCTTCCTCTGCACCATTCACCCAAATACACTGACTTACTTTCCAAGTAAGGTCCACTGGATGGTGGAATGGAGGAAGTTAGAGCACATGGATGTTCAGGGATGTAGGCCACAGAAAATTTGAAACAAATTAAAATTCTGAGGTAGTTTTATTTCAATACTAACAGGTTTCGTTCTTTTAATTACCAATATTTTGACATACAACTATTTTTAAAATCCTGTGCCATTCTCTGAAAAACATCCAATTACTTTTACTATCAAGTTGGGAATGACACTTAAAAATCAAACTTAAACTAAGGGAGTCAAGAAGGAAAGGGAGGGAAGGAGAGAGGGAAAGAGTAAAATGATTAAGTGAAGACATGACAGATGCTGTCCAAATCCAAATAATCAGATAGCATAGCAGTGCTAAATGATCTTCCCCTTTCTGAAGAAGAGAAACTCTCATTTCAATCAAGGATTAATCAAGGATTAAAACTTGCATTATAATGGGGGGTAGGCAGGTGCTCCCATGGTGACTATGACACTATTCTGTCTAACTCTTTGTGACTCCATGGACTGTAACCCACCAGGATCCTCAGTCCATTGGCTTCTCCAGGCAAGAAACCTGGAGTGGGTTGCCATTTCCTTCCCCAGGGGATCTTCCCAGCCCAGGGATGGAACCTGTGTCTCCCACATTGCAAGCAGATTCTTTATGGTTGAGCCACCAGGGAAGCTCCTCCCTATGACAAACCTTACTTTAAATCAAAGGAAAAAATAAAAGAAATGCAAAAAAGCAAAATGGCTGTCTGAGGAGGCCTTACAAATAGCTGTGATAAGAAGAGAAGCCAAAAGCAAAGGAGAAAAGGAAAGATATACCCATTTGAATGCAGAGTTCCAAAAGAATAGCAAGGAGAGATAAAAAAGCCTTCCTCGGTGATCAGTGCAAAGAAATAGAGGAAAACAATTGAATGGGAAAGACTAGAGATCTCTTCAAGAAAATTAGAGATACCAAGGGAACATTTCATGCAAAGATGGACTCAATAAAGGACAGAAATGGTATGGACCTAACAGAAGCAGAAGATATTAACGAGGTGGCAAGAATATATAGAAGAGCTATACAAAAAAGATCTTCATGACCCAAATAATCATCATGGCTTGATCACTCACCTAGAGCCAGACATCCCGGAATGTGAAGTCAAGTGGATCTTGGGAAGCATCACTATGAACAAAACTAGTGGAGGTGACAGAATTCCAGTGGAGCTCTTTCAAATCCTGAAAGATGATGCTGTGAAAGTGCTGCACTCAATATGCCAGCAAATTTGGAAAACTCAGCAGTGGCCACAGGACTGGAAAAGGTCAGTTTTCATTCCAATCCGAAAGAAAGGCAATGCCAAAGAATGCTCAAACTACTGCACAATTGCACTCATCTCATATGCTAGTCAAGTAGTGCTCAAAATTCTCCAAGCCAAGCTGGATTTAGAAAAGGCAGAGGAACCAGAGATCAAATTGCTAACATCCACTGGATCATGGAAAAAGCAAGACAGTTCCAGAAAATCATCTACTTCTGCTTTATTCACTATGCCAAAGCATTTGATTGTGTGGATCACAATAAACTGTGGAAAATTCTGAAAGAGATGGGACTACCAGACCACCTGACCTGCCTCTTGAGAAATCTGTATGCAGGTCAGGAAGCAACAGTTAGAACTGGACATGGAACAACAGACTGGTTCCAAATAGGAAAAGGAGTATCTCAAGGTTGTATATTGTCTCCCTGCTTATTCAACTTCTATGCAGAGTACATCATGAGAAATGCTGGGCTGGATGAAGCACAAGCTGGAATCAAGATTGCTGGGAGAAATATCAATAACCTCAGATATGCAGATGACACCACTCTTATGGGAGAAAGTGAAGTAGAACTAAAGATCCTCTTGATGAAAGTGAAAGAGGAGAGTGAAAAAGTTGGTTTAAAGCTCAACATTCAGAAAACTAAGATCATGGCATCCAGTCCCACCACTTCATGGCAAATAGATGGGGAAACAGTGGAAACAGTGGCAGACTTTATTTTGAGGGGCTCAAAAATCACTGCAGATGGTGACTGCAGCCATGAAATTAAGACTCTTGCTCCTTGGAAGGAAAGTTATAACCAACCTAGATAGCATATTGAAAAGCACAGACATTACTTTGCCAACAAAGGTCCATCTAGTCAAGGCTATGGTTTTTCCAAGAGTCATGTATAGATGTGAGAGTTGGACTACAAAGATAGCTGAGCACTGCAGACTTGATGCTTTTGAACTGTGGTGTTGGCAAAGACTCTTGAGAGTCTCTTGGACTACAAGATCCAACCAATCCATCCTAAAGGAGATCAGTCCTGAATATTCATTGGAAGGACTGATGTTGAAGCTGAAACTCCAATCCTTTGGCCACCTGATGTGAAGAGCTGACTCATTTGAAAAGACCCTGATGCTGGGAAAGATTGAAGGCAGGAGGAGAAGGGGATGACAGAGGATGAGATGGTTGGATGGCATCTCCGACTCAATGGACATGAGTTTGAGTAAACTCCGGGAGTTGGTGATGGACAGGGAGGCTTGGTGTGCTACAGTCCACGGGGTTGCAAAGAGCTGGACACGACTGAGCAACTGAACTGAAATCAAAGGAGGAGGGAGGGTTAATGTCCCAAGGATCAGGAGACAAGTATTATGATCACCAATACTGAAAAGTAATCATGTGGCAAGCCATCCCCAAACACCTCCCCCACCCTACCTACTACTGGGATCCTGACCTCCACGTACATTTAGTTTTATTAGCAGATGGATTTCTGACAGAGGCTGCAGAAAATCAACTCCACCATTCAAGGGCCCTCAAAGAATTGAATTACTTTGCTACTGCTACAAGTTTCTGCCAAGAGCTTCAAGAAACACCAAACACAAAAAACACAGCAAGGTGCCACTTCCATACACAAAAGAGTCCTTTCCTGAAAAGATCAAGGTGTGGGATAGGGGTTTGGGAAAGAGAGAGTCCATCTATTTGTCCATATGTGCCTTCCTCTTTGAAGAACTCAGAAAATAACCCACTCTCCAAAACCCCGCACTTAAGTTGCAATATGTTAAAAGATAGAGCCACATGAGGTTGACCAAGGTTGCCCCCAGCACAGAAAGCTCATTGTCTCTTCCCACAGCATAACTTCAGCACCACACATACAGTCTCTGACCCACAGACTGAGTGATGTCTTCAGTGCCTAACCATGTTTTAAAAATCAATTAAAAATTAACTTCTGTTTCTTTTAAAGTTACATATCAATGACATTCTAATACTTTCTCACACCAGTGAGTCATCCTCTACTCCCCTTTTCTCTGGAGATTCCACTGATTTGGAAGCAGATGATGACGCCCTAATATGGCTAAGGGGCAAAGATGCAGATTTTTCCACATGACATTTTTAACAGACTTTTTAAAAGAACATTTTAGGCTTCTGGAACAGTGGATGAGACAGTACAAAGAGTTCTCATGTACCCTGTGCCCCTCTCCTCTCCCAGATTCCCCTATTATTTATATCATGCACTAGTGTGGTACATGTGTTATAATTGATGAACCGACACTGAAACATTATTAAAGTCTATAGTTTACATTAGGATTCACCACTTATGTTGTATAGTTCTGTGGGTTTCAAATAATGTACTGATGTGTCCACCATTACTGTATCATAAAGAATAGCTTCACTGCCCTAAATATCCCAGACTCCACTCATTCACACCCCCTTCCCCAGTTCCAAATGTTGAGCAGTTGATTTTTTTTGTTTGTTTGCAGTTTTCACTGTTTTGCCTTTTTTAGAATGTCTTATAGTTGGAATAACACAGTATATACTTTCAGACTGGCTTTTTTTCTGCTTAGCAATATACATTTAAGTTTCCTGCCTGTCTGTTCATGGCTTGATAACTCATTTTCATCCATGAATAAAGTTTCATTGTTTGGGTATCAATTACAAATTCTACAAATTGGCACTTGCCACAGGCACTATTTACCTCTACAAGGATTAAACCATGTGCTTCTGCACCTGCTGATTTTTCAAACCCCTCCCCCCTCCACCCCTGGGTCCTGAAAGGAACTTAGAGTGGAGAGCAGAATTGAGGCACTCTGCAGCTCTGGGAAAAACTGGCAGAACAGATCTTCAGACAGTGAGATACTCTCAAGAGCCAATTTTATGAGCCCAATTCTTGTATCTCCTCGCATCTAGAAAAGCACTAAAGTCTTTCATGGTGATAACTGCTCCTCATGACCAGCTGCTGGATTGCATGTATTCCCCCTTCACCAAAATCACATAGACACTAAGCTTCCACCCTGCCTCTTGGGAGTGGTTTCTCAGAGCTATCTGAAATGCTGTCTCCAGGACTGTAGTCCTCATTTTGCCCTACATGAAACAACTTGCAAATCTCATGTTGTGCTTTTCTGGATGGAGGAGTCTGGAAGGCTGCAGTCCACGGGGTCACGAAGAGTCGGACTGACTGAGCGACTTCCCTTTCACTTTTCACTTTCATGCATTGGAGAGGGAAATGGCAAATCACTCCGGTGTTCCTGCCTGGAGAATCCCAGGGACAGGGGAGCCTGGTGGGCTGCCATCTATGGGGTCGCACAGAGTCGGCCACGACTGAAGCGACTTAGCAGCAGCAGCAGCAGCATACCACAGTTGATCCATTCACCTATTTACAGAAATCTTGTTTGCTTCCAAGTTTTAGTCTTTATGAATAAACCTGTTATGACCAACCATGTAAGGTTTTTGTGTGGATATAAGGTTTCAGCTCATTCTGAAACACATACATACCAAGGAGTATGGTGACTGAATTGTATGGTTAAGAATATATTTAGTTTTGTAAGAAACTGCTCACCTGTCTTTCAAAGTGGTTGTATGATTTTGCATTCCCACCAGGAATGAATGAGAGTTCCTATCATTCAATATCCTTGTCAGTCTTTGGTATTGTCAGTGTTTTGAATTTTAACCATTTTAACAGATATATGCATATTAACTCTCACATCCAGATAACTTTCTAAAACTTTTCATTGTCTTTAAATGTTTTGCCCCTTGATTATCTTAGGTAGCTTACTTACCAAAAGGGGGCAGGAATAAAGAAAAAAGGGAGGGAAAAAAGTACACTCCTTTGAAATTTGTTTACTTCTCATTCCCATATTTGATCTAACAGCACTCTCTAGAACTTTCAGGGGAAAAGTTATATAGTAATGATGATTCATTCCTGGTTTCAGAGACAGAGCTAGTATTTCATTATTAAATACAATGTTTTTTATTAGCTTAACACACACAGTGCTTAATCAATATCCCTCCATTTCTAGGTTTCTAAGTTCTTCAATTTTCCATCATCTTTTGAGAAGAGCTATTCAGTGGCAGAAGGACCAGACAATGCTTTATCTCTTTAGAGGACATAATTATGTATAACTGTATGTATATAACTATATACAACTATAAAGTAAAAGTTATAAGGACAGGCACTTCAGTTCCATAAAGACATTGTTCTGTCTGAGCTGTCCAATTATACCATATAATCCTTCCCAATCTATTTCCTTTCAAGGTTTTCACCACATTAAAGTAATATCAATGTTTTATTTGTATATTTTACTCAATTTAACTTCTTTGATTTTAATTAACAATATATCGAATCCATGAACTTATATTTTCTAACACAGAATAAAAATGAGCATTAGAAAGAAAAAAATTATATCCTCCCCAAAACAGTTTGTTACAGCATTGAGAAGTATTGATAGACCAGGAATTTTTCCAGTCAGAACTCTCTGTTATTGACCTTTGTCTCCCCAGATACTAACACAGTGGCTGGTCCTGAGCAGGCACTCAGTAAACATTCATAGGATGAAAGGACAAGTATGATGTCAAGGACCTTGACTGGCTCAGAAGGGTGTGTGACCTCTTGCCTTGGAGTTATTTTAGTATTAGAGTAAAGATAAACTGGGAGATACAGCAAGGTAGATAACCTCCAACAAGTCTAGCAAAAGTACTTCAATTTGTAAGAATAAAAAATCACTTCCCAGGAAAGGATAACTTTTGCATCACAAAACTAAGTTTAACACCTAGGTCTGTCACTTATAAACTATGCAACCCTGAACGTGATTTTCCCTTGATTTATTAGTGTGAGATACAGCTTTATACTAGTAAGCCATTTTTTAATTCCTGTAATAATTCTACTTAGTGACATACACATTTATTCTATTATTATTTTATTAAATATTCTTATTTTATTTTGCATGCATGCATGCATACTAAGTCAGATCAGTTGTGCCCCAGTCTTCATGACCCTACGGATTGTAGCCCGGCAAGCTCCTCTGTCCGTGGAATTCTCCAGACAAGAATATTAGGGTGGGTTGCAATGTCCTCCTCCAGGGGATCTTCCCCACCCAGGAATCAAATTCACCTCTCCTGCACTGGCAGGTGAACTCTACCGCTGAGCCATCTGGGATGCCCAATTGTTACCCTAAGAGCTTAGAAGAATTTGATTATTATTTCCATAAACAGTCTTTGTTTGAGCTTTAAATAATATCTTTGGGTCAAAAATGTCTCTGTACAACTCATATTTATGGAAATAAACTAGGTTTTCTTCTGGCCCAGTCTATAATTAATTTTTAACCTTCTTAAATATAAAAAGTACATTTACCTTAGTTTGCTGCCCTACGGTCTCTTTTAAGTGGATAAACACCATTTTCAGTGCTCTCTGCTTGCTGATTACATAACACTTTGGGGGCTTCACTAATGTGCACAGGCCCTCACGGTAAGGTCTACCAAGCCCTTGAATCTAGTTCTAATCGCTCTCTTTCTTTCCGCCATCACCACTTGCTGTTCGTGTGTCACTGGCAGCAGTCCATCTCCACTATTCTAAATCACTACTTCTAGCATCTGCCTTTGCTTTTGAAATACCGTAGTATCACATGTTAGAAATAAATGTTAAATAAAACCTGATAAGTCTTTAGTAAAGAGTCTGTCAGTACCCATTGAGAAAAATGCTTGACCTCTGTGAAAAAAGCTTTAGCTATTCCAGTCTCATAATATTTACTTACTTTCTTGTTCTCAGTTTAGTTTTCCAAGGCACAGACTAAGTTTAGCTAACATTCCCTGGTAGTTGAGATGGTAAAGAATCCACCTGCAATGCAGGAGACATGGGTTTGATCCCTGGGTCGGGAAGATCCCCTGGAGGAGGGCATGGCAACCCACTCCAGTATTCTTGCCTGGAGAATCCCTATGGACGGAGGAGACTGGTGGGCTACAGATCTTGGGGTCACAATGAGCGACTAAGCACACAGCACAAAGATTAGTAAAATACTTTAAACTATTTATGTACTTTAATTATAAGGATTTTAAAAGTACGTAACTACATTTAAACAATAAAATGCTACCCATTAGTTTTTTTTTAATTTGTGTTAAGTATACAGAGAAAAGTCCGCAGTATATTTATACTGTTTTCTATGTCTCTGTCTTTGAGAGAGGCTATCACTAAGTGAAATTGTTTAAGCCAGAAATCGCTGGTTTGCTCCCCCACTCACAGTCTTAAAGAGAAAGAACAATGTTTCTTTTTATAACTAAACAATGTGGTACTTTCTACAACATTCACTCCTCTCAATGTACCTTCCTTTGAGAACAGCACTAGACTGTTCTTAGGATTCTTTAACCATTGGACTATCATCCTCAAAACATAATACGTTAAGCAGCTCACATTCCCATTTTGCCTAACAGTGTTTTGTTAACTTCGAGAATAAATTCTGTCATTTCATTGGATCTGAATAAAATTTATATGATGAATTTCAAGAAAACAATCTTCAGCGATCTATTGCCACATTTCTGTAGAAACCACAAAGCTGAGAAATATATGCAGTTAATTTAATACTCTGGTAGGTATGTTTAATAACACTCATATAAACTATGTGGTATACATATTCACATACAAAGGAAATAAATATTCCTTATTATATAACAAATTTGATGATGAATTATTTCTACATTATATAATAAAATTTCCCTAAACAACAAAATCCTTGTTTCTAACAAAGTCATGCTAGGGATTCCTAGTCTTCACCTATATAATCAGAAGAGTAACATAAAAATATTTTTGTGGTTTAAAATTCTACAGGATTAATTGCCCAAAGTAAATGTAAAATATCTTCAAATAATAGAATTGTTCTTTCAAAAATACATAGCCAATTCTCAGAGTATTAAGAAATGACAAGATAACATTTAGTCTCTAAGTTATCAGCTACTAAGGACTTTATCAATAAATTTCATACTTGGGGCTTTAAAGAATATAGAGACAAAACAAACTTGCAACTCTTTCAGAGATCTGTCACTATTATCAACTTGCCCAGTAATGTATGATGAATTTATAAGAGAGAGGACATACCTTCTAATCATAAGATTGATTACCTGGATTTCTTTTGGGGGGGATGTTGCCAGTTTAACTTTTTAAATTTATTTTTAATTGGAGGATAAGTGCTTTACAATATTGTGTTGGTTTCTTCCATACAACAATGTGAACCAGCCATAAGTATACATATGCCCCCTCTTTCTTGAACCTCTCCCCAATCTCCCCACCCCCACCCTATCCCACCCCTCTAGGTCATCGCAGGGCTCTGGGTTGAGCTCCCTGATTATACAGCAACTTCTTATTAGCTGTCTATTTTACATATAATAATGTGTATATTTCAACGCTGCTCTGTCAATATGTCCTACCCGCTCCTTCCCTTGCTGTGTCCAAAGTCTGTTCTCTATGTATACATTGCTATTCCTGCTCTGCAAGTGGATACATCAGTACCATTTTTCCAGATTCCATATATATGCATTAATATATGAAATTTGTTTTTCCCTTTCAGACTTAACTTCAATCTGTATAACAGGCTTTAGATTAATAATGCTAGAGAGGGTGTGGAGAAAAGGAAACCTTCTTGCTCTGTTGGTAGAAATGTAAACTGATACACCCACTATGGAGAACAGTATGAAGATCCCTTTAAAAGCTAGGAGGAAAACTACTATATATTCCACCAATCCTACGACTGGGCATACACCCTGAAAAAACCATAACTGAAAAAGACACATATACCCCAGTGTTCACTCTTGCCATCTGTTGGATCATTGAAAAAGCAAGAGAGTTCCAGAAAAAAATCTGCTTCTCCTTTATTCACTATGCCAAAGCCTCTGAATGTGTGAATCACAACTGTGGAAAATTCTTCAAGAGATGGGAATACCAGACCACCTGACCTGCCTCTTGAGAAACCTGTATGCAGGTAAGGAAGCAACAGTTAGAACTGGACATGGAAAAACAGACTGGTTCCAAATAGAAAAAGGAGTACATCAAGGCTGTATCTTGTCACCCTGCTTATTTAACTTCTATGCAGAGTACATCATGAGAAACGCTGGGCTGGATGAAGCACAAGCTGGAATCAAGACTGCTGGGGGAAATATCAATAACCTCAGATATGCAGATGACACCACCCTTATGGGAGAAAGTGAAGAGGCACTAAAAAGCCTCTTGATGAAAGTGAAAGAAGAGTGAAAAAGTTGGTTTAAAGCTCAACATTCAGAAAACTAAGATCACGGCATCTGGTCCCATCACTTCATGGCAAATAGATGGGGAAACAGTGGAAACAGCGGCAGACTTTATCTGTGGGGGGTGCCCCAAAATCACTGCAGATGGTGACTGCAGCCATGAAATTAAGAGGTGCTTGCTCCTTGGAAGAAAAGTTGTGACCAACCTAGATAGCATATTAAAAAGCAGAGACATTATTTTGCCAACAAAGGTCTGTCTAGTCAAAGCTATGGTTTTCCAGTAGTCATGTATGGATGTGAGAGTTGGACTATGAAGAAAGCTGAGCACTGAAGAATTGATGCTTCTGAACCGTGGTGTTGGAGAAGACTCTTGAGAATCCCTTGGACGGCAAGGAGATCAAACCAGTCTATCCTACAAGAAATCAGTCCTGAATATTCATTGGAAGGACTGATACTGAAGCTGAAACTCCAATACTTTGGCCACCTGATGCAAAGAGCTGTCTCACTGAAGGTGGGAGGAGAAGGGGACAACAGAGGATGAGATGGTTGGATGGCATCACTGTCTCAGTGGACATGAGTTTGAGTAAACTCCGGGAGTTGGTGATAATCAGGGAGGCCTGGCATGCTGCAGTCCATGGGGTCACAAAGAGTCAGACACAACTGAGCAACTTAACTGAAGTGAACCCCAGTGTTTATAGCAGCACTATTTATAATAGCTAGGACATGGAAGCAACCTAGATGTCCACTGATAGATGAATAATTTGTGGTATATATATACACACACACACACTGGAATATTGAAAATGAAAGTGAAGTCACTCAGCCGTGTCTGACTTTGCGACCCCATGGACCACAGCCCACCAGCCTCCTCCATCCATCGGATTTTCCAGGGAAGAATACTGGAGTGGGTTGCCATTTCCTTTTCCAAGAGATCTTCCTGACCCTGGGATTGAACCTGGGTCTCCTACATTGTAGGCAGATGCTTTACCATCTGAACCACCAGGGACTCAGCCATTAAAGGAAACCCATTTAAGTCAGTTCTATTGCCTATACTTATAATGAAAATTAACATATTTTTGGATGCTTGACTATGGAATAGTTTCCTTGGCTGATATTTGAGATGTATTCAATTTAAGATCTTTTTTCTTAAGAGATTTGAAAATTGAATTTGGGGTGGGGAGTAGTTATATTCCAAAAATATAAGAATGTCATATATATTTCCAGAGCAAACATTTAACAGGAAATTTTTTTTAAAAAAAGCTTAATTTCTAAAAATTCAAGCTATATAACACAAGAGTAATTATATAACAAATCATGCACCAAACAAGAGTTAAATAATGGCACAACAATACAGTTCAATATGAGGTAGAATTAAAATTCTGATGAAGATTGTGCCAACATAGAAATATTTATATAAAAATACAGAATCTAAAATTTTAAAGCAGTTAAAGAAAACACCTAAAATCAAAATATTTGATTTTTTGGATGGCAAAATTGAAGCTAATTTTTTATTGTTATCTATGCCATGAACAGATTTTTTAAATTGATTATTCTCCAAATCACCAATTATCAAAATCTTACTGCTGAATTTTATTCAGTTCCCTAAATAGAATTCAGATGTCAGAGATGTGGTTGACAGTGGGAGCTTTATAACCAAAACTATCCTAAACAAAAAATATTTGAAAAGAAATAAAGAAAAATATATGAAAAGCATATAGCAGTTAATTATAAAAGCATTCACTATATTGCTTACTCCTATCTAAGTACAAAAATTGGATCAGAAATACACACACATTAAGTGGTATTGGTCACTTCTCGAAGGGGACTAGAACAGGAATGGTGCTTAAAGGGGATGTTAGCTTTATCTATAATGCTTTCTGTCTTTGAAAAAAGATAGTGAAATATTATGAAAAAAATGTTAAATGATTTCTGGGTGGTGAAAATCTGAATGTATTTTGTAACTTCTAAAACATATCTGTGTTTAACTTTTCAAAACAAATGCAGAGAGCAAAACAACACAGAATCCTTTAAACATTTGGACAGTATTGTGCTAGAGTCACTTATTGAATCAGGAAGCTGCCGTGACTTGAGGAAGGAACTACCAAGTGTATGTTTCATGTCAATGATCAGACTCGTGGGACTTTTTTGTCATGCCCCAACACTTACATGCCAGGACCACAGAATTTCACAACATGATAGAGAAATTTAAAAGCCTCTAGAGTTATCTACCATACATTTGGGACAACAGGTTTAATTTCATACAAAGGAAGAAAGTTAAAGAAAATAATATTTTTTTCAATTCTAAAAAGGAGTATGTCATATTTTTATGCAAATATTCATTAACTGTAACAATTCTCTGAAGGAAGTATCATCATCATCATCTCATTTCCTGGATGAGAAAAAAATGAGAGACAAGGAATGCAGATAACTTCCAGGGACACAGGTTTGTAAGCCCAGAACCAGGATACAAATAACTCATCTGTTTGACCACCAAGCCAATAGGCTTGCTATCACACCAGCCTCCTGTTAGATCAAAACATCTCTCCCAGGGGTATTATGAAAAGATCTTCACACTAGCTGACAGAAACCTGGTGTCGGGCTTCAGCTTTGCTCCCAGAGTTCTATGACCCGACACTAATCACTGTGTACCTCAGTTTTCTCATGCATAATAATCTATAGTGGTAGGCATAAAACACTATTTTGTCAATTCTAATCCACACTTTTCCCTCACTTTTTAACAAGTGCGAAGCCTATTTGTGTCTAACACTCAATGTCATCTTACACTCGCTGCTGGCCAGGTCACAGTCATGAGGCAGGATATCCACATGCGGTCCTGGGTATCCATGTTGTCATTAACCTCCAGGAATTATGTGCACTCTTGCAGCTACTCATTTGATACTGCCAACCAGGCAAACCAGCAGGAGGTAAAGAAACTACCAGAGCTCTTGGAAAAGATATGTGAAAGCAAGAAACAGCTAATGAGACCAATGACTTAATGCATCCAACAAGTGAGAGTTGGACTATAGAGAAAGCTGAGCGCTGAAAAATTGATGCTTTTGAATTGTGGTGTTGGAGAAGACGCTTGAGAGTCCCTTGGACAGCAAGATCAAACCAGTTCATCCTAAAGGAGATCAGTCCTGAATATTCATTGGAAGGACTGATGCTGAAGCTGAAACTCCAATACTTTGGCCACCTGATGGGAAGAACTGACTCATTTGAAAAGACCCTGATGATGGTAAAGATTGAATGCAGGAGAAGGGGGTGACAGAGGATGAGATGACTGGATGGCATCACTGACTCAATGGACATTAGTTTGAGTAAACTCCGGGAATTGGCAATGGACAGGGAGGCCTGGTGTGCAGCAGTCCATAGGGTCACAGAGTCAGACATGACTGAGCAACAGAACTGAACTGAAAGAACACCACAAAGGCTTCAAGCCTCAATATATGAGAAAGTTCCTACTGACTGCACAGAAGTTGCTTAACTTTCAGTGACAGTCCACTCAAAGGAAAAACAAAACCTAGAAGTTAGTCAAATAAGAAAATGTTAGCCAAAACTTCTGTAATGGACATAATCAACTTGAAGGAAAAATCCCATAAGCCAACAACAGAGCATATTTCCAGGAGTGCTGTATCATCCTCCATGCTCTTGACTGCAGAGGACGAGACTGAATGAAATAGTAGTCACTGACAACTCTGAGTCCAAAAGAAGAATCAGACTCAGAATATGAAGAAATTTAAGGGGGAAAAAATGTTTATATGTTCCTTTTTATGATTACAAAAAAAAACATTAAATTGAAATTTTTTATATCCAAGAAATCCCTGGAGAAGGAAATGACAACCCACTCCAGTATTCTTGCCTGGAGAATCGCATGGACAGAGGAGCCTGGTGGGCTACAGCCCAAGGGGTCGCAAAGAGTCGGACACGACTGAGCGACTTCACACATACACACACACATATCCAAGAAATAGAATTTAAATGAAATTAGAGATGCTTGCTTCCTGGAAGAAAAGTAACATTAAAAAGCAGAGACATCACTTTGCCAGCAAAGGTCTTATTGAGTCAAAGCTATGGTCTTTCCAGTAGTCATGTATGGATGTGAGAGTTGGACCATACATAAAGAAGGGTGAGTGCCGAAGAACTGATGCTTCCAAACTGTGGTGTTGGAGAAGACTCTTGAGAGTCCCTTGGATAGCAAGATCAAACCAGTCAACACTAAAGGAAATCAACCCTAAAATATTCATTGGAAGCACCGATGCTGAAGGTGAAGCTCCAATACTTTGGCCACCAGATACAAAAAGCCGACTCATTGGAAAAGACCCTGATACTGGAAAAGACTGAGGGCAGGAGGAGAAGGGGTGGCAGTGGATGAGATGATTGGACAGCATCACCAGCTCAATGGACATAAACTTGGGCAAACTCCAGAAGACAGTGAGAGATAGGGAGGCCAGTTGTACTGCAGTCCATGGGGTCACAAAGAGTCGGATATGACTCAGCAACTGAACAGCAACATAATTAAATATGTCAAATTTATTTAAAATCTCTTTCAAAATTATTAAATATAAAAACTAATTGGAAATATATTGCATATGGGATTTTTCTATAGCTCAGTTATGATAGTGTTGGGATGGTATGTTATTACCGCATTTGTTTGTCAAAACTTGCAGCAATAAACATTAAACTAAGTAAATTTTACCATACAATTATGCCTTAATAAAAAAAAAGAAAAACTTAAGAACAGTGTACTAGTTTAGTTGATAGTGTTTTTTCTTTTAGTAGTATATAAAATAAAGGTGAACCTAAAACTCAATAGCATTTTAGATTCAATGAAATATATATAAACAGTGACTATTAGAGAGCTAAAATCCATCATGTGTGACCAGTGTCTATATTCGGTTAGACTTTCCACACCCCAATGCAAATATTTGCACCAGTTTCTCTCTCAATTTCCTTGCCTCTATGACTACTGATTTTAAAAAGATATTCTGGAAAATAAAAAAGAGGTATTCTAGAAAAAAATCAAACATTAAGGATGAAATTAACAAGTTTAAAAAATGACACAGACAAAAAGCAAGTCCAAGTTTCTGCCATCAAGTTAAGGCTAAGAATAAATCAAGAATCTGAACAGCAATCTGCAAAAATGCAGGGGAAAAAGTTTTCATTTATATCTTCCAAGTCAAATGCTAGACATCTACTCACACCTATTAATATAAATTTATCATCCTCTGTGGTAGCATTTTTGTAAGACATCACAACTAGAGGTATTTGGAGACTTACTTTCACCAACATCCAGCACCACAAATAAAAGAGAAGAAAACCAATCGAATTTCTGACATTTGTTGTATTATGTAACAAACTAGATCAGTAGACAAGACACTGAATGCCTTTATGGTTAATGCCTGCTTTACAGACAAAATTTAAATCGTTCAGTTCAGTTCCACAATTCTACAAAAATTCATTTTAATTGATTCCATTTTTAAAATGAATTAACTGGTCTACTGTGTGCTAGGCATTTGTGATCTATGTAGGGAAGTGGGTAAGGCACACATTGTCCCTGTAGCCCTCTAGTTTCATAATCTACTTAGTTCACTTCTAGTATTTATCTATATCCTAGAATAAAATATTAATGATAAATTTCATTTCCACAGGTAAAAACCTTCATCAAATAGGGACCATTTTTCTAATACTAGAGAAGCCTGGTAGACGAGTGATTAAGTGAACGTGAACGGGTCCACCCTGCTGCTCTTACCACCTTCTAAGTCTCTAATCTTGACAAGGTCTCGCCTTTCTCTGCCTGAATTCCTCCAGATGCTCAACAAGCATCTTAGCACTCATCTCTGAGTTGCTACAAAAATAAAACACATCCTAAGCTCTTGGTACAATGCCTGGTTTATAATAAGTAAATACTTCGTAACTGTTTGCTAGGTTTTATGTTTTAAAAAAGCAGGGCCCTGATTTAAAATAGAAGAGACCTTATTTCCGAGAAGGCAATGGCACCCCACTATAGTACTCTTGCCTGGTGGGCTGCAGTCCAAGGGGTCACTAAGAGTTGGACATGACTGAGCACTTATTTTCACTTTCATGCATTGGAGAAGGTAATGGCAACCCGCTCCAGTGTTCTTGCCTGGAGAATCCCAGGGATGGGGGAGCCTGGTGGGCTGCCATCTATGGGGTCGCACAGAGTCAGACATGACTGAAGCGACTTAGCAGCAGCTGACCTTATTTTACAAAGTTATTAACTTTAATTACACAGCTGCAAAGTGATGTGTAACAAGATAGTCCTTTTTTGTATTTTCTCCATAAATATGGTGTAACTCAATTAAGTTCATTTGTTGTTGTTGTGTTAGTCACTCAGTCGTGTCTGACTCTGCAACCCCATGGACTGCAAACCACCAAGCTCCTCTGTCCATGGAATTCTCCAGGCAAGAATACTGGAGTAGGTTGCCATTTCCTTCTCAAAAGTTCATTTATGTAAACTCAAATATACTAGGGCTTGATTATTCACCTCACCCCAAATTTCACATTGATTCCTTTAAATAACTTCTTTCAGTATATTTAAGATCAAAAATCAAATTTCCAAATTTAAAAAAAGCTATTTTGAACAACTTTTCCAGAATTATAGAAAGTGACATATACTTCTAATTATGATTCATATAGGTGTATCAAATAGATTGATGTGGAAACATTAAATTAATACAGTATTATACATCTTCACTGTAGTGAGTTGCTACTTTAAATCTAGTTTTTCAGCACAGTTTAACACAATACCAACAAGAAAATCCACACTGTCATATGACATCTTCGTTTAATCAACAACAAAGATTTTCTAGTCATGCATTTACTTTAACCACTGGATAAACAATCATGTACCTTCAAAAGACCTCATGGGGGTAACCAAATGTTACGAAATTGTAAAGTTAAACTGGGCACTCAAAAACCTTACCCATGAGCAAAGATTTTATCTAGAATCACAGTTGCTTCCCACATGGCACAGTGGTAAAGAATCTGCTTGCCAAGGCAGGAGATGCAAGAGACTTGGGTTTAATCCCTGGGTCAGGAAGATTCCCCTGGAGTAGAAAATGGCAAACCACTCCGGTATTCTTGACTGCAAAAATTCCATAGACAGAGAAGCCTGGGGGCTACAGTCCATGGGGTCACAAAGAGTCAGACATGACTGAGCATGATTGTGTGAGAGTGCGCACCCACACACGTGCAAGCATACACACACGCACACACACTCATGGTTGTTTAGCTTGAGAGATAGAAACAGCATTATTCCCATTATGTAACTGACTCTCATCATCCAAATGGAACATCGAGGGTGTGGATTATTTCTTTGCCTGACTGCAGAGCTGGTAGCTCTTTCAAACATCAAGAAGTAGTAAAAAGTCATGAGGTAATTATTAACTGAAAGCATTTCCATCCCTCTTAAAATAAGAAATGGACAACAAAGCGGCAAACAAAGCACAAGACTTCCAATTGCAAATTCAGTGTTTACTTTCCAACTTCACAACTTATTAGGCTGCTGGAACTCATGTTGTTTATAAGAAAACTATTAGTGGTCAACCTAAAAAAATTCAGTACTACTTTTTTATATGGTTTTGTGATTGAGTCATTTTATGGAAAAGTAAAAGAGAAAAGAAATGGGAACTGCTTTTAGGGATCTGCTACCATGTGCTTTACAAAGACATGAAAATATTTTAATTGCCATTTTATGAGCAAGGGAACAGGGGCTCAGAGTAACTTCCCCAAGGTTACTCAATAAGAAAATGGCACATCTTCAGACCCAAGTTCATATGACAAAGTCAGAACAGGCAGACAGAATATTGTTTGTCAAGAAGTTTTGGAAAAGTAATTTCTAAAGAAAGTCTTTCACATGAGACATACTAAAATCACATATACTTTGAAAGGATGGATCATAGCAGTAAAGTACCAAAGATGATCTTAGAGAAGTTGCTTTTTTCTCTCATTATCTCAGGTTTTGTTCTGTTTTATTTTTTCATCTGGTAAATAGGGACAAAGATAGTAGTATCTCGTACACAAGTTGGAAAGACAAATGCTCTAATATAGTTAACATACTTATTGTAAGATCCAACACCTAACAGTGTGTGTGCTCATTTGTGTCTGACTCTTTGCAACCCCATGGACTGTAGCCTGCCAGGCTCCTCTGTCCATGGGATTTCCAGGAAGGAATATTGGAGTGGGTTGCCATATCCTTCTCCAGGGGTCTTCCCAACCCAGGAATCAAACCTGCATCTCGTGTCTCCTGCATTGTCAGGCAGACTGCACCATGTGGGAAGTCCTTAGCATCTAATAAGGTCTTTTAAAATGCTCATCAATTTTTGCACATTACTCTTGCTGTCATGTGTAAAATTAAAGAGTATTCTCTACTGATGATCAGTTATGAGGTCTCTGAAGAAGTCACTAGGTCTGTCCTATTAGAGAGTCTGGAATAGAGTAAGTGCTCAATAGTTATTGAATAAATAAATCTAATAATTTCCCATTCACTTTTATCTCACTGCATAAATATTGATGGTCAGTAAAATAAAAGTTATCACTTTTGCTAATTTATTTTTCCCACAATGATGACTCAATTCAAAAGTTCTGAGGACAAATGATCCTTCATTGGAAATCCTATTTGATTAAAGAGGAAAAAAAAAAAAGAAAACAAAGGAAAAAACAGAACTTCCATATATCAGGTAAAGAAAAACTAGGTAGACATCTATGCAAATAAAAATTTAATTCACAGCTTTTCCTTCTCCATTTGAAGGTAATCACCCTGAACTCTAGAAAAATGTATAAATTCTCATTATCTTCTGAAATCTTCCACCACCCTCCAATAGGATCTAACTACTAGTCCTCTAATTATACAGCAAAGGAAGAAGGGCTAAAAATCAATTCTTCGTGTTTATCCACTGACCAACTCTATATGATATAAAAGTCTTTGAATTAATGTTTACATTTTAACTTAACATCCTTATAATTGATTCTGATAAATTAATTTACCTTGTTGTCAACTTAAGCATCTCCAAGCTGATAAGCACTAGTTTGGGGAAGGGTACACATGGAAATTACTTTTTCCACTGCCAGCTGATCTTGAAGCTGAACTTGATTTGATCTCTGCAACAGGTAGGTAGGGTCAGAAACATACACTATTCAAATGTTCAGGTGAAGCAGGACAGCACTGTGATGGAGAATATAGGCTTTGGAATCAGACAGACTTGACATGAAAACATGGTTCTATCCTTTCCTCCATCTCAGTTAAGAAAACTATGAGCCTCAGAGTGTCCTCCTGTGTAAAAAGGAATGAAACATGAGTCCCATAGGGTTGTTGGGAGGACTAAGCGAGCCAGTGTATGTGAAAGCGTTGCCATAGTACTTGGTTTTAATAACATCAATAAATGATAAGGATCATGACTTATTTTCAAGCAACTTGCAATGAAGGCACTGCAATCACTTTAATTAGTTAAAGGTCCATAGGGAGTGTTCCTTCCCAAACCATTCCTTTTAGAGCCTCAAGCATTCACCCAGATTCTTCTGACATGTAAGAAGGAGAAAAAGAGAAATAAGAGGCTAGAATAAATAGGCAACTATCGGAAAAACACAAATCCTTCCACTACATTGCTCTTCGCAAAAAGTAATTTCTTAGACCACCAAAATCCTAATTGACAAAGCAGTAATTGAAAACCCACTATGAACAAAATAATGTGAACCATTGCAATTACGGATAAAATGATAAATAAATCTTACCCTTAGCAAACTTACAACTTAGTGAGAAACAAGCTCATAAACAAAACAAAAATAAAACACAGTAATACATGCTCTGACAGAGTTAGAATCAAAGTACCATGAAAGCAAAAAGTAAAAAGAAATATATTTGGCTCAGAGATCTGTAAAAGCTTCCAGGAGAAGGTGGAATTTGCAACTGAGCTTTGAAAAAAATGTGTGGATTCCTCTGGGCAGTGAGGTAAGCCAGTAGAATTCCACACTTTTAAAACACTTGACAAAAGCAAGGAGACTGAACTTCCCAGTATTCAGGAGATACCCCCAGGCCTGAAAAGAACGTGACTAGAGGGAGATGACGGGAGATGAGGCTAGAAAGGAAAGTTAAGACCAGGCATCCATGCATTCCCAATGTTTGCTACAGAGTCTGGCCATTGCAGTATAGTAAGGAAAGACCTTCTGGGGGAGTGTAAGGGGAGCTTGATAAGAAATACGTCATGATTTGGAAATATTCCTATAATTACATTAAATCCTGAAAAGTAAAAACTCAGAGCAAAAAGGGACTATCAAAATAGCCCAGGGTCAAACAAGAACATCAAGGAAAAGGACATTTTATTTTAAGAGTCCACAAGATTCAGCAATTTCTAATTCTTATAATGTGCAAATACATTTCTTCCATTCAGAATAAAAGTAAATAGTGGGCTAAGGGGCATGGGGGCGAAAAGGGCTGACCAGCCTGTGAGACCAAAAGGCAAAATTAACCCCCCAGAGTTGCTAGGCTTAGGTTCAGTATCGGTTATAAAGGGTATCTATACTATAATAAAGGGCTATCAGTTGGTAGATAAAACACAATAGCCCGGGTCTCAAGACACTTTGTGGTATGTGTGGAAGTCAGGTTGGGGATGTGGTCAAGGCTCTTGGTGGGTCTCTCTGATTCACAGCAGGCTCACAGCTAATTAAAGGCCATAGGAATCCAAGCCCCAAGAGTAAAAAAATAACTAGCCAGGGACTCAGGGCCTAGTTCCGAGGCACGACTCCAGTGAGGCACAAGAAACATTCATGGACTCAGTGGGGAAGCCTCGGGTATATGGATGTTGACAGCAACTTAACAGTGGTGCTTCAAGTAGCAAGAGTAATTCTAGACCACACCCAAGGGTGGAAGAGGCTTTGTTGGAATTCACTAACCAACTGTTGAACCCACAAGTTATGTCTTTAATACTAAGAAAGGCCAAACAGGACACAAAATAAAATTGCGCTACATAACATAAACTTTAAACAGAAATACTTTTCTGAACTTATAACCTAAATTCCTTAGGTAATATCATTGTAACGGTATAGGTTACCAAAAAAAAAGAGGAAGACCTAAAAACAAGACAAAGTACTAAAGCAAAATGTCTTTTAGTCCACCATAGTCTTAGGAGAACTTGCATTAACTGGGCTCAGCTTTGTCTGTAGCCTCACCTGCCCCTGCCCAGCCCATAAGCTTTACTCACATTGGACTACTCCACATTCCCCAATATTCAGGGCATTCTGGTGTATGTATGTCTCCATTTATAATATCCGTCTCCTTTTTCTGGCTTGGCAACTTCCATTTATCCTTTAAGTCACCTTCACGTTAAGAACCCTGGTGCCATCAACCAGAACTAATCACTGGGTGAGTTTTTACAGCATTTTCTACATACCTCTCCCAGAGGAGGATATACTTGTCTTTCAAGATCAGCTCAAGAGTTCCTTCTTCCAGGAAGCCCCAGAGCTCTCACAGCCATCCACGCGTGCCTTTATTCCTAGCCTCGCTACCAATAGCGTCACATCAAATAGGTATTTCCACTGTTCAATTGTGAACCACTCATAAGCTATACCTAAACCCTAATCACTATTTTATGCCCAATACCTAGCCATTTCTGGAATAAAATAACCCATCCATATGCTGAGTAACATTTTTTTTTTCCATTTTCCAGGGTTCCATGAATTTCTGATGGAATTCAGGGATTTCAATAAGAAAAGGCATCGAACCTGAACAAGACTGAAAGTGTTTATCCTCACTGTCCTACACTAGGAATTCTTATGCCTTTCTTGGCATCACCCATTATCTAGAACCCATCAAAACCAGCAACACCCCTTGCTTTCCAGACCTTTTCTCTCCATTCCCCAAGATGTCACAACTATCTAATACTCATATTCTGTACTAGAGGGCAATCTGATAACATTAATAGCTACTCAGCATCTATACCCTTTGCCTATGGGTATAGATATAATTCTCTTGTGTGTGTGTGTATATATATATATATCACATATAGTTCTCATAACAGCCCATATTACAGATGAGGATATGTAAATACAAAATATGTAAGTACACAATATTTCCCTGGAGTAAAGGGCTAAAATGGGAATTTATACTAGAGTTGACCCATGAACAACAGGGGGACAGGGAGACTGACCCTTCACAAAGTTGAAAATCTGAGTGTAACTTTATACCAGCTCTCTATATCCTGGATTCTGCATCTATCCATAGGTTCAACCAGAAAGGATCACATATTACTATAGCATGCATTCAGTGAAAAATACTCACATTTAAGAAGGCCCAAAGTTCAAACCTGTGTTGTTCAGGGGTCAACTGTATGACTCCAATGCTATGCTCCATCCATTACACCAGTTCTCGATCTTTCCCTTTAGTTAGAATCGTCTGGCAGCTTAGTAAAAGACAGCTGGGCTCCACTCTCAGACTTCGTGATTAAATAGGTCTGAGAATTTGCTTTTCTATCTAGTTCCCACTTGATATTAACACTGCTGATTACACTTTGAAAACCACTGCACTGCACCGTAATGACAAAGTTAATTTACTTAGTTGTAGATAACTGGTTAATTCAGTAGCTCTCAAGGTGATTTGTTATTGGCAGAGGGCATCTAGGAAGGCATACTTTCTCCCAATGGTAAAATCTGTAAGTTCTGCTGTTCTTAACAGAGGTAGACATCAAGGGAAGAGAATAGCAATATCAATTCCCCAAATATTTGTATAAAAACTGAAGCTGCTAATCAATTCTCATTTCCAATTCTAAATTTAACATGGGAAAAGAAATGCCTGAGAGCAGCCAGAAGAATTTCTAAAAAGAAAACTAATCATGATGACTTACCCTACTAGATCATTAAAACATACTAAAGAGACACCTAAACACGTTTAAATAAAGCATTTTAGACCCACAGAAAAGCAGAAAAATCAACAGAGTGGAAGAGAAACACAGAAACAAAACAGAACAACACATTAACAAACACTGACACAAAAATATCTATAATAAACATGCTATTTCAAGTCGGTAGGAAAAGATCAGTTGTTCAATAGATAACGTTGAGGCAATTTTTCAAAATTTAGACCTTATTTCATATCACAAAAAGATTAACTTCAGTTTCTGTCAAACATTTAATCTATCATTAATTTAAGATAAAGGAATAATTTTAAGACTTATACAATTATGCATTCCTAAGCAAGTACATGCATTTCTGAGCAAGACAAAGGAAAACATATGGAATTGTCTCTCAAATAATAAAGAACTAGAATGCTAAATATGTTTCCATAAACAAACCTGCATGCTAAGTGATTAAAACTGCAGAAATATTTAGAACACAAGAAATAAAAAGTCAATATTTTTTCCATATGGAGAGCAAAATACACATTAAGGACTTTCACAAAATCAATAATAGAAAGATGAATATAGAAACATAAATGAGATAAAGGGTATGAAGTAGATTTTTAAGAGACAAGTGAATAAAAATTAAACATTTTAAGAGTTCCTCAAACATCACAAATGATCTAAGAAATACACATTTAAAATAATCATAATTATTTTCCCCCATGAGACTGGAAACCATCAAGGTTTTACAAGGCAAAAAGTGACTTTGATTTTAAATCAAATTCAAAACTAAAAAAAAAAAAAAAAATCAGTGAAGGCTCAGTGATACCAGAAAAGATGCCAAACTGTCAACCACATTGGATTCTTTACCACTGAGCCAGCTGGGAAGCCCCATAAAATACATTACTGTCAGGAAACTAAGTATGTCTGCTTCTCTGAAATCACAAACTTGTAATGTGCAACTAGTGTTCACACCATTCAAATAGCAGCCGGTTTCAATAAGAATGCCTGCACTTTTAACAAAACACATCAGTTCAAAATGTGAACTCACTGCAATGTGCTACCCTCTTCCATGATCATCCCTTCCTTCTTCACGACCTTGAGGGTTCTCACCGATTTTCTATAGTTATGACCAGAAGGAAGCTGGTTAGGATACCATAGTGAGAAAACAAAGTAGCTGTTCACTTTATGACCAAAGTAATAATCTACCTTCCTTCAGAAACGGCATTGACACCTTTGAATTGAATGGGTATGGCACAGTGGTAAAGAATCCACTTGCCAACACAAGAGACTCAAGATACTTGGAAGACACTCAGGCCCTTGGTCGGGAAGATCCCCTGGAGTAGGAAATGTCAACCCGCTCTAGTATTCTCACCTGGAAAAACCCACGGACAGAGGAGCCTGGTGGACTACAGTCCATGGAGTCACAAAGAGTTGGCCACGACTGAGCGCACATCATGTGGAAATGAAACTGGCAGGATATGAAGATGGCGCCAACACACGTGATGGGAAAGAACAGCTCTATGCAGATGTCACCTTGTGCTCCACACCTAAGAGAATTCGTGCTGTCAAGAGAACCAACCTCTAGAACTAGCAAGAATCTTAGAAGGAAATGCATAACCCGTTCAACCAAATCACTTCAAGACAGGTATCTGTAACAATGCATAAACGGTCCCCATCTTATAGATCATTTTTAATGTAAAGGGGTTATTTATAGTCTACAGTATGTGAACACCTGGTTCCAGGTGGCCAGCCTGTATTCTGCTCTTGCAGCTTCCTCATAAAAGAATGAAACCCGAGCCATGGATAGGGAAGGCCCAAAAAATAAAACCTGGTCTTCTTATACATGAGCGAACTGCCTGGGAATCTCAAAGATAAGCTCTTTCCATCAGGAAACTCTGCCAATAATAAAGCCCAGTGAAAGAACATATTTGGTTAGTGGGTTATTTTCTTTTTTAGAGGAAAAAAGGAGCAAATATTGACAATATACACATTGTGTGCTCACTATCTCCACATCTTACCAGGTAGAGGCTTTCCCAATGACTGTAAAGGACGAGAAAGCCTGCTTACAGAGAATCACATCCCACGAAGTAACAAATTACAAAACAGCATGATTTTTATTTGGGAACCATGATCCTTACCCAAATGTCAAATACTAATTTACTTGAAACCAAGAGTCAACAGCTTAAACCAATCACGTGAACTTTTCATATGGCTAATGTTCAAAATCTTTAATAATTTAACTACAGACATTTAATTGTTAAATTTAAATCACATTCAATGAGCTTTATTATTCTGTCAATATTTCATGATTTCGCAAACAAATACTTCCAGTTAACCTCAGGCTTGAGCCTATGAAATAGGTATCTTCATTTGCAGATGGAAAAAAGCAAAAGAAAACAGAAGCAAAGAGGTGAGACAATTTGTCCAAAATGCCCTAACTGTTCAGTGGCTGAGCCAGGATTCAACCCTGCATCGTCCTGAAATGCCAAGACTATTCCCATGCTTCTTGACTGTCACTTCACACAGATCAGTCACAAGTTTAAGGCTACAAAGGTGATGGCTGGAGTCCAGTAGGACGAAGAATAACCTCCACTGTTGCCTGATGTCAGACTGGTGGCTCTGCCCTGCGCCTGCTGAGCTGTACCCTCCCAACCCCCCCGCCCCCCCGCCGGGAGCTCCAGGCGGGGAGGGAACAGGCCAGAGCCAGCCACCTCTTGCTGTCATAGCAACGGTCCTCAGGCCTCCTGGGCTGCTGGATATTCCCTTTAGGAATTTTCCCTTTGGCACCTCACCGGGCCTGCAATCCACTGCCCCAGTGAGGGCAGCATTCTCCAGTCTTGCCATTAAAAATCTCAGCCTGAGGAAGACAGTTTGGACACTCAGTTCTAAGAAAGTCAATGCTAACAACTTCCTAGAGTCCAGTGAGAAAGAACTAATTTCAAGAATTTTCATGGGGGGAGGGACAGGGCACATCTACATTTACAAGTTCTATATTCAAGGAAAGGTTCATCTGAGGAAACAGACATGATGTTAACTAACCAAGGCAAAAAAGAAAAAAAAAAGTATCTGAAACTACTGAGTAACTGGCATTTCAGAGATTTGGACTTTACTTATTTTAAAACAGAGAGGGTATTATTTACCGTGCCTTGGAGGTTGTTCAAAGATATGTATTTTTAATAAGATTGAATCACATTTTCATGCCAGCCAAAGTAATTCTATTCCATGAATATAATTTCCATGTACTGTATATTTTCAATATAATTAGCTGCCAATGCCCAGCCCAATGCCTGACACATCATTAACCTTCAATAAGTAACTGTTGAATGGGGAAAAAAAAATGAATTGTTGATTCTTTCAGGGAGATTTCTTTTCCTTGTTGTTGTTAAAATGAGTTATCTATTAAAGAACTTCAAACTCAAACCTCCCCAATTAATCCAAGTTTAAAACCACCCTTCTCAAAAGCCAAGCCCAGTTTTACCGCCCCTCAACAGAACCTGAGACTCCCAGCCCTCTCACCCTCCTTGACCCAGGGAAGATTTACTGACCCAAACTCCCCATGTGTCCAGGCTTCTGGGAGGAGATCAAGCTTAGCCTGGGGACCACACAGGCTGCATGTGAAGAAATGCATTCTTCCAAACCAAGTGCTAATTATACACAGAGACACCTAAATTCCCAGCCCATTCTAATAACTGACTACTCCTTTTCCCCCTAAGAATGTTCTTTCTCTGGCATGTCTCTCAGAGAGCAAGTCACAGGGCCATCCCACACAGATTTCTTTGAAACTTATAATGGTTTTCACAGTTTCTAGCTAGGCTGGTTTCCTCACTGCTAAAGACTCTGCAGTCTTTCAGTTCTGGAATCACATTTACCCAAATCTGAAACTCAGACCCTATTAATGATTTCATGGGAAATGGTCCAAATGTTTAACCACAGATGAAAGTTTTTTTTTTTTTTTTTTTAAGAAATGCAAACACACACACAGAAACCCACATATGGTTTGTTATACAACCATATATTTCAAAAGGCATCTTTAAATGAGTTTTAAATGGCTGGAATAACCTATGATACAATCATGGAGAAAAGGAAAACAAAAATAGTATTTGTAGTTAAAAATTTAGATGTTTATTTAAGAGCCTAGAAGGATGCATTTTATCTAAACTATGATTGAGAGAACACTCATTTTAAAATACAAATGAGTGTCCTCATAAATTTGAAAAATGTTATTTTCCATGTTTCCATTCTGGAAGCCCATTGTACATATTAGCATATTAAAGTTTCCAAGAAGACCTTTAGGGAAGAAAACAGTTTCATTTTGTTTAACCCAGATTTTCCCAAAATTGGGAACTCCCTGATAGCTCAGTTGGCAAACAATCCACCTGCAAGGCAGGAGACTCCAATTCGATTCTTGGGTCAGGAAGATCCACTGCAGAAGGGAAAGGCTACCCATTCCAGTATTCTGGCCTAGAGAATTCCATGGACTGTATAGTCCACGGGGTTGCAAAGAGTAGGACATGACTGAGCATCTTTCACTTTCACTCTCCCAAAATTATTTAACCATATAAGTTGTTTTGACAGAAAACGTGTTAACATGTCTTATTCAGAAAGTGCCTTGGGGAATGCTAAAATGTAAACCATGTAATAGTGGTTATCTCCAGTTGGTCTAGATAATGATTATTTTTCTTTACATATAGTCTTATTGCTTTCAAATATTCTGTGATAAGCATATCATTTAATAACCAGAATAAAATAAAGCAAAATACCAAAAAAAGTTTAGTCACAGTTTATGTCACTCCTATTATTAGTTATTATATTGGCTTTGCCACCCCTAGCAGTTGGGGAGGGAGGGGAGCAGAATGCAAAGTGGTCAAAACAATGCATCCCACTCTGAGATCGGCCACTGCCTAGCCATGTGACCCCAGACAGGACCCTCAGCTTCCTCTTCTGCACAACCTGGATAACAGCTACATCAGCTTTATACCATGGTTGTTGACTGTTAAATGCAGTAGTACATGCCATGGAATTAACACAAACCTGGTGAACAGTGTTCCATAAACACTTCTTGCTGGTATGATCAGAGTCACTCAAGCCATCATCCTCTGTTCTTAAACACCTGTGACCCGGATCCTTTCAAGCAGTAGAAATTTGAAGGAATTTACAAATATTCATTCAATCTCTGAAGCATTTAATAAGGCTCCATGTGATTTTACATACTAACTTGTAAAACACAGGGGGAAGGAGATCCAAGACGGAGGGGATATATGTATACATAGAGCTGATTCACTTCAGTGTGCAACAGAAACTAACACAGCATTGTAAAGCAAACACACTCCATATTTTTAAAAAGTACATTCACCAGGAATACCTCAGTGCTCAAGAAACTTTCCAAGTGCAGAGTCTGTACATGGGTATAATTTATTCTGCCTGAATTTTTTCATTAAACTTATCAAGTTTACTTGGAAAGCATCAATTTGAAAGCAATTTGCTTTCAAATTGATGCTGGATAAGACTCTTGAGAGTCCCTTGGACTGCAAGAAGGTCAAACCAGCTAATTCTAAAGGAAATCAACCCTGAATATTCATTGGAAGGACTAATGCTGAAGCTCCAATACTTTAGCCACCTAATTCAAAGTGTCCACTCCTTGGAAAAGACCCTGCTGCTGGGAAAGACTGAAGGCAATCAAAGGAGAAAGGGACAGCAGAGAATGAGATGGTTAGATAGCATCACCAACTCAGCAGACATGAATTTGAGCAAACTCCAGGAGATAGTGGAGGACAGAGGAGCTTAGCATGCTACAGTCCATGGCGTTGCAAAGAGTTGGACACAACTTACTGACTGAACAACAACAACAATTAAGGGGAAATGGATCTTAAATAGGCAAAGAAATTTTGAATTAGTCTTTCTTCTTTGACATCAAAACTCACCTCCAAGAATAGAGAAAATATTCCTATATAACATCCAGGAGATGGTGAAGGACAGGAAAGCCTGGCGTGCTGCAGTCCATGGGGTCACAAAGAGTCAGATATGACTGAGCAACTGAACAACAACAACATAAAAAGTGAATCCAGGAAAATAAATAAGACTAGTTTAACTATTTTCTCGACAACAGACTTTTAGTCAAGGGTATACTGGGTTAATTTTCAGACTATGTCATCATGTTGCCACCAAAACTTAAAGAGGTACAATTTTACATAATCTCGACAAATGCTGCCCACTTGCCTCCTCTGTACTACATAATACAGTCATAGCATCGTTGAGGGTGAAGGAGTCAGCACCTGGAGATCCCTCTTATCAATAACTAAAGTTAGTTTCTAAATTGTCACTTCATTCTACAGTGTTTGTGGTAAAATATAATGATTCATTATACTTTTGAGTCAAGTAAACTTTCTTGACATCACCATTATGGCAGAAAGCAAAGAAGAACTAAAGAGCCTCTTGATGAAAGTGAAAGAGGAGAGTAAAAAGTTGGCTTAAAATTCAACGTTCAGAAAACTAAGATCATGGCATCTGGTCCCATCGCTTCATGGCAAATAGATGGGGAAACAATGGAAACAGTGACAGACTTTATTTTGGGGGACTCTAAAATCACTGCAGATGGTGACTGAAGCCATGAAATTAAGAGATGCTTGCTCCTTGGGAGAAAAGTTATGACCAACCTAGACAGCACATTAAAAAAGCAGAGATATTACTTTGATGACAAAGGTCCATTTTGTCAAGGCTATGGTTTTTCCAGTAGTCATGTATGGATGTGAGAGTTGGACCATAGAGAAGGCTGAGCACTGAAGAATTGATGTTTTTGAACTGTGGTGTTGGAGAAGACGAGAGTCCCTTGGACTGCAAGGAGATCCAACCAGCCAACCCTAAAGGAAATCAGTCCTGAATATTCATTGGAAGAACTGATGCTGAAGTTGAAACTCCAATACTTTGGCCAGTACTGATGCAAAGTACTGACTCCTTGGAAAAGACTCTGATGCTGGGAAAGATTGAAGGTGGGAGGAGAGGGGATGACAGAAAATGAGATGGTTGGATGGCATCACAGCTCAATGGACATGAGTCTGAGCAAGCTCTGGGAGTTGGTGAAGGACAGGGAAGCCTGGCATGCTGCAGTCCATGGGGTCGCAAAGAGTCGGACATGACTGAGCAACTGAACTAAACTAAACTTTCTTGTTTACGGAGGTGAAAGATCTTATTATAATCTATATGTAAAAACAACAAAGTTCCTTTCAAAACATGATAGCTTATGATTAGAATGGTGTATCATACCTCAACTCCCTCTTTTTGAATACTGATGATCTAACGTATGATACCACAATGGAAAATTTTCAGTCACAAATTTTCAGTAACAAAATCAGAGAAACACAGTTAGGGTTACTCTCATCTTACACAGGAGAAAATATTAAAAGGTAGGCACTTTCCAAATGGTGAAGCAGAGAAACAAACAATTACAATCACCTTGGTAGCATATTCCAAATCTCAGACAGGGCATTTTTCTCCTTTAAAAGGGAATGTGATTTTCATCCAGATCAGTACCCATTCTGTATTCAATGTTCCAAGAACAACTTCCCTGCATCTGGCATGCGGACTTTCACATTATACTGCTACTGCTAAGTCACTTCAGTCGTGTCCAACTCTGTGCGACCCCATAGGTGGCAGCCCACCAGGCTCCTCCGTCCCTGGGATTCTCCAGGCAAGAACACTGGAGTGGGTTGCCATTTCCTTCTCCAATGCATGAAAGGGAAAAGTGAAACTGAAGTTGCTCAGTCGTGTCCAACTCTTAGCGACCCCATGGACTGCAGCCCACCAGGCTCCTTTCATAGTACACTTGGGAAGAAAACCAACCCATTGCCCACTTCTGGGGAGAAGAAAATAAAAATAGGGCCTGACTCCTTGTTCTGTGGTTTACAGTTAGTGTAGTAATGATGCCAGCATTACAAAAGGCTGAGTACCGACAAAGCAGATAATATTTAAAAGTTAACAAACATAAACACGATGCCTGGCATGTGGTTTACTTTTGTACTTTCATTCTGGGTGTCCTCTTCCTCCACCAGGGAGGAAACCAAGGCCAGTTGAGAGGAGTGTGTGTGTGCTTTCTCAGTTGCGTGCAACTCTTTGAGAGGCCATGGATTGTGGCCTGCCAGGTTCCTCTGTTCCGGGGATTTTCCAGGCAAGCATACTAGAGTAGCTTGCCATTTCTTCTTCCAGGGGATCTTCCCGACCCAGGGATGGAACTGCAATGAGTCTTCAGTCTCCTGCACTGCCAAGTGGATTCTTTACCACCAAGCCACCTGGGAAACACCTGTTACAAGAGAGAAAGTGCCTAAGCCAGAGAGTGGCAGAGCAGAGATTCGGTCCCAGGTCTACTGCCTCCAACTGCCCTCTGCAATAGCTGCCTGCCAAGTGCTTATTCTGACTTCCGGCTGGACCAGTTTTATTTGAAACCAAAACCAAATGCTGCTAAATGCCAGAGAGCCAAATTAAATTTACTCGTTCGCCGTGTCAGACAACAGTAAGGTAGGCTGCTGAGTTAAATGGAGAGAATCAGACTTGCTTAGAATGCTTTACAGAATGATCTCTCACCTGCCCATGTATTAAATGATTACTTCTTTAGAGGGTTTTTTTTTTTTTTTAAGATCAATTCTGGCTTAAGAATTTTATCTTACTTTGAAACACTGTAAAATGCCAACTTGTTGGTGAAAGCATGAAGGAAAAAATAAGAAAGAACTTGTTTTCCATTATAATATTCACAGTTTTAGAGCCATTTTGAAGTGTAACTCTCTAAAACACTAGAACACTCATACTGATTTTTCTTTCCTAAGTGCCTATTTGACAATATACTTTCTTTCATTATGATACCTCTAAATTTCCAACCTCTTCTTTCATGAGCTGGAAAATATACCTTCTATTTTTTTTTAAATCTTACTCTTCTGTAATTGCTGTTCACATCAAAATACTAATTTCTTCTACTGATAGAAGAACTGGATCAAAATAGTAAGGCTCTCGTCAATTTAGATTTCAGGGTGTTGACACAAATAAGAAGAATTCTTATGTACTAATTAATCATATAATTAATGACTACTTGTTATACTCTCAAAACCTATATTCTGTAAATCAAATGTTACTCTGCTATCATTATTCAAATAGGACTGTTTAAGCTGCAAATAATACTATAACAACACTTATGTCCTGTTAAACAACACTACCCATGAAGGCCAGAGTTATTCTTTCCTGGAAGTTTGTGATGGAAGTGTCATTACTCAGAATTTTCACTTGAACTACTAATGAAATGTATATTTCTTTCATAAATACTACTGCAGGGATTAATGCTAAAATAGAATCTCAAACCAAGAATAGAGTTTTATAGTAGAATACTGAGATTTACAATAGCACTTTTACATGTGAGGCTATTTGATAGGGTCTTAGTAACAATTTGTTGGTTAATGTCTACAAAAATGAATGTTAACTATATTGTACACTTGTAACTTAAGTAGCATTGTACATCAACCATAGTTCAATGAAAAATATCATTGGACAGTTTCAAATAAGAAGATGAATGTTAACTACCCAATTTTTGTGTAACTAAGCTTATACCACAAGTAACAAGTAGACAAGCAATTTGCTGATTCGTATCCCCAACACTGATCTCTTGCCCAGGTTCACACAAATAATTTAAATAACACCCATCCAACCAATAACTGATCTTTATGTATCTAGGTATGTTCATGCATTAAATTAAACCCAGCAATACATACAAGAACAACATTTAAGAACATGGTTTCACAAAGGAAACCATTTACAAAACAAAAAGACAACCTACCAAATGGGGAGAAAATATTTGACAATGATAATAACCAATAAGAGGTTAATATCCAAAATACATAAAAAATCATACAATTCAACATAACAAAAAAAAACCAGTTAAATGGGCAGGAGACCTGAACAGACGTTTTTCCAAAAATGATATACTGATGGCCAACAGGCATAAGAAAAGATGCTCAACATCATTAATCAGAGAAATGGAAATCAGTGATTTCCAGTGATATCACTGCCAGAATGGCTGGCATCAAAAAGCCCACAAACAACAAATGTTTGTGAGCATGTAGAGAAAAGGGGACACTTGTACCCTGTTGGTGGTAATATAAACTGGTGCAGCCACTATGTAAAACAGTATGGAGATTCCTCAAAAAACTAAATACATGATTACCATATGATCCATCAATTTCACTCTTGGGTATATATCCAAAGAAAAGGAAAGCATTAACTTGAAAAGATATATGCACCCCAATGTTTATAGCAGCATTATATACAGTTGCTAAGATATGAAAGCAACCCGTGTGCATCAACAGATGAATGCTTAAAGATGTGGCATGCACACGCACACACACTGGAATATTACTCAGTTGTAAACTTCATAAGAACGAAAGTTTGCTATTTGCAACAACATGGGTGGACTTGAGGCTATTAGGCTTAGTGAAGTAAGTCAGACAAACACTGAATGATATCACTAACACGTGAAATCTAAAAAATAAAACAAACTAGTGACTATAACCAAAAAAAAGAAACAGACTCACAAATATAGAGAACAAACAGTAATTACCAGTGCAGAAAATGAAGAGGAGGGACAAGATAGGGGTAGGCAATTAAGACGTACAAAGTGTAAAATAATACACTTAGTATTAGCTACAGGGATATGTTATATAACACAGAGAATATAGCTACCATTTTATAATAACTATAAATGGAATATAATCTTTAAAAATTGAAATCACTAAGTTGTATACCTGAAACTTATGGAACATTATAAATCAACTATACCTCAGTTTTTAAAATAAGGGGTTTAAAAAAGGGGAACAAGAGAAAAGAAATGTGTATAGCCTAGGTAAAATGCTATGCTTTATATCTCATATAAGAATAATAGAGTCTATAAGGAACTATTGCTCAATATTTTTAGTAAGATTGAACTAACCTCACAGTACCTGACTAGTTAGTAATGTATCTTTAATCATTTAGTGATCATCTAGCATGTGTTAAGAACCACATGGAATTAAGAATCGTGTGTGTGTGCATGCTCACACATGCACATATGTGGAGAAAGAGAGCTGAGGTTAACTCCAAGTTATTTAGCTAGAAGTGAATCTTTATGCCAATGAAAAGACTGGTACAAAACTGTTCACGGAAGCTTTGCTTATAAGAGCTAAAAACTGTAAAAGGTACAAATGTCTATAAATATTACAATAAAAATATATACTTACATGATAGAATACTACACAGCAATGAAAAAATGAATTACTGCCTAAAAAAATATGTAGATGAATCTAACAGACATAATGCTAAACTAGACACAAAAGAATTTTTTGATTCCATTTATATAAAGTTTACAAATAAGCAAAACTAATCTATTCTGCTAGCAGTCAGAGTAATGATGAGAAGAGAGCAAGACAGAGGACTCTATGCTCCTAGAAATATTCTATATTTTGCTCTGGTTTGTGATTACAAGTTCACATATGTAGAAATTCATTGAGGATGAAAAATTTAAAAAAAGAAAAAGAATATGGTCTCTGCTTTTTAGGATTTCACAATCTAGTTAATCAAACATACCAGGAAAGGGTATTAGTACAGGAAATTGTACCCTGACTAAAGGATGGTTAATAACACTTAATAATCACTTAATAACAGTAAAAGGGCAGGAGAGGGAGAAATAAATTCAAGTATCCATCATTAAGGGACTGGTTGTAGAAATTATGGTCATCCCTACAAAGACATAACATGCAGTTATGGAGAAAACAATAGAGCCCTTTATGTAATAAAATAGAATATAAAAGGGTAAGAAACAATGTTTCCTCCTGAGTGTAAGGACATGCTCTGTCCAATGGAGTACACACCAGCCACATGAGGCTTTTCAGCACTAGAGATGTGACTGATGCAACTAAGGAACTAAAATTCAAATTTTGCACAGTTTATCTACATTTCAAATCTGACAATGTAAAAGATTTGTTTCTATTAAAGACAACTTTACTGTTCTGTAGAACTAGAAGCATGTTAACCACTACAACGTGTAAGATATCATTTAAATTGAGTTTTTAAACCTAGCTCCTAGATTTAAAATTGTATTTGTGGCTCACATTATATTCCCATTGGACAGCACTGGTGTAGAGTATCCCACAAGGGTTTGTAAGAACCATAACATGATTGCCTCTAGGGAGAAAACCTGAGTGAACGGTATATAGGGAGAATCTCTCACTGTTTCCTCATTTTTCTCTTTTGAATTCTGTGCCGTTTGGATACATTGCCTATTAGAAAAATAAGTAATAAAGCGATATGACCTATAAATAACACTGTAGAGAATAACTGTCATTGGCATAACTATTAATTATCGTTCATGGAATCTCTCCTCCCACAAAACATACAGGGTATTTTTGAAGATGTTATATATACATTTGGGGGCAGAAAATGCTTTCTAATAACCTCAGATCACAGAAGTGTTTCACAAATTAATAGTACCAGAGTTACCAACTGAACGTAAGAGATTAAAGACTACAAACCTCAATTTGCTAGTTTAGCGCCTGCGTAGTCTAACAATTTTGCACCACTGCCTCCTCTTCTCCCATCAGAGACTGTTCTGCTCTTCATTTTTCCATCACTGAATATATTTTGCCTATTTTCCTGTTCCTTTCTTCACCTACCTTCCCAAATAAAATTGTAATTACTTAACTCAGCATGAATCTATTTGGCTAACCAAAGAAAGAAAAATGTCAAGAAAACTCTCCCCTTCACAAACCATGAAATTTCACTTTTTCTTCCACGAAACAAAAGTGTAAAAACATAAGCAGATCACCTAAGGGCTCAATATACAACTGAAATACACTTAATGTATTTAAACATAAAAAATCAAATTACATACAGATATTACCATTTTTTCCACTTTATTTTAAAAATAAATACTTTGCACTTTGTTTCTGCACTGACATACCAATTTTCGACTTGTTTTCCTTTTTGGCTGTGCTGCAGGGCATGCAGAATCTTAGCTCCCCAACCAGGGATCAAACCCACACCCCCTGTAGTAGAAGCACAAAGTCCCACCACTAAACCTCCAGGTAAGTCCCCAGTTTCAGAATTTCAAATACATACATCAGTGAAAACTGTTTCTTGTTGGCAGTGTTAATTTTAAACTGGGTTTCCAGGATTCAAGGAAGAAAAAAGCCTCCATTCTCAACTCTTAAAGGCTCCCCTCCTTGTTTGCATATTCTCCATCCACCTTCACAAGAGTCCCTGACTCAGGGCTGCACTGGTGAGTATCATCCTGAGGAAATACTCCAGGGGCCACAGAGATAAAGTGTGCAAAGTTCAGCCCTGAGACACACCCTCACCAGTCACACAGATCACAGGCCAGGATGCACAATCATCACAATAAACAAAGGCTTTGACTGGGTTTGATTTGAGAGCATAGCACTCTGAAATGCCTTTAACTAGTAAAGCAAAATGGCTAAGTGCCAGAATTTTTAAAAATTGTTTCTTGACAGGAAATTTTATGATAACCCCTGTGAAGACTGGTAAGTGGTAAAGATGTCAATGATAAAAATAGCTATCACTGTACAACTCCCTGCCTCCTATACTGAATGTGCCTTCAGTATAGCCCATCATTTCTGGATGCTCCTTTGATTGGTCCTTTAACACCAATGGCACTTGGGATGCTTTTGTGTTCAAACTATTACAGTTTTCTGTGGAGTTCAGAAATTTGATCTCTTCACCTTGCCTAGATTTTACAGTGATATAAGGAAACTGAGAATTCCCCAAATCCGGGACATTCAAATATTCTACACTGCCAACTTCAACTTGTGTTCTGCTAAATACCTGGAAGAGTACAAAAATTACAGCAAATATTCATTCAGCACCTTCAGATAACTTTCAGAATTGCCACTAAGTTGAGCTTGAATAATCTGCTTAGTGTCCTAAATAACTATGAGTCACACAAAAATAAAAGTCCAAAATATGTGCTGTGCAACGCACACACACACGTAATCCTAAATTTAATTAGGAAAGTCTAAAAATGCCTCTAAGTGCATTCATTCTAGGCTGTATCACTTATAACTACTAAATTAGCTGAAAACACATTCCTAGGCTTCACAGAGTTACGAGCACAAACTTCAGGACCATGTTTTCTTAACATCATCTAAGAGTGAATTTCCTATGTATTTCCACAGACATACAGGATCACAACAGATGAACAGATTATATGAACTACTCTTGGACACTGCTCCTTTCAGATCAGACTGTATATCAAAAATGTATGATAAACTAGAGTAAACTATAGGTTGGAATAGGTTCTAGATACAAAATTTGTCTTAAACTGAAGAAAGACAAATGCATAAAAGTAGTTTCTCTCCACCTGCCAACATTCTTTGCCACTTTCGGCTTCACTCTTTTGAAACACAGCAAAAAAAAAAAACAAAACTGTTTTAAGGTAAAGCATCTAACTGCTTCTTGGGAATGGGCACCTTATGTAGAAACAAAAGAGAGGGAGGTAGGACAGGTTACTCAGCAGTTCTGCAGCCAGTAACTAACAGAACCATGCACACCTGAGAATAACGAGAGCTGCTGAGACCGCAAAACACAGAGGCTGTCCTGTAAGATAGGGACCCTGTCTATTTCCTGATTGTCCTGGAGCTGGGATACCTGACAAAAAGGAGGAGGAGACTGCTCCTCTCTCGGCCACTTCCACTTTGTGTGTAACGTGCAACCACGTGAGCACAAAGAAGAAAAGCAATTCAATGGCTTTATAATTATCTTGACCACTGTGAACTCAGTTGGCCTAGAAACTACAGCACATCCATCAGACGTGGGAAAGGCAAAGTGGTAGCCATTTTTGGATTTAGCAACTCAATTTCCTGCTTTCCCAGAGCAACTGAACTGATATACACGACTATAGCAGCTATTGAAACTCTGGCTGTCCCCCTTGGGGTTATTCTAATACTTCTTCACTTCCATTTCTCCAGAAACAATGGCATGTGTGAATGTGCCTGTAATAGCAGGTGTACAGGTTACAGACATGAAAGTCAAGGACTAGTGATAAATGGCCCACCTAGATTTGAGCATCTTAACTCTCTTTCCTCACAAATAAATATTGGTGTTAAGTACAGAAGTGGCAATCACATCGCTACAAAGTGATGTGGTGTAATTTTTAAAAATACGCCAAAATGTATACAAAGTAGTTATAATCTCTCAAATTAATTACATTGAGAAACAATGCATTTTTCCACTGATATTATTGTTTAAAAAACATATTATTATTCTATTGGTATTCAACCCTATTTAAAATCAAGTTACACCTTACATGACAAAATCAAAATCATTATTTTAAAAGCAGATCTACATTTTGAACCCAAAGTGTTTTATCTCAGGTTCTTTTCTGATCCCACAGCAGAGGCTCAACTCTGAACCGCTTTGAAAGCGAAACTTGCTCAGTCGTATCTGACTCTGTGACCCCATGAACTATACAGTCCATGGAATTCTCCAGACCAGAATACTGGAGTGGGTAGCCTTTCCCTTCTCCAGGGAATCTTTCCAACCCAGGGATCGAGCCCAGGTCTCCCACATTGCAGGTGGATTCTTTACCAGCTGAGCCATAAGGGAAGCCCAAGAATACTGGAATGGGTAGCCTATCCCTTCTCCAGCGGATCTTCCCAACCCAGGAATCTAACTAACCAGGGTCTCCTGCATTGCAGGCAGATTCTTTACCAACTGAGCTATCTATTTTTAAAAATCAAATCCCATCCAATATGGATGGCATTTTCACTTTTAATTCCATCCAAAGCAATCTTCTCCAAGCCTGAGGCAATTACCAAGGAAAATCCCTGTCCTATTAATCCATACTTTTTCGAAAATTAATTATTTATTTACATTTTCTATAAAGCTCTGCTTTCAGTGGAGGAGGGCATTCAATAGGAAGGGTACATGAGTACATACAGGAAAGAACAGGAATTCAGAGATGATTTTTCTCCCTGCTCACCTAGAACCTCCACCCTCACCATGTCACAACCACATACCTGAAAGCTGTAATGAGGCTACCCCCCCTTTTTTTTTTCTAGAAAGTAGAAGTTAAGAAAATGACTCAGTTCTGTAATGTACTGTGTTTCCCTCCCACCAAATTCCTGAAAGCCTGCCTCTGTCTGAGCTACACAGCATGAAAAGGCATATCACGATGCTGCCCCATATAGGATACCTAAATATCTTCATTTGTTCCCTGTGAAACTTGGAAATTGTAACCTTTGTAAAGATGTGTAATTATTTAAAATACGGTAAAAGTTGCAAATAATTCTTAGTTTTCAGCTTTCTACCAGTTGAGCTTAAACTGTTTCTCCTGTCTGCATTCTTTGCTGTTGTAATGATGAGATGAGCATCCCATTTAAAGCATTTCTTGGTCAAACTACTCCACAATTCAACTCCACAGCATTTTTTTTCCATTTCCAAGCTTTATTGAGATATTACAGAATGCAGTATTTTTACATACCTGACAGAAAAACTATAATGGAAAAGACTGACCATTACTAATTCTTAGCGAAACTGTGGCACAACTAGAACTTTCGCATGTTGCTGATGGAAAGTATAAATTGGTGGAATCACTTTGGAAAAATGACTGTGTCTATAAAAGATGAATATGCATGCCTACTCTTCTGACCTAGCAATTCCACTCCTAAGTATACATGCTCATCTGAAGTGAGATTTTTAATTTTTTTTTTTTTTTTTTTTGCCTGTATGGTGTGGCACACAGGATCAGGGATTGAACTCAGGCCTCTGCAGTGTAAATTTTGAATCCTAACCACTAGACTACCAGGGACTCCCTTCCACAGCTTTTTTTTAAAATGTCCAAAGTCAATAAATAGTTCCAACTTATTTAAATTTAAAAGCAGGAATGTGAACTTAAAGTATGGGGTGGGGGGAACAAGCTCACTCTAACATTTTTCTAAAGACTAGTCAATCTTTGAGAATCTTTTCCAAGGGATTCATTCCTCAGATATGAAGTTTGTATCAAAACTGAAGACATTTGGCCCTTTATAAATAGCCATGGGAAACTTCTTTCTCCCATACTTTTAGTTTGTTTTTACTGTAACAGATGGGGAAAAATTTTAGCAAAGTCATTAAAAAAAAAAAAAAGGTCTTCTAATAACCGTCACTCTAATTTTAGAGCACTAAAAGCTGCATCATATGAAACATTATTATAAAGACAGTTTGCTTAACTGGAAATAGGTATAGGCTGAAAAAAACTAGATAGGAATTAAGTATACCTTTGGTCAAGCTTCTCCTAGGCACATTTGTTTCTAAACACTTTTATCACACATCAGTCATTTTTCATGAAAGAATCTCCAGCACAGAAGTGTAGAACTTTTCTTTAAAATATATTCTGATAACACATCAATGTTATAATTTCTACATTGCTTGCCAACAGGCCACGCATAAGTTTTCACCTGGTGGGGGCAGGAGGAAACACCTGATCACCATTGAATATAAACGCTTACTATAAGAATATCTTGATTTATGCAAACAAATATCATTTTGTTCTAATTTATAAGTTCAATACTTACATGCCTCCCTCCCAAGTAAATAAATTTGGAATCACCACTACTTCATTTACCAATTTCATAAGTTGGCCCATGGGATCAGCAAACTTTTTTCTGTACATGGAGAGAAGGCTAATAATTTTTAGCTTACAGATCATAATATCTCTGCCTGGACTACTCAGCTATAATATGAAAGCAGCCATAAACAATATGCAAATAAGTGGATATAGGTGTGTGCCAATAACGCCTTACAAAGACAGGTAGAGGATAAGGGATTACTATCTGGAATATGAAGAGAGTTCCTAAAACTCAACAGCCAAAAAAAGCAAACCAAATGAAACACAGGCAAAAGCTTTAATAGACATTTTTCAAGAGAAGATATACAAATGGCCAATAAGCATGTGATATGATGCTCAACATCATTAGAGAAAAGCAAATCAAAACTACAATGAGACACCATCTCACACGTAACAGAATGGTTGCTTTCAAAAAAATAAAATAACAGGTGTTGGCAAGGATGTAGAAAAACCAGAAGCCTTGTGCTCTGTTCTGGGAAATGGAAAATGGTATAGCTGATATGGAAAACAGTATAGCTGTCCTCAAAAAAATTAAAAATAGGATGACCATGCTGTGTGTGCTGTGTTAAGTTGCTTCAATCGTGTCTGGCTCTTTGAAAACCAATAGACAGTAGCCTACCAGGCTCCTCTGTTCATGCGATTCTCCAGGCAAGAATACTGGAGTGGGGCCATTTTCTACTCCAGGGGATCTTCCCAACCCAGAGATTGAATCTGGGTCACTTCTGTCTCCTGCATTGGCAGCAGGGTTCTTTACCACTAGCGCCACCTGGGAAGCCCAGGATGACCATAAGATCTAGAATTCTGCTTCAGAAAAACTGAAGGCAGGGTCCCAAAGAGACAGCTCAACACTCATGTTCCTAACAGCAATAGTCACAGTAGCTAAAACATGAGGAGCAACCCGTGTCCATCGATAAATAAATGCATAAAAGTAGATTGCTATTCAGTCTCAAAAAGGAAGGAAATTCTGATATATGATAAACATGGATGAATCTTGAGGATACTATAATAAGTGCACTAAACCAGTCACAAAAAGACAAAGACAGATTCCACTGATGTGAGGTGATAAGAGTAGTCCAAAATCATGGAGATAGAAAGCGGAAGAGCAGACGTTAGGAGTGGTGGGGAGAGGAGAAATCGGGAGTTAGTGTTCAAAGGGTACAGAGTTTCAGTTATGCAAGATGAAAAGAGTTCTGGAGACAGACGGTGGTAACAGTTGAACAACAATATGAATGTACCTAATACTGAACTGTACACTTAAAAATAGTTACGATGGTAAATTTTGAGTGTATTATACCACAATATAAAAAAAAAAAAGGAGGAAAACCATAATACAAACAGATAGAGGGCCCATTTCAACCTTCTGAACAAAATTTGCTGACCAATGAACCATGACATTTTGAATCCTAAGCATATCCATAGTATGCTTTTCAAGTTAATATCAAAGTACCACTTCTACACTAACAGCACTTTCTTTTTTTCCTGCATAGTTACAAATAGTTTTTTAGCAAAGCTCTTTAGATCGGGAGCCGGTCTCCCCGTGCCCAGAAAAATGTGTTTTATATAAAATAAGGGCTCACAAGTTTTGACTAATTAATTGCATTAGAGCAGTTGTCTCAATAAAATGAAGCTTGAAATTTATAAATACAACTGGCATTTCAATAATAAGGTTAAGTGATAACAGTATTAAATTACTCTCTAATACATTCAGAGAAAATTATAGACTTTGAAAAAAATGTCTAGCAGTGTCTTAATAAACACTTTCATTTTTCTTATTTGGTCAAAAATCCTACATTTGAAACTATGCTATAATAAATTTAATTGCTGCCTAAGAGCAAAAATAAGTCCAGCTATGACATATCTGCCATCTGACAAAAAGAAAAGTGCCAATTTACTATGAGATAAATCATCCCAAACACATGAAAATGTTAAATATGACTTTAAAGACATAAACCAAAAATTTAAGTTTTTTCATATGCATTCAATTTTGTCAGATTTTGTTTCTTTAAAGATACTACAAACATAGTTTTAAGAAGAATCAAGACAATGTATGCATAAGGCCACTTTAAATAATCCATTCAGTATCATCCATGGTAGCAAACATCCTGGGTAACAGGCCTAGGGATGAAGAGCATAGTTTTGAGGATAAGACCTTGTTTTTATTACTCTTGCATATCTTAGCATTGTATAGCCTTCGTATGTTAATTAAGTTATCCGAGCCCCAGTTCCAAAATCATAAAATGGAGTTAATATACTTCCTCAAAAAGTAAAAAAATAAAATTAAAACTAAACAATACTATAGAGCATCTAAATGGAATCTTTCAAAAGGTACAAAGAAAGCTGAACTCTAGGGTCCTGAGCTCATTAAAAATGATTAATAGCAGCCACCATTCCATTTATGGCTTCATCTCTATCTCAGCTGGTGATACCTGTTTAATCAGTGATTCTCAGATCTGAATGCATATTAGAATCACCCAGCAGTATTTTAAAACTCCCCATGCCCTCCTCCCCTCCTAGACCAATTAAAATTAGGATAGGTAGGAGTGTGAGAGCCTGTTTTAAAGATACCCAGGTGATTATGTTGAAACCTTTGCTAAGGCATTCAGCTTCTAAGTAGTCAAAACACATTAGCTAACAAGACCTGTTTAAACAATCAAAAGCAAAACTTTCAAACCAAAGATGCCTCCAAATAAAAACTAAAGGAAGCAGCTGCTAAATCATTTCTTAATTTTTTACTATGCCTTCAATTAGCTCCATAGCGCCAATGCTGCAAGACGATAAAGAAATATGCAAATGTGCCATGCCGGAAAATTTGTTTCAGAATCAAAACACCAATAAGGTCCCTCAAAGCAAGGTCAACTTTTGACATTTAAATTTCAAAGAGTTAAAAATATCTATCCACTTTGGCAAGTAAAATCACCAGCACTGGTAGCTCTAAAGATAATGAATCCATCTGAAATGGTATCATATTGTGATCTGAAAAAGATTAAAGGCAATTAATGCAATGAACTAGGCGATTAACACCTGGGTTTTCCTTCAGGTTTTGCCATTAATTTGCTCTGGGCCTTCAAAAATCACTGTCTCTGTGCTTCAGATTCTCATTTGTAAAATAAGGAGTTGCATTAAATTTCTTTAAAATGACATGTTACAAGGATCTAAAACTTGGAAAAGTACTTACAGAAGCATTTTTTAGAGCAGCAATATTCAAGAATAAGAACTAAGCTAGGCCTCATAAGTTATTGGAGTCATGAATCATGATTTAATTAGTAAAGAATGTGCTTTCCAAACCTAACATTTTATTATAACATATAGATTGGCCCTACCACTTCCCAAAGAATTGTCCATCTCTTTGATAATTCCTTTTTTTCTCTCAGAATTAAAACCTTTTTAATGTACTGGGGTTTTGAGAAAAAGAACAAAAGTAATATTGAATAATAAATATTCAACAAATACTATATAACAGGCACTTGGAATACACCCAGGGACAAGACAGACAAGTGAAAGCAGAGAAGTAATTTTTTTTTTTAAACATTTATACCTTTCAAATATTGTTAACTTCTCCAAATAATACAGAGTAAAATGATATGGGGGAGGGGATGTTATTCTAGATAAGATGTTGAAGCATTTTTCAACTTATCTCTTCTTAAATTTGGAGAGGGCAGGACAAATTTTCTAAAAATATATTTTCTTCATATTTGAGAAATTAGATAAAGCAATTTTGTACATTCTTTTGTAGCACAGAATTTCAGTTTAACCTTTAAATCCTCAAAAGTAAAATCTGAAGTGTCTTACTACAGTCGTGCTTACCATTAGAAAGCTCTTCTCGTTTCCTTTATGTCAGAGGCATCTGACCTCTCCTGTTTTACTCACAGAATTATTTGACTTCTGAACACCCATAAAAGTATACTAGTGTATTTTGTGTACGTGCATATGCTGTGTGTTTGTTTGTTTGTTTTTTTAATAGTATCTGTGTGTGTGCTCAGTGATGTCAGACTCTCTGCAACCCTACGGACTGTAGCCCGCCAAGCTCCTCTGTCCATGGGATTTTCCAGGCAAGAATATTGGAGTGAGTTGCCAGTTCCTCCTCCAGGGGAGCTTCCTGAGTCAGGGATCCAACCCACCACTCCTGAATCCTATATTGCAGGCAGATTCTTTACCACTGAGCTATGGAGGAAGCCCAAACAGCACCTTAATCTAATCCACTTCCAAATCCACCAATTTAATACTATTTTATTTTGAGGTACCTGAATACATTTCAGTATTCCTGCAGCTGCCTTTAGACATTCACGCTTTTATGATTAACATCTTCCTGCCAATGAACTTCTTCCCCCATACATCCTAAGGTGATAATACATATGATCATATCTAAATAACGAAAAAAGTGGGTAAAGAATAGGAACGGAAGTCAACAGAAATACAGCTATTTGCAGAGGGGAGAAGATAACTAACTGGAAGAAAAAGAATTAATTCATACACTGCATGTTTCCTCTATGTAAGCATTATACTAAATATCTTTTAGATTAGTCATGCTGCTTTGAGACTTTTCCATGTTTCCTCTAGACAACTGCCAATGTTCGAATGGTCTCTGATGAATAAACATGCTGTGACTTGCTTCTAAGGAAACGTGTGTCATGTTCCGGGATAAAAATGACTTTTCTACTCTCAAATCAAGAAAACTGTACAACTCTCATTCATTAGCTATAAAACAGATTTTTCCTTCCCGATTCTTTTCTGAATGTTCATGGTCTCTTGAGAACACTGCTGTGTTCCAATTAACTATCGGAAAAGAAACTGAATTGGGAATCTGAAGGAAAATGTTACACTTTCCCAAAGGGATTTCCCACTTCTGAAGTTCAACTAGCGCCCATGTTAAGCCTTCACTGTTTACCAAGACGAAGGTTATTCTCAGGTTCTCCCCACCTCTTGTAGAACTACCTGTTCTCATTACTGTTTACCCAAACGCTTAGCAAGGTGATTATTAGCATATCTGGCAGGAAGACGTGCTCCATTGAATATTAACTCACCATGTGACAGCCCCTTCCATTCCAATCTCTCCTAACCATGTGAGGGTACAAAGAAATGTACCGTGTTTGCGGTCTGACTCTGCGCTAGGCTTTGGGACTGGCAATTGGCCACAGGCACACACATACCCACAATCAGAGGCGCACAACCGGCCGGGTCCCGGAACTGTCATTGCGGGCTGACAGCTGGCACACCTTCCTGTCGCCCTCCACCCGCTCGCAGAAAGCCTCTTCCTTACAGTCACCTTGACACGGCTCACCTGCTGAGCCTCAGCCCTCGGCCAAGGAAACTTTTTTTCCCTTTCTCAGAAGCTCACTTACAGGTACCGTCCCGCCGGTCTCCCAGAGCCCCAACAAGGAGCCCTTTGTTGCCATTTTTGCTCCCGGAGTCCTTACCCAATTCTTGGCATTCAGCTGCCCTTTAGCAACTCAGAGCAGCCCGGGTAGGAAAGCAATCAAAAGCTACCGAGCCCCCACCCCGGGGTGGCCTCCGAGGAGGCCGGGAGGAAGCAGCCCCGTCGGCCGCGTGTCCCGCGGCTGGTGAATTCGGCGGCCGACGGGGCGGCGAGCTGCCAGCCAGGTGACGGGTGAAGGCCCGGCAGCTCTCGCCCTCCCGGGTGAGCGGCGACGCGGCGCTCGAAGCTTACCCTGCGGGTGCGGCCGGCGGGAGCGCCGCCGGAGCGTCCTGCACGCGCGGGGCTCGGCCGTCCATCGCCTTGAAGGGCGCTGCGCGGGCTCTGGCTCCGAGGCAGCGCGTCACTGCTGGAGTAGGAGAGGCCGGCGGGTCAGGGCGGGACGCACGTTTCCCCGAGGCCCAAGCGGGGCTGGCTGCACAAGAGCCCGCCCGAGCCGCCCCCAGCCCGGGACCCGCCCGCCCGCCTCCAGGGTGCGCTTCCACCTGCGGGCCCGGCTCCCCGCCCGCGGGCAGCGCCGCCGCCGGGACTAGCGGCCGCCCGGAGCGGTGGCGGCAGGAGGCGGCGCTGCAGCCCCCGCCCCGCGAGGTTACTGGGTAGCCATTTGGCGCCTCCCGGGGAGGGAGCGGAGCTGCCCAGGCTGGAAGGAGGAGGAGCGGGGCGAGGCGCACAGGCACAGCCGCCACGCCGGCAGCGCGATCCCGGGCTCCGGAGGCCGAGTTCGCACAAACAAAACGCCCTGGGAAAACTTTTCGCGAAGAAAAGTTGGGAGGGCGCCTTCGTCTTTTCCCACCCAGCGTTCCTACTTTCTTTTCAAAAGGACACAGTGGCTCCCTGTTCTCTCCCGCGGCTTCCTCTCCCACTCTTCCCTCCCCCGGCGCGCTCGCGTTCGGCTCCCAGCCGGGACTGGGAGGAAGGGGAGAGCGGCAAGCCTCTCCCAGGCTCTGCCCCGCGCGGGCCGGGCCAGACAGCGCCTCCTCTGCCCGTGGGCGGGTGCCGGGCGGTGCGGAGCCTCTCGCCGGGCGGGCTCACTCACCCTGCCCCATCTCCGTCCCTGGAGCCCGGGAGCTCGCCGCCTCCTCCGCCTGACGGCCGCCCCGAAGTGGCGATGGGGCTCGGCGGCATCAAAGCGAGACGGGCAGCGAGCCGGAGAGAGGAACGGGGCGGGGATGGGAGAGCCCTGAATGGTAGTTTCCTTCCCCCGGGGCTTCAGGGTCCAGCTGGGGGAGCCGAACCGAAAGGAGGCTCCCGCGCGGCGTGTTCTCACTCCCACCGCTAGGGCATCGCTCCGGGAAGCCCAGACGGACAGGTGGGGAGGAAGGGAGCGTACCCCCTTGCGAGGACCGGAGCCGAGGACCTGGGCGCTGCGGAAGTACCAGGAGAAACCCTCAGAATGGGGGCTGCAGCTTGCCCTCCCTGCAGTCTGATCTCCGTCCAGGGTGCTTTCTCCCCCCCCCCCCCCCCCCGTCTCCCCCAACTTGACCTCTGAGGTTGCTATCCTGTTAAAAGCATACCTGTGACACTGTGATCTTTCTAATTGGTGGCAGGTTTAAGCTTGTCCTGTCTTCAGAGGCATTTTCCTTTTTTTTTTTTTTTAATTTTTAAGCTTTTAACAGCTGTGACATGAGGACCAGACAATATTATGTCTAATAACGATCTATAAACTAAGAATCGAATGACAGGTTTTATTCACCTCTTGACAGTTTTATGGGAAGAAAGGACTCACATAGGCACAACCATGCACTTGTGTATACGTTTTAGTTCCCACGTGCATGCTCTTTACGGGATTCTTTACACCTGACAAATAAGTATTTGTAAATCCTGTGCGCTATTACATGTGCCTGCCAGGTTTTGTAAGGCGCAAGCCATTTCTGATGGGCCCGAAGGAAAGTTTGCATTCCGAAAACTAATGTGAATTAATGAAGAAAGTAACTTTACAGTTTAAAGTATTTCCATCAACTGTAGCAGAGACATTAAGTGAAAGAAGGTCGTAAATGAGGCCTGTACTGTCGTATTAGCATCCTGTAGTAATCTGTTAGCCATTTCGCCCTATTGATACAATAACATTTGGAAGGTGGGAAAAATTAGGTTGATACTTAGAATCACTGTTTGACTAAATGTTCTCTCAGTTATATACCCATTGTAGCTGAATCTACAGGGATTGATAAAAAGATCGCTGAAACTAAGTAACATACAAAATATCTAGCAGTATGCCTTTTGTCCCTATGGAGAGGCATTAATTTAATATGTATTCGCTCCTGTGCGGGATATATGCCTTTCAGTGTATCTCTGAGTATAAAAAGGAGAAAAAAGTAACTTAGGTGGATTATAATATCAGAACCATACCAGAAAAAATTGCTTTTCAACATTTTCATTGATATTTATATTTATCAAATCTTTCCATTTAAATCCATCTGAATTTTAGTCTTTAAATGACACAGGTTAAACAGTTTCATGAATCAAATATGTAACTTTCAATCGCTAGATGAAGAATAAACTTTAGTTAGTTTCAACCTTCGGAGAAGGCAATAGCAACCCACTCCAGTACTCTTGCCTGGAAAATCCCATGGACAGAGGAGCCTGGTTAGGCTGCAGTCCATGGGGTCGCTAAGAGTCGAACTCGACTGAGCGACTTCACTTTCATTTTTCACTTTCACGCATTGGAGAAGGAAATGGCAACCCACTCCAGTATTCTTGCCTGGAGAATCCCAGGGACAGAGGAGCCTAGTGGGCTGCCGTCTATGGGGTCGCACAGAGTCGGACACGACTGAAGCAACTTAGCAGCAGCAGCAGTAAATTCCATTAGTCTAATTTGAACCATAAAACGTTACCATAACATTTCATGACTACTGAAGGCATTTTGAGTGCTTACCAATTTTTCCTGTCCTCTTTCTGAGTTTAGGTATAGAGGAGGATTATACTCTCCACCCCACTGAAATTAGGTATGGTGGTATAACTTGTAAGTAAATGTGAGCAGACATGTAATGTTTCATTTCCTGGTAGACTCATTGACAGGCCAGTGCTTGGTTCTCTAGGTTCCCTTCCCTTGCTGCTGCAATCATGGAACGTAAGTAAGATGGAAGTGGCACAGGACTGAAGGACGCTGGGATGCCCTATTATTACCCTGAGCACAGCTGCCCTGGATGGCCCAGGATCTACAACAGAATCTGCATAAAGCAAGAAATAAACTTGTTTTGGCTTAAGCTTCTAAAATATTGGAGCGATTTATTTTCCAGCATGACTTAGCCTACCTTAGATATAGTTGACCATTTTCAGAATCCCTAATAGGCTAGACTTAGTATTCTCATATGGTAGGCATTAAACTGTTCCCCCTATAGTCTGCTGGTTACATAGTTTATTAGCAAAATAGTAAACAAAGTTGCTATAAGTCTTTATATATAATAGTGGGAAATTATCCTACTCCCCACATCCTTTCCTCTCATTATGATGAACTCCTGCAAAATTGTCCAGGTTTCCAAGATTCTGCTCAATTTCTATTTGGAAACCTCCTTTGACCTCTTGATCCAGTCATGGTTAATGCATGTGCTTAGGTGTTATATCCTCTGGAAGACTTTCTGGACTACACATAAAGAATTGGCCCCTCCCTTTCTTAGCCCCCATTAGATTTTGCAAGGTGGGGCCAGGCCCCATGACACTTTGTTATTCATTTACAGAAGAACACAACTGGAGTGTTTAGGGGGACACCTCTTATTCTGTGTCCTGAAAGAACAGCCCAGAACATGGGAAGTTCTCTGCGTATATCTGTGGAATGAATTAAGGAGTAAAGTGAAAGTCACTCAGTCATGTCTGACTCTGCGACCCCATGGACTATACAGATAGCGAATCATTACTTTGTTACCTGATGGATCTGCAGGTCTTGCACACACAAAAAAGATCTTTTAAGCAGCAGGATTGATGCTTTATATTGGGAAATAATATATCAGTACAGGTCACTGTGACAGTATGACTTATTCAAATACAGTGCTATTACAAGCAGTCAGTTTTCACATTCCAGAATAAATGGCAGGTATTTTTTATTTGTGTTTATGTTTCTCACAGAAACCTTATTTGAAATGTTTCATTATTTAC